>NC_090447.1:928358500-928661530 GCF_031143425.1 Pleurodeles waltl
TGCACACCATCACCAACACATATCTCGAACCTCCACACGCAGGCATTTCAATGAAATCCAATTGCATTCTGCTGATTGGACCTCCTGCCCTTCCAATGTGGCTCAAATTAACGACTGTCCCTTTCCCCGCATTTAATTGCTAACAAATGACACATCGATGGAAAACTGCTTCAGCTACTTGTCTAAACTTGGGGTTAGACCAATCAATTTTGAACAAACAAACCATGGCATCCCTCCCAATGTGTGCCTGACCATGATAGTACCTCGCCATCTGGGACAACAGACTATTTGGCCCTCCTCAGATACCCACAACTCATCCTGTCTTTGAACACATTTCATTTGGCTCCAGGACTGTTTCTTTTCTTTGTCAACATTACTCTGCAGAGTTTTTAACTCTTCCAATGTGTCGATCAATTTTAATGAAAAACTCATACATGTAGTGTCTTCTTCGGGTAACAATTCCCACTTGTCTTTGAAAGAAATACAGTTCAATGCACAAAACATTGCGACTTGATTCTCATAGCCGTTCCCCAGTGACACGTAGTCCTGGGACTTTAGATGTGCACTGCATTTCACCGTGGGAATTTCTTCAGGGAGTTGAATCACATATAACACCTCCTTTATTTTCTCACCATTTCTGACTGGTGATCCAGTAGAGGTCAGAAAACCTCTCTGCAATCACAATTGACCAAAATCATGTACTATTCCAAGTTCGTATTGGCTATCTATGTAGATGGTGACTCTCAATCGTGCATAAAAATGGCATGCTATGGTAAGAGCGACCAATTCTGCTACTTGTGCAGCATACACTCCTCGAAGCCAGGAAGCTTCTAAGGTACCTGTAATTGTGCACACTGCATATCCTGCTCTCAGTGTCACTGTGCTGTCTCTCAGACAAGAACCACCAATGAAAACAATTCAGTAATTTGCTTCCAATCGGCTATCTCTAATGTCAGGTCTCGGTTTTGTGCACAACTCATTCACTTCGAGACAATAATGTTCAACATCTTCCTCTTTCCCAATTTCAGTAGTATCACTAGGAAGTAAAGTTGCTGGGTTCAGCACTGTACATCTTTTCAGTGTCATGTTTGGAGCACCCAAAATGATCGTCTCATACCTAGTCAACCTAGCACCAGTCAAGTATTGAGTTTTCGTCCTTGTCAGTATAATCTCAGTCGAGTGAGGGACCATTACAGTCAGGGGATATCCCATCACTACTCCTTCACACTGGGAAAGAGTCTGACCAACTGCGGCAACTGCACACAAACAACCTGGTAAGACCGCTGCAACTGGGTCCAAAGTAGCTGAAAAATATGCTACTGGGCGATGAGCACCTCCATGGACCTGTGTCAAGAGAGTCAGTGAACATGTATCACGCTCATGAAAAAACAATGTGAATGGTGTTGTGTAGTCAGGCATACCCAACGCTGGAGCTCTGCTCAAACTCTCTCTCAACTCAGTGAACGCTTTCATCTGATGCTTATCTTGCGCTATGGGATCTGTGACATCTTTATGAGTCAGCTTCTGCCGTGGTTTTGAAATTTCTGATAAATTTGGGATCCATTGGCATCAATAGCCCACCATTCCCAGGGACATCCTGACATCTCTCTGTGAAGTCAGGTGGCTTATCTGCAGTATCATTGTAATCCTTTCTCTGGATATTTTCCTCAAACCCTTCTCAATCTGGTGACCCAAATACTTCACTACCTTCTGACAGTACTGCAATTTCAGTGGTGACACTTTATGACCTGCTTTCCCAAATGATTCAATAGGGCAATCGAGTCATACTTACAATTGTCCCTTGTCTTGGATGCAATCAATAAGTCTTCAATGTACTGTACCAGAGTCGATTGAAAAGGCAATTCTAATGTCTCCAAGTTCTTCTTCAAGATCTGATTGAACTAGGAAGGTGACTCTGTGTACCCTTGAGGAACTCTACACCAGCAGTAGACTTGATCTAAGAATTTGAAACTAAAGAGAAATTGACTATCCTCATGAAGATGTACAGAAAAGAACGCTTGTGACAAATCAACTACGGTGAACCATTCTGCATCACATGGAATCTGGAACATTATTACAACTGGATTGGGCACTACGGACAACAATATCATTCATTTTTCCCAAATCCTGAACTTTCCCACATGGCTTCTTCACCCCATTATTGATGAATTACATGGGCTGCTCAACACCTCTTTTAGGACTCCCTACTTCACAAAACCTGCAATTATCTGAGGCCCTTTCATCAGAAATATTATACTGTAGAAGCTGCAGAAAAACTGCATTCAGATTCAAAGTAACCTTAATTGGCTCCACTCCCTTGATTAAACCAACTTCTTTCCCTGTCAAATCCCACACTTTTTTGTACTGTTTCCTACAAATCAAAATGAAGCTCTCTCACTCTGAAAATCGGGAAAAACTCAATCAAGGGGTACTCTTCATTTGTTGTTTCACACTCAGTTTCTGGGCCTGGGTCTTCCTCATCATCACTATTTGTCTAGATCTCAATTCCATCATTTGAACAAGTAATCAGACATTTTGTTTTACACAACAAGTCCCTTCCCAGCAAGGATACCTGACTCGAATCGCAGACTATAAACTCATGCATTCCCTAGAAATTGCCAATTTTAACTTGTACTGGATATGTGATCGGATTTGTCAAATACTGATTTGCTACCCCCACTACCTGAACTGTCTTTCCTGAAAGGGGCAAATTCGGAACTTCTGCACTTCTCACAGTAGAGTGTGTAGCTCCTGTATCTACCAGAAATGAGACTCTGTGACCCATAACTTTGCCCCTCACACAGGGACCCCTCTGATCTACTTCTAAAGAGGTTGCAAGCACATATGGCTCCTCATCCATCTATCACTTATCCATTCACCATTTATTTAATTCTCACTGTGTAACGGGAATTGGTGCACAGCATTACTACTTCTGTCTAGTCTCTGACCTGTGACCTGTTGAGAAATCATCATCTGTTGCTGCTCCTCCGGGGCTTAAAGTATCTGTATTTGATGTCTAGGTAGTGCAGCCATGGGAACCTGCTGCTGCATCGGCTGCAATTGTGACACCTGTGCACTGGGAATTTGCACCTGCTGCATGGGCTGAAAATGTTGCACTTGATTCACAATATTCTGAAATTTTGGATTTGGATCCCTCATTCTGGGTCCTCTCATATTTTGAAATGTATTGATGTCATTAACTTGCTGAACAACACCCTCCTGTACCATCATCGGACGCTTCCAGTGTCCCACAGCTCTGCAAATGTGACACGACAATAGCTTCTTTAATCCCTGCACATCATTCTGAACAATTACAGTATTCCAATCTGGACCACGGTTCATATTGCTCCACATCCTCTACCTCTCATCTGATGCTGAAACATGACATCTCCCTGCTGCTGCAGTCTCTGCTGCACAAAATTTTCTTGCACTCCTGTTTGAGCTGCCTTAATCTGCCTCACCATTGCCTTCTCTTTCAGCTTTTTCTGCTTCAACTCAATTTCATCACTACACTATTTCGCATACTGCAACACCTCATCAATCAGCTTCACTTGCCAGCAAATAAAATGACTCTTAATCATCTGACATATCAAAATGCAGCATGTCCTTCAGCTCAATCGCTTCTTTGCCACTGTACTTCATGAATGCCTTCACCAATCTCTCATAGTACGCATGTATTGATTCCTTCTTCACCTCCTGCACTGTTCTATCAATCCTCTGCAATCAATGTTTTTGGGCAAAATCCTTGTCTTTAGGAACTCAATCACCTTATAGTAATATTTCATTACGTCAGGCGTCGGTGCACCTGTACTCTTATCTCTCTCTCGTTCACTTGTTGGACAATCTACAGCTCTCTTACACTCAACCCACAAATCAGCTGGAACCACTATCTCCAGTAATGTGTTAAATTCTTCCCACAAACATTTCGCACGTTTCATGAACCTGTCTGTCTGCTGATACCTCTCTACTGGCTTCTCTCTAAATTTTGGATAATCATTTGTAAATGATTAAATATCACTCCTACTCCAAGGAACATGAACAAAGTTTTCCCCTGGTATTTCTCTCATTGGTAAAATCTTTACTGTATCCTTGTCCTATTGTACAATTTTGGTCACTTGTAAAGACTCTCTTTTCTTCTTGTCTCTTTTCTTTACCCATCTGCCTTCCCACTTTTCTAATGCTCCCCAAACTTGGGCACTCAGCAGTAATTCCTTAAGGTGTGCTTTCATTCCAGCTGATCTCATGTGTTCAAAATCTTTCGCCTCAAAATCCAACCTGTAACTTCTCTTCAACTCTATCTCTGTGTAGGACTCTAATCTATTCACCCTCATTGTTCCCTCGACTAGTTCACCCACTTCCATGCTCAATCTGACACAATTTATCTGCTCTTCTCCCTCAGCAGCATTCTCTTGGGTATTCAGCTCATCTAACCACTCAGTCAACTGCTGAGCCGTGAATCCTTGTAATGAAATGTTGCTTGCGTTCACTGGTGCCATCTGTTGTTCCAATGCATTTGATGTCTGCGGTGTCAATAGCTTCAAGCTCTGGCCTGCACTAGGTCCATTCACAGTATCTGGAAGTGCAACGAGTGGACTAAGATCCAACAATGATCTTGACCCATCAAAGGTCTGTCCCACGGATGAGACTCCCTAAACTTATTCATCTGGTCCCCTCCTCATTAGACTCTGAGACATCGTTCTTTGTTCATTCAGAATTCTTTTCTTCAGCACAAATAATGGTACCACTGGACCAACAGCAATCAGTAGCGATATTGCATCTGAGGCTGCTCTGAACCTGCACCTGAAAACTGTTGGAGAGTAACTCCCATGCTTTGATTCATGATGCATCACCGGAGTCAAGTCTGACTGTGTCCCTGTTATTGGCGTAAATCTCAGCATCCCCTGCGGCTGTACCTTGGGCAACAAGATCGGAGTCGGCTGAGTCTAAACCAGCAGTGGTCTTAGAACCACTTGCTCCATAAGCACCACTAAATTCGAAATTGTCTCTAAGACAGACACATCAGGATAGATTCTCTGTATGGGTGGCGGATGCATCTGTGCATGAACTACTGGAGTAGTCAACACACTAGGACTACCGTGGACCACACCCTGTATCTGACTAGCATTAACCTGCACTGGGCTCACTGTTTCCATTGCCTGTGCCGGGGCTGATGCATCAACACTAGTACTTGGACCATCGTCATGCACCGCATACGGTGGTGGTCGATCTCTGAATATTTGTGTAACAAGATCTTCAGCATCAGAGTCCTCCTCTACTATGAAAGACTTTCTCCCTTTCTAACTCTCAGACGGACCATTATTAGACTTTCTAGTTGTTTTCTGTGAGAAAACAGGGCTGATTGCAGAGGCCCCATAACTTTTTGCCCCCATTTTCCTCTTTTTGCTGGTGTTTTCCTGACTTTGATGGTGCCCTGGGTACTGCTAACCAGTCCCAGGGCCTGTGCTCTGTGTAAAATGGATATGCAAATTAGGCTAATTATAATTGGCTAAGTTAACCTACCTATAAGTCCCTAGTATATGGTAGGGCATGTAGGTTTAGGGACCACAGCATAGGTGGTGCACACCTAGGTGCACTGCTGAGGTGCCCAGTGTCATTTTAAAAGCAAGCCTGCCTTGCTGGCTGCTTTTAAATTAAAGTTATATGCAAATTCGACTTTGGAATTAAAGGTACTTCCAAAGTCTTAAACTACCTTATTTTTACATATAAGTCACCCCTAAGGTGTGCCCTATGTGCCCCCTAGGGCTGGGTGCCATGTAACTATAAGCAAGGACTTGATAAAAATAGATTTATAAGCCCTGGTGAGGTAAAAACAGCCAAATTTGTTTTTCCCTCATTGAAGTAAATGGCCTTCATAGGCTAGAATGGCAGACTTTATTTTAAATTTTAAAGTCTCCTTAAATGTTACATACCAAGAATTTGGTATCAAATTAATTGTTGTAATAAATCCCACAACTTCCAGTTGTTGGATTCAATATAACTTGTTCAGGTAAAAAGTTTAGACTTTACCTAAAAAGTTGCCAATTTCAGCTCTGCATTGTTTTTGCTGCTGTGCTCTGATTGGCCAGCCTGCAGCAGCTTCTGCCAGGCTGCCTTGATGAGGTGTGAAGTGGCCTGGCTTGACACAAAGGAATGTGCTTGGGGGAGAGAATCTCCCCTCAGTAGATGGTGAGGCAGGAAGGGGGAGGGCTGCCAAACTGGTCTTCAAAGGCAGAGAAGGACATTTGCAGCACCCAGCAACACCCCCACATCCTGCAACCCCAGACAATTAGGTGCCCCCTTGATTAGATTAGGAGAGGGCAGGAGAGGGGTGTGTTTATGATTTTTAGCCACACCAGGGGGTGGGCTCAGCCAGATGTAACCTCCAAAAATCAGATTCATCCATGTTGGATTTTTAGAGACTGTTGCCTTCTGGGATGGATTTTTGCCACACTTCCCAGGAAGTGGTCATCACAGGGGGACGACCCTGTCCCTGATTGGGAAACCAGGGCCCCCCTGCTTTTCACCCAGGAGCAAGGATAAAACTGGCAGACCTGCACCCACACCTCAGATCCCCACCAAATTTCAAGAAGAAAGAACTTAAGGAGAAGAAGGACTGCCCTGCTGGACCCCTGGCCTGCACCTGGACCCTGCACTCAGAAGGACTGCACCAGCTGCACACTTGGGCTTCACCACAAGAAGGACTTTGCCTGGCTTCCGCTGGTTCAAGGAGGGACTCCCTGTTTGCTACAGGTGAAAAATTGCTAAACCAGAGTCCCCTGCACCAACTCCTGAAAAAAGAGACCAGTTGACCACTGCCCAGTGGCCAAAAAGGAGTTTGCGCCAGGTGCATTTTGGGAGTTGAAGTCCGCACCCCCAAGGACCATCACAGAACTTCTGGACCCTTGGGGTGAGCTGTGGAGCCCAAAAGAACCTTAAAAGAACATCTGGGTGAAGCCCCAGAAGTTTGGAAAAGATTTGAGAATTTTTTGAAAAAAGCTCCAGAGAGGGACCGACCCGCCGCAGAAATTCTAGTCGGCTTGCCTCAACCGTGACCCGGCCTGACTTCGTGATTCGTCCCGGTAAAGAAAAACATCCAAAAAAGAGACTAAGTCCGAAGGTAAAAAGTTGACCGGGACCTCCCAGCCGTCGTATCCGAGAAGGGCTCCATGGACGTCGGATCAAGATCCAGGTTTACCCCGGTCGAAGGATTTTCATCTCGAAAAAACGACTAAGTCCGAAGGTAAAAGTCTCCACCGAGGAAACCCACATCGCGTATCCGGACAAGGGCTCCAGGAGGTCGGATTCAACTGGCAGGTTCGTCCCGGTGAAGAAAAACTTCAAAATAAAGACTAAGTCAGAAGGTAACTTTTTAACCGAGATTGCAGGGTTCGCTGAAGGACAGCCTGACCAGAATGAATGCCCTCCAGGAATGTATTACCGTGTTGCAACTCCCTTTCTACACCCTGGATGACATTCACAATGGTAGACTGCCCAACAGTGAGTGACCTGAGGAGGTCAATGGCCTCCTCACTGAGGGCAGCAGGGGTGACTGGGGCAGGGCCTGAGGTGCCTGGGGCAAAGGTGATGCCCACCCTCCTGGGTGAGCGGGCACGGGGCGAACGCTGAGGTGCTGCTGGGAGGGTGGTGCTGGTAGGGGGGGTGGCGGCTGTACCTGTTGAAGTGGGGCACACAGATGGTGCCGCCACCACAGGGGAGCTTCCATCGGCGGATGAGTCTGTGTCGCTGGTTGGTGATCCGGTGGCCGACGTGAAGCTCCCCTCGCCCTCCGTCCTACTGGTGCATTCAGAGTCTGTGGTGTGGCCCTCCATGGCCATGTGGGATGCAGCTCCCTCTTGCTCCGGGGCCACTGTACCTCCGCCTAATGATGCTGATGTACAAAAGGACAGGGAGAGCAGGAAAAGTGGGGGAGACAGAAGAAAGAGAGTTTTAGTGCATTGCATTCCGCTACCGTTGGCGGACAAGACAGACGCAGCAGCCCCCTGGTGGGCCCCCAGGGTCCGGACTTCCTTGGCGATGGCACGCCAGATGTCCCTTTTCTGGTGGGCGCTGACCTACATGACATGCACAAGGAAAGAGGAACAGTCATTACCAACTGCACCATCAATGTGAGTGGCCCCCTCCCTACTCTGGCCATGTGGCCCATTTATTCCCATGCATTAATGTTCTATGAACTCTGCCCCCTTCCCTCTTCCACCCAGCCCTCTCCACCCAGTCCTAGCCCATACAACGTGCTCCCTGTGTACTAACCTGTTGGTCTGGAGGACCGTAGAGTAGCGTGTACTGGGGGAGGACCCCATCCACAAGTTTCTCCAACATCTGTGCAGTGAAGGTAGGGGCCCTTTCCCCAGACGCAGCAGCCATCGTCGCTTCCAGACCGAGGTCACAGCAGCACTAGCAGTGTAGGTCCTCTCCGGTCGAAGGTCAGGTATCTAGTGATTGAAGAGATAGAAAATGGAGGTGACGTCCGCGGCGGTGCGCATCATCACTGCCAGCGCACCTGTTCATTGGCTCCTGGGACCCATAGGGTCCAATGTTAACCAATGCAGCATTGCGCCGCGGTCTACGACCGCCTACCGCGACGGTGTGCAACGCCAGCGCAGTTACCCCATAATCCCATTGTCCCAGTTTAGAGGTCAGGCAGCCGCCATTTCAGGGGCCCACATGGCTTCATTTACTACTGCGTCACACATAGCTAGGCCTATACTCAACACACATACAGGAAGGGGTTTTGTCTGGTGTATTCTTGTGTGTAACTGTGGGTACATACCTGGAGGAATAGTGACTGGTTCTTCGCTGTTATCCTTCTTAGGCACCGTCAGCTGGGACATATGAGAAGATGGCGGAATCCTCCGGTGTACCGACCGCTGGTGGACCTGTTGACAATGGATGAAAGACATATCATAGTCACCTACCGGTTTGACCGTGCCACACTCCAGGAACTATGTACCCAGTTGGAGCCAGACCTGATGTCACCGATCTACCATCTGACTGGAATCCCCCCTGACGTGCAGGTGCTGTCAGTGCTCCATTTCCTTGCAAGTGGGTCTTTTCAGACAACAGTGGCCATGGCATCAGGGATGTCCCTGCCTATGTTTTCCAACGTGTTGTCCAGAGTGTTGTCTGCCCTGCTGAAACACGGAAGGAGATACATCATTTTCCCTGAGGTGGAGGAATTGCCTACAGTGAAAGGTGACTTCTATGCCCTTGGACATATCCCGAACGTCATAGGTGCTATTGATGGGACGCATGTAGCTCTGGTCCCCCCCCACAGGAGTGAACAGGTGTACAGGAACAGGAACAATTATCATTCGATGAATGTCCAGATGGTCTGTTTGGCAGACCAGTACCTCTCGCAGGTAAATGCAATGTTCCCTGGCTCAGTGCATGACGCCTACATCCTGCGGAATAGCAGCATCCCTGATATGATGGGTCAACTCCAGAGGCACCGTGTATGGCTATTGGGGGACTCTGGTTACCCTAACCTTTCCTGGCTATTGACCCCAGTGAGGAATCCCAGGGCAGAGGAACGGTACAATGATACCCATGGGTGGACTAGGAGGGTTATCGAACGCACCTTCAGCCTTCTTAAGGCCAGGTTCAGGTGCCTCCATATGACAGGTGGATCCCTATTCTACTCACCGAAGAAGGTGTGCGACATCATCATCGCCTGCTCCATGCTCCATAATTTAGCATTGCGACGCCAGGTGCCTTTTCTGCAGGAGGATGATCCAGATGACAGTGTTGTGGCAGCTGTGGAGCGAGTGGACAGTGATGAGGATGAAGCTGAGGAAGAAGAAAACGACAGCAGGGAGTCAGTCATACAGCAATATTTCCAGGGACACACAGGAGAGAACATTTTCAGGTTTAACATTACATTAACTTTCACACGTCTACCTCTGTCCTGTACCTACATTTCACTCACTATTTGTTAATTGAGTTGTACCCTTCCATTTCAGTTTCACAGGTGTGGTTACCTACGTGTCAACTGCTTGCATCCTTGAAGGGCTTGTGATGTGTGACATTGAAATGTTAGCCTTACAATGGGTAACCCATTATGACACTGTAATTGATAATACACAGTTCCAAATCATAGACTGACTCCAGATTTCTTTGGCTTTCAAGGGTGTTTATTTAAGTGATAAAAAAATCAAGGAAGGTTGTAAAATGGGAATGGATGATGGTGGAGGAATGTCCATGGCAGAGTCCAGTCTATTAGTCTCACAGGTGCACTGCCCATCTGGGCATTGGAAGTGGAGTTGGGGCAGTTCCAATCTGGACAGGGTGACAAAGTGGGACAGTGGGGGGACAATCAGGGTGGTCTTATTTCCTGGCGGTGGTCTTGCCATCTTGCTCTGTCCTGTTCCTGGATTTCAGGGCCCACTTGCGTGGTGGTTGTCCGTCTGCAGGGGATGGGGTACTGGTGTGTTGGTCCTGTGGCGGGGCGTCCTGTCCACTATCGCCGGCGGAGGTGGTGGGCAGTTTGTCATCCTGGCTAGTGTCAGGGGCCCCTTGGAGTGCCACGGTGTCCCTCAAGGTCTTTTGAATGTCCGTCAGCACCCCTACGATGGTGCCCAGGGCGGAGCTGATGGTCCTGAACTCCTCCATGAACCCCAAATACAGTTCGTCCTGCAGACGCAGGGTCTCCTGCAACTTGTCCAGGACCGTCGCCATCGTCTACTGGGAGTGGTGGTATGCTCCCATGATGGAGGAGAGGGCCTCGTGGAGAGTTGGTTCCCTTGGCCTGTCCTCCCTCTGTCGCACAGCAGCCCTCCCAGTTACCCTATGTTCCTGTGCCTCCGTCCCCTGGACCGTGTGCCCACTACCACTGCCCCCAGGTCCTGTTGTTGTTGGGGTGGTGGGTTAGCCTGGGTGCCCTGTAGTGGTCGACACACCGCTGATTGACCTGTCCTGGGTAGGGAGGTTTGGGCCCGCTGGGTGGGTGCTGTGCTGGTGTTACCAGAGGGTGGCAGCTCGATGTTGGGCTGTGGCTGGGCAAGGGGAACCGACTGTCCTGAGGCCCACGATGGTCCGGGCTGGTCATCAGGATCCAGTAGGGCAGAGCTGCTGTCTTCACTGTGGGCCTCTTCTGGGGGTGGAGTGGTGTTGTCTGGACCCTCTGGTGTGATGACGTTCCTTCGGGTTCCTGCAGGGGTATAAGAACATGATTATTGCATGTGTGTATGTGTCATGGTGTGCAATGGTTGGGCGGGTGTTCTGGGTATGTGCAGTGGGCATGCTTTAGTGAGGGGGACCCATGCTTAGTTGTGTCATGCAGGGCTTGGTGTTGGGATGGGTGGTTGGTGGCATGGGTAGATTAGTGAGGATTTGGGGTGATAGGGGAGGGTGTGAGGGTGAGGGTGTGTGATGGCATGCAGGTAGGGTGGGGGATGTGATAGTTAAGATTTGACTTACCAGTGTCCGTTCCTCCACCGACTCCTCCGAGGCCCTCAGGATGCAAGATGATCAGGACTTGCTCCTCCCATGTTGTTAGTTGTGGGGGAGGAGGTGGGGGTCTGCCGCCAGTCCGCTGCACTGCGATGTTGTGCCTGGAGACCGTGGAACGCACCTTCCCCCGTAGTTCGTTCCACCTCTTCCTGATGTCCTCCCTATTTCTTGGGTGCTGTCCCACTGCATTGACCCTGTCGACTGTTCTTCACCATAGCTCCATTTTCCTGGCTATTGATGTGTGCTGTACCTGTGAGCCAAATAGCTGTGGCTCTCCCCGTACGATTTCCTCCACCATGACCCTGAGCTCCTCCTCGGAGAAGCAGGGGTGTCTTTGGCTCGACATTGGGTGGTGTGTGTGAGGTGTGGGGTGGTGTATGTTGTGATGAGTGTGGTGAGTGTAGTGGTATGTGGTGTTTAGTGCGTGGATGTAGTGTGGGTGATGGGGTTGTCAATAGCTGTGCTGTCTCTCAGAATTTCTGGTTGTAGGGGTTTGTGGGTGATGTGTTTGTGTGTTTTATATTGTGATGGGTGTGTGGGAGTGTTGTTTGTATGTGTATCAGGTGTGTGTATTTGGAATTGTCCAATGTGGCGGTGTTTTGTAGATGTGTGTGTAATTTGAGCGCGGCGGCGTGTACCGCCAATGGAATACCGCGGTTGAAAGACTGCCGCGTGGATTCGTGGGTCGTAATAGCATGGGCGTGTTTCTGTTAGTGTGGAGGTGGAGGATGTGTTTCCGCCAGTTTATCGCTGACCTTTGGTGTGGCGGTTTTGTGTGGGTGTCTGAATTTCGGCGGATTCCGTGATGTGTCTCATAATAGCTGTGGCGGTCTACCGCGGCTGCGACGGTGTATTGGCGGTCTCCTGCACGGCGGTAAGCGCCTTATACCGCCAATGTTGTAATGAGGGCCTTAATCTGGATAGAATTATTATTATTGTTTTTTTTTATTTTTATTTTCACCTTCATTCGAATAACAGTATGATTAGCCATATGGGATTGGCACAATAGCCATATGGGTGGTGTTAGTGTCAAATAAAGTTTCACTTAGATTAGAACTCATCACAGTTTTCTAAACTTCAGGTAACTTGATGTTTTCCATTCATTATTTGTGAACTGTGATTTTTTTGCATTCTATGATCTTTGAAATGTTGCTAATGTTTGTTATCATATTTTATCATTGTGCATATATTCGCTGGGTTATTGTGTTAAATATTCTAATTTGCTTGATGTGTTACTTTATTTTCATCATGTTTGCTTTCTTTGGCTTTAGATTAATAACCCCTGAAGAAGGGCTTTGCCCAAAATGCATTGGGATCAATAAATATGTACCTAACATTTGTGATTGAAACTAATGTTGAAACCCACTGAGATATTGAATATTGGAGATTGAACATTTAACCTCACAAGATAATAAAAGTTCTGAAACGTATGTTGAAGCACAGAAGTGTTTATTGTTCAACATTTAGTTTGATCAACCCCTGAAGACCCTGAAAATAAATGTTTAAAACCCATTTTGAGGTCATCAGTTGTGCATCAAGGGAACACGACTGCCAGACAGGGAGAGCACTACATTTTGAGTTTTAACCACACAAAAGATTAGAAGGTGAGATCCTTGTGCACAATACTACCTGGATAAATAGATCTAATGTGGTTAACTTTAGGAGTGGGCTTGTCCAGCACCTATTTTTTCAATATTCACTATGTTACAGAACTCATGCTGCACCCTACTGAGAAGGCTCAACTAGGCAGAAACCATTCTGGAGTTGATTGTGTTTCTCATCAGAGAAGCACTAGAGTGGCACGTAATGCCAGACTATTTTGTGTGGAGAATGACCAAAGCTAATTCCTGTCCGAGGTGGCATGGTGGAGAAAATGACAGACAGTAATACTATCTGAAGTACCACAATTAAAAGGGACTGTGATTATTTGAGACATTCTTACCATGAGTATTTTGTTTTCCACATTGCTACTGCAGCTTCCACTCTTGGCCCTTTGGCATTTTAGATAAAAAAATGTACTAAGGCCTTGGACCTGCGTATGGTGGCAAGTAAAAGTGACCCATGAGCTGACATCAGTGGCAACGGAATCCAGTTTTGTCCTGCTCAGGGTTTGAATGCCAAAACCAAAAACATCAGCAGATGCTTGATGACTGTGCACTTGAGACCTCAGCCTTGCAACTTGACTAGCTGAAGGATTCTGACTTCCATTTCAAATACTAAGCCTGTGGCAAAATATATGACCAGGCTTCTAGCTTGGCAAATTTAACATCCTCTCCACCGTGAGTAACCTGAAATTGTGACTAGGTTCTGTTTAACATTAACTTTTCTTTTTCAATGTGACTTTTCATTTTCTAGGTGCTTTATTGCTGTAAAAATCATATCTCTTGTTCTCTGCATTATGTTTTAATGGCATTGGTGTTGTTTGCTGATTGTTAGTTTGTCTATATTTCTGAATTTCTGTGGAGATTTTATTTTGTTGTCTTCTTGACTTTAAAGTGTTTATACGTCTTAAATTGAATACACATTTATCTGGCAAATGCCTGCTACTTCTATCAAAATTAGCATGGGTGGAGCAGACATTCTCTAAGTAGTCTGTTTTGGCCTACCCAGATAGTGTTCATTAAGTTGATAGGGCTTGCTATTTGCAAATTAATAACCCCAGAGACCCCTACCATTTACATTAAAAATGCACAACTGTGGATAAATTATGACCTCCTTTCTCTATGAACATTGCAATTTAAATATGTATGTTGCCTTTTCTTTTGTTGAAAACATTGAGAGTTCATAGACATTACATTGCACACAAATTGGTAATGACTATAAGTGTCTTATGATTTGAGAAAATATACACTTATATAATTTAAATAAACTAAACTGAATACTTTTTATGCCTATGTAATTATAATAATATTATAAGAAATGTATTGTGAAATTAATTTGTGGTCAGCAATGGAAAGACAATCATTTTAACTAAATGTAATTTGTAAAGTAGATGCCCACCTCCTTTCAAATCATCCTATTACAGAGGGTTTCACCCACTCTGAAATCATATTTTATCCCAAAGTCCTCTCCCTATATGATAAAATTATCTCCATGGACTCCAGCTACATAAATTTCCTACCAAACCTATGTCAGCCTCCATTCAATAGTTTGCCCCTTTGATTGTAGAGCTTTCACCCTCCAAGCAATGGCTCAGCTTCATTGACCGCAATGAAATCAACCACTCAGCAATGGTTCAACCCCACTGAGGTCTGTGACATTAACCTTATAAGGCTAGAATATCCCTTTCAACAATAAGTGACCTCCACTATCCCAACAGAATCAAATTCACACTTTTAGTACTATTTATCTCAGTGGAACTTAACAGAATTTCAAAAGCACTTCTTTCCAACAAACCTACATCACTCTCTAACCAATGTTGCACATCCTTTAACTTCAAAAGAATTAAATTGCTCTGTCAACCTCCCAAGTCCTGGCACTGATCTGTATGTGTGTGCATCATTCGCACCATTGAGACAATAGATTTCCACAGTTCCTATCAACAATGGCTTACCTCTATTGACTCTAATGGCATAAATAATACTTTATGATCGCAACAATAGCTCACCTCTACTCACTTGAGTGATAGCATCCTCCCAGCAATTGTTCACCCATTTACTTTACTAGCAAAACTGTAGGAAAGTGTCCCTTTGTGTATGGTCACCAACTCCTACTTTTTGCACCATTGCTGAGGGTTATGACTCAGTTAGTGCTCTGAAACCTGCTGTTCAGGCCCCAGTGCTACTGCTCTCTCCCAAAATTGATTTGTTAAAATTGGTAACTCATGGCAGAGACTTAACCCCCTTATAAGTACCTAGAATATGGTACCCGGGTTACCCAGGGCATAGGTGGTAAAGGGGTCCCCAAGGCTGCAGCACCTGCTTGTGCAACCTTGAGAGACCCAAATAAATGACTGATGCTGGCCTTCCGTTGCAGACTGCAGGATCAGTGCAAATTTGACTGTGTCCTCAACATGTGTAACTGCCTTTCGTATATGTCAGACACCATTAAGGAAGGCCTCTTCAACCCAGAAAGCAGGGTGCATTATAAATAAGGTGGAGTCATGTAAGCATGAACTTGTATGTCTAAATAGTGTCTTTGCATTAAAGTACACTAAAAGTGATAGCAGGTCTGTAGGATAACATGCGACTTGCACCCGGGCAGACCTTGGTTGGTAGCTCCTTTATGTTACCACCTAGATATCTCAAGTTTGGTATCAAGAAACGTGCATTCTCTCTCCTGACACACATCTGGTGTTGAGGGATAGCTGGCATGTACCCAGGTGGCACCCTAGAAGTTACCCTTCTTGATTCCTAAACTTCCTTGTGCTCTTTCTGGTCAGCCCGCATGCTCTCACACCTGCTACCACTAAGACAGGATGATGGCTACCTGCCAGGTAGTGTGAACACATCCAGGAGTCAGAAACAAAGGCCGAGGTAGGAAGGAGGTCACACCTCCCACCTCCCAACGGGGCTAGTGAATGAGCACTTTAGGGTGATAAGCTTCAAAGGATACACTTCCCCTGATATGCATCTGCGCTGTCCCCCAGAGGAGGACATAGCCCTCCCCATGCCCCAGACATATATGCTAATGGACAGATAGGAAATTGGGTATGTAGAGTAGTGCACACCGACAGAAGGCTGACCACACCTGCAGGGTGAGCAGCCCGGTCTGTACACTACATTTAAATTTCTGCTATGTTACAAGTGGCAGAATAGAGGTTTCTGGATAGTAAAATGTGACCCTCTCCACCGGATGTGGCCACATCTGGAGCAGATTAGCCACAGGAGCTAGCTGCCCATTGGCTACTACCCTTCACACCCATACTTCCGCTAAATCTAGGATTCAAGTGACCCTCCCCACACCAGAACATCAGATCTGAACAACTGACTTCAAGGAAGGACCTAGAGGAGACCTGTGTTGCCGACAATATGACTTTGACCACTGCAATAAAGCAAAAGCAAGGTACTCTGTCCCTTCGGCAACAGACTTGGAACTGTGAGATGTACCCTCATCCTTGAATCAAACTTGGCACCCCCAACCAGAGGCACCCCAGTGGATGCCAGAAGCACCCTCAGTTTCCCCTGTGCTAGTGACACTAATCCCCTGCAAACTGCATGTAAAAACACTTGTGGGATCTGAAGATTCACTGTCCATTGAGCCCTCTATGTGATCGCCTAAACCCAGGTGGTTCAGAGTCTTCTAGGAGTTATAGTTTCACTTGCCACAAAGTTTCATGCTGCTGCGCCACGCCCTGTGAAGTTCCAAAAAACATTTTATTATGCTAACCACTGTAAAGGCGTGTTGGTCGCTAATCCAGTAACTGACCCCCTTACTCAACGCTACATCTACAAGGCACACCTTGCAACCTGCATCTCATGTCGGAAAGTCAATCTCTGCTGTGTTTTTGCATATTGTTTCTTTCAGCATTGTGTAAATAGTAAATTCAGATCTAGGGCCGCTACCGTTCAGCACCATGGACAGATTACACAACTCTGCACCTGGACTACATGGGCTAGGTAAAATTGAACTGACTGTCATTGTCTGGTCATAGGGCCTGCACTACCTTATCCATCTAAGGGTTTCACGTAACTCGACTCAAATTGGCTGATTGTTACTTGCAGATTTTCTCATTGACAGCAATGTTATGTTTTCCATGTACAGTTTTGCATTGATTTAATAATTGCTTCTAAAATCTATAACTCTTATTCTGCTGATGCTATTCCATTTGTTTTGGTGTCTAAAGTAAGATAAAAATAAACTTGAGTTTTTATAAATTGGTGTTGAATTTGTTTCAAGTTGTGACAATTACTTAGCATCCATATTGCTGCTCTCTAATATTTAACACACTCTTCTAGTAAAGCCTGACTGCTCTTTGCCACACTACCAGGACTGGGATAATGACCTATTAGTGTGAATCCAAGGACCATCTTTGGAGTATTGAGAGCATTACATGGGAAGGATTAACCCGCACACCACATAATACACCAATTTCCTTCAATAACGCTCTAACTAGCATGCATAGCTCGCCAAGCAAAAGCCCACCCCACATAACATCAGTGGCATCATAGTGCAGGAACATACTCTGAACAACTGTTCACCTCAAGAGGAGTTTGCAGCAGTTCACCTCTACGGACACCAAAAGAAACACTTTTTACAAACCTTGATCATACTTCCAATACTGATTCCGCCCCACTGACTTCGAAGGCATCATCTTCACAAAAACAGTTCACTCCATTTGACTTCAATTGGATTATGTTCCGGTTGTCCACCATAAACCATTTACTTTGGTTCATACTTTATTGGCATCCCCTTTTAAACAATGGTTCAGCTCCATTTTGATAGTGCAGCTACCAAAAAAAATATTTTAGATTTCACCACAACGTTGCCATGATGTGCAGCTCCATTTTAGATTTTGGGGGTCATTACAACATTGGCGGTAACAGACGCTTAGCGCCGTGTAGAAGACCGCCAACACACCGCTGAGTCCGCGGAATTCCACCACACCTATTCTGACCCACATCTCGAAATCCGACAAAATCCAGACACACACACGTGTCCGCCACACCAAAGATCAGTGATGAACTGGCAAAAACAAAACCTGCACCATCACGCCAACAGAAATACGCCCATGCTATTACGACCCACGAATCCACACGGCCGTCTTTCAACCGCGGTTTTCCATTGGCGGTACACACCGCCGCGCTCAAAATACACACACACATACAAAACACCGCCACATTGGACAATTCCAAATACACACACCTGATACACATACACACACCACTCCCACACACTCAATACAATATAAAACACACACCCACATCACCCACAAACCTCTACTACTAAAAAGTTCCGAAAGAAGGCCAGAGAGAGACACCATCATCCACAAACTAGCAGCCACAGGCACTCAACACCATCACCCACACAACTTTCATGCACAAAACACCAAACACCACTACATATCACCACACTTATCACCACACACACCACCCCACACATCACCCACACCACCCCATGGCACGGCAAAGATACCCCAGGTTCTCGGAGGAGGAGCTCAGGGTCATGGTGGAGGAAATCGTCCGGGTAGAGCCACAGCTATTTTGAGCACAGGTGCAGCACACCTCCATAGCTAGGAATATGGAGCTATGGCGAAGAATAGTCGACAGGGTCAACACAGTGGGACAGCACCCAAGAAATCGGGACGACATCAGGAAGAGGTGGAACGACCTACGGGGGAAGGTGCGTTCCGTGGTCTCAAGACACCACCTGGCAGTACAGCGGACTGGCGGCGGACCCCCACCTCCTCCCCCACAACTAACAACATGGGAGGAGCAGGTCTTGGCGATTCTGCATTCTGAGGGCCTCGCAGGAGTCGGTGGAGGAATGGACTCTGGTAAGTCAAATCTTAACTATCATACCCCCAACCCTACCTGCATGCTATCACAGAGCCCCAACCTCGCCCCCTCCCCTATCACTCCAACTCCTCACATATGTACTAATAACACAAGCCACCCATCCCAACACCAAGCCCTGCATGACACAACAAAGCATGGACACCCATCACTAAAGCATGCCCACTGCACATACCCATAACACCCCCCTCGACCATCATCACACAAGCCCCCACACAGGAATGCTAGCACTGGGGTACACGGTCACCCACCCATTGCACACCATGAAACACACACTGATGCAATAATCATGCTTTTACACCCCTGCAGGACCACTACCCAACGTCACTAGACAGGAGGGTCAAGACATCTCCACCCCACCCACAGAAGAGGCCCACAGTGATGACAGCAGTTCTGTCCAACTGGATCCAGATGACCAGCCAGGACCATTGTGGGCCTCGGGAAAGTCGGTTCCCCTCACACAGGCACAGCCCACCACAGACCTTCCACCCTCTGGTAACACCAGCACAGCACCCACCCAGCGGGCCCATACCTCCGTCCCCAGGACACGTCAATCAGCTGGGTGTCCACCACTACAGGGAACCCAGGATAACCCACCACCCCAACAACAACAGGGACTTGGGGGCAGTGGCAGTGGGCACACGGTCCAGGGGACGGAGGCCCAGGAACACAGGGGAACTGGGAGGGCTGCTGTGCGACAGGGGGCGGACAGGCCAAGGGAACCCACTCTCCACGAGGCCCTCTCCTCCATCATGGGAGCATACCACCACTCCCAGGAGACGATGGCAACGGTCCTGGCCAAGTTTCAGGAGACCCAGCGCATGCAGGAGGAACAGTATTTGGGGTTCAGGGAGGAACTCAGAACCATCAACTCTGCCCTGGGCACCATCGTAGGGGTGCTGAAGGAAATACTTAACACCAGGAGGGACACTGTGGCACTACAAGGGGCCCCTGACACCAGCATGGACGATGAACTGCCCACCACCTCTGCCGGCGCTAGTGGACAGGAGGCACCGCCACAGGACCACCACACCAGCACCCCACCCCCTGCAGACGGAGAACCACCCCGCAAGCGGTCCCCGAGATCCAGGAACAAGACAGAGCACAATGCCAAGACCCCCGCCAAGAAATGAGACCACCCTGATTGTCAAACCACAGTCCCACTTTGTAACCCTGTCCATATTGGAACTTTCCCAGCTCCACTTCCTATGCCCATATGGGCAATGCACCTGTGAGACTAATAGACTGGACTCTGCTATGGACATTCCTCCACCATCACCCCTCACCATTTTACAACTCCCCTCCAATATTGAGCACTTCAATAAACACCCTTGAAGCACAAAACAATCTGGAGTCAGTCTGTGATTTCGAAAATGTGTATTAGCAATGACAGTGACAAAATGCTTTATAATTTTAATGTCAACATACCTATGTCACACATCTCAAGTCCATGAGGAATCCAAGCAGATGACACACGTTGGAAACCACACCTGTGAAACCGTAAGGGAAATGTACAACTCAGTGACCATATACTGGTTGAAATCGACAGACAGGATAGAGGTAGAAGTGTTAAAGTACTTGTAGTAGGCAGGAATGTTTTCTCACCTGTGTGTCACTGGAAATATTGCTGGATGACTGAGTCCCTGTTGTCAATGCTTCCTCCTCATCACTGTCCACAGGCTCCACAGCTGCCACAACACCGCCATCTGGACCATCCTCCTGCAGAAAAGGCACCTGTCGTCGCAAAGCCAAGTTGTGAAGCATACAGCAGGCCATGATGATCTGGCACACCTTCTTTGGTGAGTAGAATAGGGAACCACCTGTCATATGGAGGCACCTGAACCTGGCCTTCAGGAGGCCGAAGGTGCGTTCGATCACCCTCTTAGTCCGCCCATAGGCCTCATTGTAGCATTCCTCTACCCTGGTCCTGGGATTCCTCACTGGGGTCAGTAGCCATGACAGGTTGGGGTAACCAGAGCCCCCTAATAGCCACACCCGGTGCCCCCGGAGTTGGCCCATCACATAAGGGATGCTGCTATTCCGCAGGATGTAGGCGTCATGCACAGAGCCAGGGAACATAGCATTACCTGGGAGATGTACTGGTCTGCCATCTGTACATTCATGGAATGATAACTCTTCTGGTTCCTGTACATCTGTTCACTCCTGTGGGGGCGGGACCAGAGCTACATGGGTCCCATCAAATGCACCTATGATGTTGGGGATATGTCCAAGGGCATAGAAGTCACATTTCACTGGAGGCAAGTCCTCCACCTGAGGGAAAACGATATAGCTCCGCATGTGTTTCAGAAGAGCAGACAACACTCTGGACAACACGTTGGAAAACATAGGCTGGGACATCCCTGATGCCATGGCCACTGTTGTTTGAAATTACCCACTTGCCAGGAAATGGAGCACTGATAGCACCTGCACTTGAGGGGGGATTCCTGTGGGATGGCGGATTGCTGACATCAGGTCAGGCTCCAACTGGCTACACAGTTCCTGGATTGTGGCACGGTCAAACCTGTAGGTGATGATTAAACTTCTTTCCTCCATTGTCGACAGGTCCACCAGCAGTCGGTACACCTGAGGATTCCGCCATCTCCTCACATGTCCCAGTGGACGGTGCCTATGAAGGACAACAGCGACCAGACAGTCAAACAAGTCAGAGGTATGTACCCACAGTCTACGCAGAACACGATTCATACACAAAATGTGGCCTGTATTTGTGTTGTGAGACAAGTCCTAGGTATGTGTGACACAGTTGGTAATTAGGCCATGTGGGCCCCTGAAATGGCGGCTGCCTGACCTTTAAATTGGGAAAATGGGATGTGAGGTAACTGCGCTGGCGTTGTACACCATCGCGGTAGGCAGTCGAAGACCGCGCCGCAATGCTGCATTGGTTAACATTGGACCCTATGGGTCCCAGGAGCCAATGATGATGTACGCCGGCGGTGATGGTACGCACCGCTGCGGACGTCACCTCCGCGGACGTGACTGCCATTTTCTATCAGTTCAATCACTCGATACCTGATCTTCGACAGGAGAGGACATACACTGCAAGTGCTGTTGTGACCTTGGTCTGGAAGAGACAATGGCTCGTGTGTCTGGGGAAAGGGCCCCTGCCTTCACTACAGAGGAGTTGGAGAAGCTCGTCGACAGGGTCCTCCCCCAGGTACACGCTACTCTACGGTCCTCCAGACCAACAGGTAAGTACACAGGGAGCATGTTGTATTGGCTATGCCTGTGTGGAGAGGGCTGGTTGTAAGAAGGAAGGGGGCACAGTTCTGCGTGCATGAAGGACTGTGAATGCATGTGCCACATGGCAAGGGTAGGGATGAGGGCCACTCACTTTGACGGTGCAGTTGGTAATGACTTCTCTTCTTCCCCTGTACATGTCATGTAGGTCAGCGCCCACCAGAAGAAGGATATTTGGCGTGCCATCACCAAGGACGTCCAGACCCTGGGGGTCCACCACAGACGGAGCACCCACTGCCGGAAGAGATGGGAGGACATTCGCCACTGGAGCAAGAAGACGGCGGAGGCTCAGATGGGGATGGCCTCCCAACGTGGGAGGGGTGCCCGTCGAACCATGACCCCCCTGATGTTCTGGATCCTGGCGGTGGCCTACCCTGAGTTGGATGAGCACTTGAGGGCATCACAGCAGACACAAGGGGGTGAGAACACTATCATTCAGCAGACTTTGCGCGCAGTGAAGGTGTCTGGGTGGGGGAGGAGGGCTGTGGTTTTCCTTAGGCCAGGGAGAGTTCCGTAGGCTAGACCCCTCCGTAATGCAGGCTATGAGGCACCCCACCCCACCTCTGTAGAGTGCCAAGTACAGGTATTCATGCCCCTGTGTCATCTATGTGTGCAGATGTCGTTCATAGCCATGTAGGCCATTTCCCAGGATTTGCATCTGTGGAGCACAACAGCGCAACATAGTGCAGGGGGCTGCTGTGTCTGTATTGTCCGCCAACGGTAGCGGTAAGCCATGCACTCAACCTGTATTTCTTCTGTCGTCCCCCCCTTTTTGTGGTCTCCCTGTTCTTGTGTGCATTAGCATGATCAGGCGGAGGTACAGTGGCACTGGAGCACGAGGGAGCTGCATCCCACATGGCCATGGAGGGCCACACCACGGACTCTGAATGCACCAGTGGGACGGAGGGCGAGGGGAGCACCACGGCGGTCACAGGATCTGCAACCAGCGACACGGACTCATCCTCCGATGGGAGCTCCCTTGTGGTGGCGGCAACATCTGTGCCCCCCACTTCTACAGGTACAGCTGCCACCCCCCCTACCAGCACCGCCCTGCCAGCAGCCCCTCAGCCTTCGCCCCGTGCCCGCTCACCCAGGAGGGTGGACATCACCTTCTCCCCAGGCACCTCAGGCCCTGCCCCTGTCACCTATGCTGCCCTCTGTGAGGAGGCCATTGACCTCCTCAGGTCCCTCACTGTTGGGCAGTCTACCATTTTGAATGCCATCCAGGGTGTAGAAAGGGAGTTGCAACACACAAATGCATTCCTGGAGGGCATTCATTCTGGTCAGGCTGCCCTACATCGAACCCTGCAAACTCTGGCCTCAGCACTGATGGCAGCCATTGTCTCTGTGTCTAGCCTCCCCCCTCCCACTTCCTCCACCCAGACCCAATCCCCTGTACCCCAGCCTATCCCAAGCACACCATCAGACCAGCCTGCACACACCTCACCACACAAGGGAAGCTCAGGCAAACATAAGCACCACACATCCCACAGGCACTCACGCAAGCATCACACACATACAGACACACCAACATCCACTTCCTCCACTGTGTCCCCCTCCTCCTCGTCTCCCTCCTCCCTCCCAGTCTCGTATACACTCACACCTGCCTGCACTACCACTACAGCCACTACGTCCCGCACCAGCACACCCACCAGCACACCCCGCTCACGTGCAGTTAGCACCCCCACTACCATTTCCACGTCCCCTGTGTCCTCTCCCAGTGTGTCTGTGATGCCCCCTCCGAAGATACACAAACGCAGGCACACCCCCACCCAACAGCCATCCACATCACGACAGCCTCCAGCCCATGCACCTGCACCCAAATCCACAAAAGTTACACCTCCTACAAACACCACCTCTTCCTCCACTCGCAAACCCCATCCAGCTACCCGTCCCAGTGTCTCCCAAAAACTTTTCCTCTCCACCCTTAACCTATTTGCCCCCTGTCCAACTCATAGGTCCCGTACCAGCACCTCAGCCAAAAAATCTCCAGGACCAGTGGTGCCTGTTGTTACAGGTATGTGGAGTGCACCGGCCACCAGGCCAGCCAGTGTGGCACGGAGCCACAGCACAGCCAGTTCCCCCTCTGTGAAGCACCAGAAGTTGGACAGTGGCCGCGGGAGAGGGGGAAGAGTCCAGCCAGCAAAGCCGCTCACAGGGGTCCCGGGGGGAGTGTCGACTGAGCTGTGACTCCTCCCAAGGTGGGGAAGGGGGAGAAGAAATCTCCAAAGTCTGGGAGGAGCAGCACGGCGGAGAAGACTGCCATCATCCCCGCTGCCCAGGAGGCCACCGCCAGCCCCATCGTCAATGGCCAGGAGGCCACCGCCAGAGTCACTGGCCAGGAGGCCACCGTCAGCCCCATCGTCAATGCCCAGGAAGCCACCGCCAGAGTCACTGGCCAGGAGGCCACCGCCAGAGTCACTACCCAGGAGGCCACCGCCAGCCACAGCCCAGCTGGCCAGGAGGGCCCCGCAAGCCACAGCCCAGATGACCCATGAAGGACCACCAGCCACAGCCCTGCTGGGCAATGAAGGACCGCCTTGGCAAGGACCGCTGAACAGGGCAAAGACCGCCATGGACTGCACCGCTGAACAGGTCTGACACTGGCAACTCAAGCACCGCTGAACAGGCCAAGGACCGCTGAACAGGGCAAAGACCGCCATGGACAGTACCGCTGAACAGGTCTGACACTGGCAACTCAAGCACCGCTGAGCAGGCCAAAGACCGCTGAACAGGGCAAAGACCGCCATGGACTGCACCGCTGAACAGGTCTGACACTGGCAACTCAAGCACCACTGAACAGGCCAAGGACCGCTGAACAGGGCAAAGACCGCCATGGACTGCACCACTGAACAAGTCTGACACTGGCAACTCAAGCACCGCTGAACAGGCCAAGGACCGCTGAACAGGGCGAAGACCGCCATGGACTGCACCGCTGAACAGGTCTGACACTGGCAAATCAAGCACCGCTGAACAGGCCAAGGACCGCTGAACAGGGCAAAGACCGTCATGGAATGCAACGCTAGCCCATTTGCGGCAGGGGCAGTGACGCAACAGGGACCGTCACGGGGTGTGTGCTGCCCTCTGGGCACCAGTCCCCCTCCAGAACCAGTGGAGAACAGCATCCACTCCGTCTGTCCTTGGCAGGATGAAGCACTCTGGGCACCAGTCCCCCTCCAGAACCAGTGGAAAACAGCATCCACTCCGTTTGTCCTTGGCAGGATGAAGCACTCTGGGCACCAGTCCCCCTCCAGAACCAGTGGAGAACAGCATCCACTCCGTCTGTCCTTGGCAGGATGAAGCACTCTGGGCACCAGTCCCCCTCCAGAACCAGTGGAGAACAGCATCCACTCCGTCTGTCTTTGGCAGGATGAAGCACTCTGGGCACCAGTCCCCCTCCAGAACCAGTGGAAAACAGCATCCACTCTGTTTGTCCTTGGCAGGATGAAGCACTCTGGCCACCAGTCCCCCTCCGGAACCAATGGATAACAGCATCCACTTCATCTGTCCTTGGCAGGATGAAGCACTCTGGGCACCAATCCCCCTCCAGAACCAGTGGAGAACAGCATCCACTCCGTCTGTCCTTGGCAGGATGAAGCACTCTGGGCACCAGTCCCCCTCCAGAACCAGTGGAGACCTGCATCCACTTGAGAGACTGTGGCTTTGCACTCCCCAGGATTGCACAGTGGGCAACCCACCCACTGTAGAGACTTGAGAGACTGTGGCTCTGCACTCCCCAGGATATAGCAGTGGGCAAACCACCCACTGTAGAGACTTGAGAGACTGTGGCTTTGCACTCCCCAGGATTGCACAGTGGGCAACCCCCCCACTGTAGAGACTTCAGAGACTGTGGCTTTGCACTCCCCAGGATGGAACAGTGGGCATGTGGCCCCCTCGTGGATTTGGCGTTGTGCACTCAACCGGCTGAGGTGCCCCCCCTTTTCCCTTCCGCCTGAGGTGCCTGTTTTATTGCTATCTGATGTCCCTGCAGTGTTCTCTCCGTCATGTTCGGGGATTGATTGTGGGCCTCGCCCATACCGTGTGGGCTCAGTGTTCCACAGACTTCAATGAAGCACTACCTGGACTCAGTAGCCTCAGTGCCCTTGGCACTCATGGGCCAGCGGTGTTTGTTGCGGAGGTGCCCTGTTCAGCAGTGCTTGTGGCAGCGGTACCCTGTTCAGCGGTGGTTGTGGCGCTGGTGCCCTGTTCAGCGGTGCTTGTGGCAGCGGTGCCCTGTTCAGCGGTGCTTGTGGTGGCAGGGTCCTTTGCAGTGGCTCAGCTGCTGGCGGTCCTGTCTGGCCCAGGGGGGGGCTGGTGCTGCCGGTCCTGTCTGGCCCATTGGGGCTGGCCTCCTGGGCAGCGGGATGATGGCAGTCGCCTCCTGGGCAGCTGGGCTGGTGCTGGCGGTGGCCTCCTGGGCAGCAGGGCTAGTGGTGTTGGCCTCCTGGGCAGCAGGGCTGGTGGCGGTGGCCTCCTGGGCAGCAGGGCTGGTGGCGGTGGGCTCCTGGCCAGCAGGGCTGGTGGCGGTGGCCTCCTGGGCAGCAGGGCTGGTGGCATTGGCCTTCTGGGCAGCAGGGCTGGTGGCGGTGGCCTCCTGGGCAGCGGGGATGATGGCGGTCCGCTCCTGGGCAGCTGGGCTGGTGCTGGCGGTCGCCTCCTGGGCAGCGGGGATGACGGCGGTCTTCTCCGCCGTGCTGCTCTTCCCAGACTTGCTGACTTTCTTGTGGCCCTTCCCCACCTTGGAAAGTGTTGCAGCTGACTCCAAACTCCCACCTGTACCCTGGCTTTGGTGGCTGGAGTCTTCCTCCTCTCCTGCCGGGCACTGGCCAACTTTTGATGCTTCACAGGTGGGTTACTGTCCGTGCTGTGTCTCTGTGCCACACTGGCTGCCCTGGCGGCCGGTGCACTCCAGATTCTGGTGACTACAGGCACCACTGGTCCCGGGGATGTTGTGGCTGAGGTGCTAGGTTGGGACCTGGAGAGTCGGGCCCTAGGAGACGGACGGGGTGGGGCAGGTAAGGGAAAGAGGTCAAGGTTCGACAGGAAGAGTTTCTTGGAGACACTGGGACGGGTAGCTGGAGGGGGTTTGGGAGTGGAGGATGAGGTTGTGGTTGTAGGAGGTGTTTGGTGACTTTGGGTGAAGGTGCATGCGCTGGAGGCTGTCATGAGGTGGATGGCTGTTGGGTGGGTGTGTGTCTGCGTTTGTGTATCTTGGGAGGTGGCATCACAGACACACTGGGAGAGGACACAGGGGACGTGTGAATGGCATTGTGGGTGGTGGCTGCTCGTGATTGGGGTGTGGTGGTGGGTGTGCTGGTGATGGAAGTAGTAGCTGTAGATGTAGTGCATGCAGGTGTGAGTGTAGACGAGACTGGGAGGGAGGAGGGAGAGGAGAAGGAGGGGGACATAGTGGAGGCAGTGGATGTTGGTGTGTCTGCATGTGTGTGATGCTTGCGTGAGTGCCTGTGGGATGTGTGGTGCTTATGTTTGCCAGAGCTTCCCTTGTGTGTTGACGTGTGTGCATGCTGGTCTGAAGGTGTGCTTCAGATAGGCTGACGTTCAGGGGATTCGGTCTGGGTGGAAGAAGTTGGAGGGGGGAGGCTAGAGGCAGGGACAATGGCTGCCATCAGTGCTGAGGCCAGAGTCTGAAGAGCTCGATGAAGGGCCACCTGACCAGAATGAATGCCCTCCAGGAATACATTTGTTTGTTGCAACTGCCTTTCTACACCCTGGATGGCATTCAAAATGGCAGATTGCCCAACAGTGAGGGACCTGAGGAGGTCAATGGCCTCCTCACTGAGGGCAGCAGGGGTGACTGGGGCAGGGCCTGAGGTGCCTGGGGCGAAGGTGATGCCCACCCTCCTGGGTGAGTGGGCACGGGGCAAAGGCTGAGGGGCTGCTGGGAGGCCGGTGCTGGTAGGGGGGGTGGCAGCTGTACCTGTACCACAAGGGAGCTCCCATCAGAGGACGAGTCCGTGTCAATGGTGTCAGCTCCTGTCCCTGCCGTGGAGCTCTCCTCGCCCTCCATCCCACTGGTGAACTCCGATTCTGTAGTGTCGCCCTCCAGGGCCATGTGGGATGCAGCTCCCTCCTGCTCCGGTGCCACTGCTCCTCCGCCTGATGATGCTAATGCACACAAGAACAGGGAGAACACAAAAAAGGGTGGACAACAGAAGAAAGACATGTTGAGTGCATGCATTACCGCTACCGTTGGCAGACACGTCAGACACAGAAGCCCCCTGCACTACGCTGTGCACTTGGGCTCCAGTGTTTAATCCCTGGGACGTGGCCTACAAGGCTATGGCTGACATCTGCACACATGGAAGACACAGGAGCCTGACTAGGTGTACTTGGCACTGTACACAGGTGGGGTGGGGTGCCACAGGGTCTGCCAGAACAAGGGGACCTAACTAGCACACTTGCCCTGTCCTAGGGAAACCCACAGCCCACCTCCCCCATCCAGACACCTCCACTGCACCCAAATTCAGCAGAATGAGAGTGTACTCACCCCCTTGTGGCTGCTGTGATGCCCTCAAGCGCCCATCCAACTCCAGGTACTCCACCGCCAGGATCCTGAACATCAGGGGGGTCATGGTGCGACGGGCACCCCTCCCATGTTGGGAGGCCATCCCCAGCTGGGTGTACGCCGTCTTCTTGCTCCAGCGGCGAATGTCCTACCCATCTCTTACAGCAGTGGGTGCTCTGTCTGTGGTAGACCCCCAGGGTCCGGACGTCCTTGGCGATGGTACGCCAAATATATTTTTTCTGGTGGGCGCTGACCTACATGAATTGTACAGGGTGAAAAGAAAAGTTATTACCACATGGACCGTCACAGTAATTGGACCCCATCCCTACCCTTGCCATGATGCACATGCACTCACCGTCGTTTCATGCACGCCTCAATCCCCCCCCATCTTTCATTCATCCCACTCCACACAGGCATAGCCCATACAGCATGCTCCCAGTGTACTTACCTGTTTGTCTGGAGGACCGTAGAGTAGTGTGTTCTGAGGGAGGACCCCATCCACGAGTTTCTCCAACTCCTCCGATGTGAAGGCAGGTGCCCTTTCCCCCAGAAGCACGAGCCATTGTCTCTTCCAGACTGAGGTCACAGCAGCACTTGCAGTGTAGGTCCTCTCCTGTCGAAGATCAGGCATCGAGTGATTGAACAGATAGAAAATGGCGGTCACGTCCACGGCGGTGCGTACCGTCACCGCCGGCGTACATGGTCATTGGCTCCTGGGACCCATAGGGTCCAATGTTAACCAATGCAGAATTGCGCCGCGGTTTATGATTCGTGTTCTGTGTAAGCTGTGGGTAGGTACCTCTGAGTTGGCTGACTCTGCCCTTGCTGTTGTTCTTCATAGGCATCGCCCGCTGGGACATGTGAGGAGATGGCGGCATCCTCCGGTGTACAGACCGCTGGTGGGCCTGTCGACAATGGAGGAAAGACATGTGATCATCACCCACAGGCTTGATCGTGCCACAATCCTGGAACTGTGGAACTGTGTGCCCAGCTGGAGCCAGACCTGATGTCAGCTATCCACCATCTCACAGGAATCCCCCCTCAAGTGCTGGTGCTGTCAGTACTCCATTTCCTAGCAAGTGGGTCTTTTCAGACTACAGTGGCCATAGCATCAGGTATTTCCCAGCCTATGTTTTCCAACGTGTTGTCCAGAGTGTTGTTTGCCCTGCTGAAACACATGCGGAGCTACATCGTTTTCCCTCAAGTGGAGGATTTGCCCACAGTGAAAGGTGACTTCTATGCCCTGGTACATATCCCCAACATCATAGGTGCTATTGATGGGACACATGTGGCTTTGGTACCCCCACAGGAGTGAACAGGTATACAGAAACCGGAAGAGATAACATTCCATGAATGTGCAGATGGTGTGTTTGGCAGACCGATACATCACCAATGTTAATGCCAAATTCCCTAGCTCAGTGCATGACGCTTACAGCCTACGGAATAGCAGCATCCCTTATGTGATGGGTCAACAACAGAGGCACTGTGTGTGGCTATTAGGTGAGCACCTGGAAGCAAGTCAGTGGGAATGGTTGTCTGGGTCTGGGGATATCCCTACAGGTTCTTGTGTGTCTAACAGTTGTCCCTCGCCATTTGCAGGTGACTCTGGTTACCCCAACCTGTCATGGCTACTGACCCCAGTAAGGAATCCCAGGACAAGGGCAGAGGAACACTACAATGAGGCCCATGGGTGAACTCAGTGGATAATAGAGTGGACCTTCGGCTTCCTAAAGGCCAGGTTTAGGTGCCTCCATATGACAGGTGGATCCCTATTCTACTCACTAAAGAAGGTGTGCCAGATCATCATGGCCTGCTGTATGCTTCAAGACTTAGCTTTGCGACAACAGGTGCCTTTTCTGCAGGAGGATGGTCCAGATGGCGGTGTTGTTGCAGCTGTGGAGCCTGTGGACAGTGAAGACGAGGAAGCAGAAGAAGAGGACATCGACAACAGGAACTCGGTGATCCTGTAATATTTCCAGTGAGACACATGTAAGAATACAAACTTGCCTACTACATGTACTTTAACACTACTACCTCTCTACTGTCTGTCGTTTTCACCCAGTGTATGGTCACTGAGTTGTCACTTTCCCTTATGATTTCACAGATGTGGGTCTCACAGTATGACATCTGCTTTGTTTCCGCATGGACTAGAGCTGTGTGACATACGTTTGTTGACATTACATTTGAAAGAGCATTTTGACACTGTAACTGCTAATACACAATTTCAAAATCACAGACTGACTCCAGATTGTTTTGTGCTTCAAGGGTGTTTATTTAAGGGCTCAATATTGGAGGGGGTTGTAAAATGGTGAAGGGTGATGGTGGAGGAATGTCCTTGGCAGAGTCCAGTCTATTAGTCTCACAGGTGCATTTCCCAAATGGGCATTGAAAGTGGAGCTGGGGCAGTTTGAGGATGGACAGGGTGACAAAGTGGGACAGAAGGATGACATTCAGGGTGGTCTCATTTCTTGGCGGGGGTCTTGGCATTGTTCTCTGTCTTTGTCCTGGATCTCAGGGACCGTTTGCAGGGTGGTTCTCCCTCAGCAGGGGGTGGGGTGCTGGTGTGGTGGTCCTCTGGTGGTGCCTCCTGTCCACTAGCGCCGGTGGAGGTGGTGGGCAGTTCATCGTCCAGGCTAGTGTCAGGGGCCCCTTGTTGTGCCACAGTGTCCCTCCTGGTGTTGAGTACTTCCTTCAGCATCCCTACGATGGTGCCCAGGGTGGAATTGATGGATCTGAGTTCCTCCCTGAAGCCAAAATACTGTTCCTCCTGCAGGCACTGGGTCTCCTGAAACTTGGCCAGTACCGTTGCCCTTGTCTCCTGGGAGTGGTGGTAGGCTCCCATGATGTTGGAGAGGGCCTCGTGGAGAGTGGGTTCCCTTGGCCTGTCCTCCCCCGGTCGCACAGCAGCCCTCCCAGTTCCCCTGTGTTCCTGGGCCTCCATCCCCTGGACTGTGTGTCCACTACCACTGCCCCCAGGTCCCTGTTGTTGTTGGGGTGCTGGGTTAGCCTGGGTTCCCTGTAGTGGTGGACACACTGCTGATTGACGTGTCCTGGAAACAGAGGTATGGGCCCGCTAGGTGGGTGCTGTGCTGGTGTTTCCAGAGGGGGGAAGCTCTGTAGTGGCCTCTGACTGTGTCAGGGGAACCGACTGTCCCGAGGTCCCTGATGGGCCGGGCTGGTCATCTAGATCCAGTTGGACAGAGCTGCTATCATCACTATGGGCCTCTTCTGTTGGTGGTGTGGACATGTGTGGACCCTCCTGTCCGGTGACTTTGGGTACGGGTCCTGCAGGGGCATAAAAGGATGTTTATTACATCTGTGTGTGCGATGGTGTGCAATAGGTGGGTGACCGTGTAGCCCAGTGCTTGCATTCCTGTGTGGGAGCTTGTGCGATGGAGGTTTAGGGGGTGTATGGGTATGTGCAGTGGCCATGCTTTGGTGATAGGTGTCCATGCTTTGTTGATGCATGCAGGGCTTGGTGTCAGGATGTGTGGTTTGAGATGTTGGGACATTTGTGAGGAGTTGGAGTGATGGGGGTGAGGGTGAGGGTGGGGGTATGTGATGGCATGCAGGTAGGGTGGGGGATGTAATAGTTAAGATTTGACTTTCCAGAGTCCATTCCTCCATCTACTCCTGCAAGGCCCTTGGGATGCAGCATCGCCAAGACCTGCTCCTCCCATGTTGTTATTTGTGGGGGAGGAGGTGGGGGTCCGCCGCCAGTCCGCTGAACCGCAAGGTGGTGTCTTGAGACCACGGAACGCACCTTCCCCGTAGGTCATTCCACCTCTTCCTGATATCATCCCTATTTCTTGGGTGCTGTCCCACTGCGTTAACCCTGTCCACTATTCTGCACCATAGCTCCATCTTCCTAGCTATGGAGGTGTGCTGCACCTGTGATCCGAATAGCTGTGGCTCTACCCGGACGATTTCTTCCACCATGACCCTGAGCTCCTCCTCAGAGAACCTGGGGTGTCTTTCCCGTGCCATGGGCTGCTGTGGGTGATGTGTGGGGTGGTGTGTGTAGTGATAAGTGGGGTGGTATTTAGTGTTGTGTTGTGTGAGGTGCGTGGAAGTATGTGGGTGATGGTACTGTGTGCCTGTGGATGCTTGGTAGTCGTTTGTAGTGTCTCTCTCTGGCCTTCTCTCGGTAATTGTGGTCGTAGGGGTTTGTGGGTGATGTGGGTGTGTGTTTTATATTGTAATGGGTGTGTAGGAGTGGTGTGTGAATGTGTATGAGGTGTATGTATTTTGAATTGTCCAATGTGGCTGTGTTTTGTAAACGTGTGTGTATTTTGAGCGTGGCTGTGTGTCCGCCAAAGGAATACCGCGGTTGAAAGACCGCTGCGTGGATTTGTGTGTTGTGATAGTGTGGGCATATTTCTGACTGTGGAGGTTTTGTTTTTGCCAGTTTATCACTGACCTTTGGTGTGGCAGACTTGTGTGGGTGTCTGAATTTTGGTGGATTCCGAGCTGTGGGTCATAATAGCTGTGGCGTATTTCCGCGGCCGCAGCGGTGTGTTGGCGGTCTTCTGCGCGGCGATAATCGGCATTTACTGCCAATGTTGTAATGCCCGCCTATGTTATTATACTTAGCTACTCTACTCAAATACCTAATAACAGGAACAAATGAAAACACAACATCATGGTTAGAATAGAAATATTGAATGTACTCCTGGTTATAGAACCTTGTTAGTAACAGACTACAACTTTTCCCGTATGTTAATGGAAGACTATGATAAGTGACTCCAATTTCAACTGATGAAGGAATCTGCGTACACACAAGACGATCCTTTGCATTCATCGTCTCAACATACTCACTCAACAAGCAATAGAAAACATTAGAAGAAAGTTCTCCTTGTGCATTAGTAAAAATATTTCTCATCTAACTTAATTCTCTCTGAAGCCGTTAATGTAGTAGTCTCAAAAGCAGAAGTATGGTTTGCTCCTTTCGCATCAAGAACATACATACCCACAATCAACATTATAAACAAAATTCCACACATAATGGCCAAACCAATACTCATATATTTACAGTACTTAGCATCCTTAATCTGCTTATCTATGTCAGCCATGATCTGTGAAGAATCAGAAAGCAGAAGTAACTTAGAAAACATGCAGCAAAAGTTAAAAATAGACAATTCTTTCAGCAGTTTAGTTTCACTTCCAGGAACCCTTCTCCTTGTCGAAATCGGTTAGCAGCTTTGTCTATTCTGGTTTAGAATGCCAAATCAGGTTATTAATGTCTTTTCCCGTTACATTCAACAGTTTCTTTTAAAAAAATATTTCTCAGATTGTTTAAACAGTTCACTTCAACAATCTTCTTCAAGTTATTTCAAAATATTGACTCTGAACTTCCCTACCAAAACAAAGACATAAATTCTTGCTGCCATTCATTTGTAGTTGCAAATACCCATTCAGGACATCTTAGATTTGCTATTCTCTTTCTTTTCAACTTTCGATCACCATTCAACTCTTCTTCACTTAATTCTTCCTTTCTCATAGTATCTACTTCTTTGTAAATTGTTTGATCGACAATCACTTCTTTCCTTTTCTCCACTTGCGAATTCGGCCACTTATCTCCTTTTCATGAACCTTCTGTCAATATTCTCTTAAAGACGGAGTTTGAATCCTTTTCTTTCTCTGTGGTGCTTTCTCTGGACGGACCTGCAACAGGTTCAGGAGGAGTCAGATCACTTTGACTTTGATCCACCTCAACTCCTTCCCCTTCTTGGTCTGGCACTTTCTCTCTCGGAATCATCTACTTCTTGGAGAACTCCCTCTGTACTAAACTCTCCTGCTGGTTCAATTGTGACAATTTCCACCTTCGTCTCTCACAGGGGTGATGGAACCATCTTCAATAAGCTCAGGTTCAGCTTCAGCCCCTCCTTGCTCCTTTCACTGTTCTGGTGCTGTTATTTGTCTCACAGTTGTTGGCACTCTCAACAATGCTTCTTCATGATCCAGTGGATATGCCACTTTCTTTGTGTGACTTGCGTGAATCCAATTCGGGATCACAGCATACTTCACAGCTGTCGCAGACGTTAGAACCATTTGATCTGGACGCTTCCAACAAGGCTCCAAACACGTCTTGCACACATGTTTTCAGACAACAACCTAGTCACCAGCTCTCAGGTTGTGCCCTTGATCATGGATCGGTCGCAGTGTGGTGGCCTCCACCTGCTGAGAGAAAGAGTGGACTACATCAGCCAGACCCTTGAAGTAATCCAACACCATATCATCTGTAATGTTGACAAGTGCATTTGCTGGAACTGCTGGCAACCTCATTGCTCTGCCCATGAGAATCTCATGGGGTGACAATCCTGTCTTCCTGTCAGGTGTTTTTCTCATTGACATCAACACCAAAGGCAATGCATCAAGCCATTTCAAATTCGTAGCTGCACACATTTTTGCAATTCTTGAGTTCAAGTACCATTCATCTGCTTCACTAGTCCTGATGCTTCAGGGCGGTAACTACAATGCAACTTTTGCTCAATGTTTAAAGCTGCACACAACAGTTTAATCACCTCATTATTGAAGTGTGTTCCCCTATCTGATTCTAAAGAGATCGGAATTCCGAAACGCGGTATCAGTTCTCTAAGCAACAATTTTGCTACTGTGAGGCTGTCATTTCTCCGCGAGGTCCACGCTTCAATCCAGTGACTGAAGATGCACACCATCACCAACACATATCTCGAACCTCCACATGCAGGCATTTCAATGAAATCCTATTGCATTCTGCTGATTGGACCTCCTGCCCTTCCAATTTGGCTCAAATTAACGACTGTCCCTTTCCCCGCATTTAATTGCTAACAAATGACACATCGATGGAAAACTGCTTCAGCTACTTGTCTAAACTTGGGGTTAGACCAATCAATTTTGAACAAACAAACCATGGCATCCCTCCCAATGTGTGCCTGACCATGATAGTACCTCGCCATCTGGGACAACAGACTATTTGGCCCTCCTCAGATACCCACAACTCATCCTGTCTTTGAACACATTTCATTTGGCTCCAGGACTGTTTCTTTTCTTTGTCAACATTACTCTGCAGAGTTTTTAACTCTTCCAATGTGTCGATCAATTTTAATGAAAAACTCATACATGTAGTGTCTTCTTCGGGTAACAATTCCCACTTGTCTTTGAAAGAAATACAGTTCAATGCACAAAACATTGCGACTTGATTCTCATAGCCGTTCCCCAGTGACACGTAGTCCTGGGACTTTAGATGTGCACTGCATTTCACCGTGGGAATTTCTTCAGGGAGTTGAATCACATATAACACCTCCTTTATTTTCTCACCATTTCTGACTGGTGATCCAGTAGAGGTCAGAAAACCTCTCTGCAATCACAATTGACCAAAATCATGTACTATTCCAAATCCGTATTGGCTATCTATGTAGATGGTGACTCTCAATCGTGCATAAAAATGGCATGCTATGGTAAGAGCGACCAATTCTGCTACTTGTGCAGCATACACTCCTCGAAGCCAGGAAGCTTCTAAGGTACCTGTAATTGTGCACACTGCATATCCTGCTCTCAGTGTCACTGTGCTGTCTCTCAGACAAGAACCACCAACAAAAACAATTCAGTAATTTGCTTCCAATCGGCTATCTCTAATGTCAGGTCTCGGTTTTGTGCACAACTCATTCACTTCGAGACAATAATGTTCAACATCTTCCTCTTTCCCAATTTCAGTAGTATCACTAGGAAGTAAAGTTGCTGGGTTCAGCACTGTACATCTTTTCAGTGTCATGTTTGGAGCACCCAAAATGATCGTCTCATACCTAGTCAACCTAGCACCAGTCAAGTATTGAGTTTTCGTCCTTGTCAGTATAATCTCAGTCGAGTGAGGGACCATTACAGTCAGGGGATATCCCATCACTACTCCTTCACACTGGGAAAGAGTCTGACCAACTGCGGCAACTGCACACAAACAACCTGGTAAGACCGCTGCAACTGGGTCCAAAGTAGCTGAAAAATATGCTACTGGGCGATGAGCACCTCCATGGACCTGTGTCAAGAGAGTCAGTGAACATGTATCACGCTCATGAAAAAACAATGTGAATGGTGTTGTGTAGTCAGGCATACCCAACGCTGGAGCTCTGCTCAAACTCTCTCTCAACTCAGTGAACGCTTTCATCTGATGCTTATCTTGCGCTATGGGATCTGTGACATCTTTATGAGTCAGCTTCTGCCGTGGTTTTGAAATTTCTGATAAATTTGGCATCCATTGGCATCAATAGCCCACCATTCCCAGGGACATCCTGACATCTCTCTGTGAAGTCAGGTGGCTTATCTGCAGTATCATTGTAATCCTTTCTCTGGATATTTTCCTCAAACCCTTCTCAATCTGGTGACCCAAATACTTCACTACCTTCTGACAGTACTGCAATTTCAGTGGTGACACTTTATGACCTGCTTTCCCAAATGATTCAATAGGGCAATCGAGTCATACTTACAATTGTCCCTTGTCTTGGATGCAATCAATAAGTCTTCAATGTACTGTACCAGAGTCGATTGAAAAGGCAATTCTAATGTCTCCAAGTTCTTCTTCAAGATCTGATTGAACAAGGAAGGTGACTCTGTGTACCCTTGAGGAACTCTACACCAGCAGTAGACTTGATCTAAGAATTTGAAACTAAAGAGAAATTGACTATCCTCATGAAGATGTACAGAAAAGAACGCTTGTGACAAATCAACTACGGTGAACCATTCTGCATCACATGGAATCTGGAACATTATTACAACTGGATTGGGCACTACGGACAACAATATCATTCATTTTTCCCAAATCCTGAACTTTCCCACATGGCTTCTTCACCCCATTATTGATGAATTACATGGGCTGCTCAATACCTCTTTTAGGACTCCCTACTTCACAAAACCTGCAATTATCTGAGGCCCTTTCATCAGAAATATTATACTGTAGAAGCTGCAGAAAAACTGCATTCAGATTCAAAGTAACCTTAATTGGCTCCACTCCCTTGATTAAACCAACTTCTTTCCCTGTCAAATCCCACACTTTTTTGTACTGTTTCCTACAAATCAAAATGAAGCTCTCTCACTCTGAAAATCGGGAAAACCTCAATCAAGGGGTACTCTTCATTTGTTGTTTCACACTCAGTTTCTGGGCCTGGGTCTTCCTCATCATCACTATTTGTCTAGATCTCAATTCCATCATTTGAACAAGTAATCAGACATTTTGTTTTACACAACAAGTCCCTTCCCAGCAAGGATACCTGACTCGAATCGCAGACTATAAACTCATGCATTCCCTAGAAATTGCCAATTTTAACTTGTACTGGATATGTGATCGGATTTGTCAAATACTGATTTGCTACCCCCACTACCTGAACTGTCTTTCCTGAAAGGGGCAAATTCGGAACTTCTGCACTTCTCACAGTAGAGTGTGTAGCTCCTGTATCTACCAGAAATGAGACTCTGTGACCCATAACTTTGCCCCTCACACAGGGACCCCTCTGATCTACTTCTAAAGAGGTTGCAAGCACATATGGCTCCTCATCCAAACTATCACTTATCCATTCACCATTTATTTAATTCTCACTGTGTAACGGGAATTGGTGCACAGCATTACTACTTCTGTCTAGTCTCTGACCTGTGACCTGTTGAGAAATCATCATCTGTTGCTGCTCCTCCGGGGCTTAAAGTATCTGTATTTGATGTCTAGGTAGTGCAGCCATGGGAACCTGCTGCTGCATCGGCTGCAATTGTGACACCTGTGCACTGGGAATTTGCACCTGCTGCATGGGCTGAAAATGTTGCACTTGATTCACAATATTCTGAAATTTTGGATTTGGATCCCTCATTCTGGGTCCTCTCATATTTTGAAATGTATTGATGTCATTAACTTGCTGAACAACACCCTCCTGTACCATCATCGGACGCTTCCAGTGTCCCACAGCTCTGCAAATGTGACACGACAATAGCTTCTTTAATCCTTGCACATCATTCTGAACAATTACAGTATTCCAACCTGGACCACGGTTCATATTGCTCCACATCCTCTACCTCTCATCTGATGCTGAAACATGACATCTCCCTGCTGCTGCAGTCTCTGCTGCACAAAATTTTCTTGCACTCCTGTTTGAGCTGCCTTAATCTGCCTCACCATTGCCTTCTCTTTCAGCTTTTTCTGCTTCAACTCAATTTCATCACTACACTATTTCGCATACTGCAACACCTCATCAATCAGCTTCACTTGCCAGCAAATAAAATGACTCTTAATCATCTGACATATCAAAATGCAGCATGTCCTTCAGCTCAATCGCTTCTTTGCCACTGTACTTCATGAATGCCTTCACCAATCTCTCATAGTACGCATGTATTGATTCCTTCTTCACCTCCTGCACTGTTCTATCAATCCTCTGCAATCAATGTTTTTGGGCAAAATCCTTGTCTTTAGGAACTCAATCACCTTATAGTAATATTTCATTACGTCAGGCGTCGGTGCACCTGTACTCTTATCTCTCTCTCGTTCACTTGTTGGACAATCTACAGCTCTCTTACACTCAACCCACAAATCAGCTGGAACCACTATCTCCAGTAATGTGTTAAATTCTTCCCACAAACATTTCGCAAGTTTCATGAACCTGTCTGTCTGCTGATACCTCCCTACTGGCTTCTCTCTCAATTTTGGATAATCATTTGTAAATGATTAAATATCACTCCTACTCCAAGGAACATGAACAAAGTTTTCCCCTGGTATTTCTCTCATTGGTAAAATCTTTACTGTATCCTTGTCCTATTGTACAATTTTGGTCACTTGTAAAGACTCTCTTTTCTTCTTGTCTCTTTTCTTTACCCATCTGCCTTCCCACTTTTCTAATGCTCCCCAAACTTGGGCACTCAGCAGTAATTCCTTAAGGTGTGCTTTCATTCCGGCTGATCTCATGTGTTCAAAATCTTTCGCCTCAAAATCCAACCTGTAACTTCTCTTCAACTCTACCTCTGTGTAGGACTCTAATCTATTCACCCTCATTGTTCCCTCGACTAGTTCACCCACTTCCATGCTCAATCTGACACAATTTATCTGCTCTTCTCCCTCAGCAGCATTCTCTTGGGTATTCAGCTCATCTAACCACTCAGTCAACTGCTGAGCCGTGAATCCTTGTAATGAAATGTTGCTTGCGTTCACTGGTGCCATCTGTTGTTCCAATGCATTTGATGTCTGCGGTGTCAATAGCTTCAAGCTCTGGCCTGCACTAGGTCCATTCACAGTATCTGGAAGTACAACGAGTGGACTAAGATCCAACAATGATCTTGACCCATCAAAGGTCTGTCCCACGGATGAGACTCCCTAAACTTATTCATCTGGTCCCCTCCTCATTAGACTCTGAGACATCGTTCTTTGTTCATTCAGAATTCTTTTCTTCAGCACAAATAATGGTACCACTGGACCAACAGCAATCGGTAGCGATATTGCATCTGAGGCTGCTCTGAACCTGCACCTGAAAACTGTTGGAGAGTAACTCCCATGCTCTGATTTATGATGCATCCCCGGAGTCAAGTCTGACTGTGTCCCTGTTATTGGCGTAAATCTCAGCATCCCCTGCGGCTGTACCTTGGGCAACAAGATCGGAGTCGGCTGAGTCTAAACCAGCAGTGGTCTTAGAACCACTTGCTCCATAAGCACCACTAAATTCGAAATTGTCTCTAAGACAGACACATCAGGATAGATTCTCTGTATGGGTGGCGGATGCATCTGTGCATGAACTACTGGAGTAGTCAACACACTAGGACTACCGTGGACCACACCCTGTATCTGACTAGCGTTAACCTGCACTGGGCTCACTGTTTCCATTGCCTGTGCCGGGGCTGATGCATCAACACTAGTACTTGGACCATCGTCATACACCGCATACGGTGGTGGTCGATCTCTGAATATTTGTGTAACAAGATCTTCAGCATCAGAGTCCTCCTCTACTATGGAAGACTTTCTCCCTTTCTAACTCTCAGATGGACCATTATTAGACTTTCTAGTTGCTTTCTGTGAGAAAACAGGGCTGATTGCAGAGGCCCCATAACTTTTTGCCCCCATTTTCCTCTTTTTGCTGGTGTTTTCCTGACTTTGATGGTGCCCTGGGTACTGCTAACCAGTCCCAGGGCCTGTGCTCTGTGTAAAATGGATATGCAAATTAGGCTAATTATAATTGGCTAAGTTAACCTACCTATAAGTCCCTAGTATATGGTAGGGCATGCAGGTTTAGGGACCACAGCATAGGTGGTGCACACCTAGGTGCACTGCTGAGGTGCCCAGTGTCATTTTAAAAGCAAGCCTGCCTTGCTGGCTGCTTTTAAATTAAAGTTATATGCAAATTCGACTTTGGAATTAAAGGTACTTCCAAAGTCTTAAACTACCTTATTTTTACATATAAGTCACCCCTAAGGTGTGCCCTATGTGCCCCTAGGGCTGGGTGCCATGTAACTATAAGCAGGGACTTGATAAAAATAGATTTATAAGCCCTGGTGAGGTAAAAACAGCCAAATTCGTTTTTTCCTCATTGAAGTAAATGGCCTTCATAGGCTAGAATGGGCAGACTTTATTTTAAATTTTAAAGTCTCCTTAAATGTTACATACCAAGAATTTGGTATCAAATTAATTGTTGTAATAAATCCCACAACTTCCAGTTGTTGGATTTAATATATCTTGTTCAGGTAAAAAGTTTAGACTTTACCTAAAAAGTTGCCAATTTCAGCTCTGCATTGTTTTTGCTGCTGTGCTCTGATTGGCCAGCCTGCAGCAGCTTCTGCCAGGCTGCCTTGATGAGGTGTGAAGTGGCCTGGCTTGACACAAAGGAATGTGCTTGGGGGAGAGAATCTCCCCTCAGCAGATGGTGAGGCAGGAAGGGGAGGGCTGCCAAACTGGTCTTCAAAGGCAGAGAAGGACATTTGCAGCACCCAGCAACACCCCCACATCCTGCAACCCAGACAATTAGGTGCCCCCTTGATTAGATTAGGAGAGGGCAGGAGAGGGGTGTGTTTATGATTTTTAGCCACACCAGTGGGTGGGCTCAGCCAGATGTAACCTCCAAAAATCAGATTCATCCATGTTGGATTTTTAGAGACTGGTGCCTTCTGGGATGGATTTTTGCCACACTTCCCAGGAAGTGGTCATCACAGGGGGACGACCCTGTCCCTGATTGGAAAACCAGGGCCCCCCTGCTTTTCACCCAGGAGCAAGGATAAAACTGGCAGACCTGCACCCACACCTCAGATCCCCACCAAATTTCAAGAAGAAAGAACTTAAGGAGAAGAAGGACTGCCCTGCTGGACCCCTGGCCTGCACCTGGACCCTGCACTCAGAAGGACTGCACCAGCTGCACACTTGGGCTTCACCACAAGAAGGACTTTGCCTGGCTTCCACTGGTTCAAGGAGGGACTCCCTGTTTGCTACAGGTGACAAATTGCTAAACCAGAGTCCCCTGCACCAACTCCTGAAAAAAGAGACCAGTTGACCACTGCCCAGTGGCCAAAAAGGAGTTTGCGCCAGGTGCATTCTGGGAGTTGAAGTCCGCACCCCCAAGGACCATCACAGAACTTCTGGACCCTTGGGGTGAGCTGTGGACCCCAAAAGAACCTTAAAAGAACATCTGGGTGAAGCCCCAGAAGTTTGGAAAAGATTTGAGATTTTTTGGAAAAAAGCTCCAGAGAGGGACCGACCCGCCGCGGAAATTCTAGCCGGCTTGCCTCAACCGTGACCCGGCCTGACTTCGTGATTCGTCCCGGTAAAGAAAAACATCCAAAAAAGAGACTAAGTCCGAAGGTAAAAAGTTGACCGGGACCTCCCAGCCATCGTATCCGAGAAGGGCTCCATGGACGTCGGATCAAGATCCAGGTTTACCCCGGTTGAAGGATTTTCATCTCGAAAAAACGACTAAGTCCGAAGGTAAAAGTCTCCACCGAGGAAACCCACATTGCGTATCCGGACAAGGGCTCCAGGAGGTCGGATTCAACTGGCAGGTTCGTCCCGGTGAAGAAAAACTTCAAAATAAAGACTAAGTCAGAAGGTAACTTTTTAACCGAGGCCTCCCGCAACCTGTAGCCGAGCAGGGCTCCATCGCGGTCGGCCTGAAACTTTGACTTTGCACCCGGTCCTGGTGCAACCAGATGACCCGATTGGCGCTTTTTGTTTCTAAGCGCTAGAAAAATAGTAATTCTTTAAAAATTCATATCTCCGGTTCCCCTGAACCGATTTTAATCGTTTTTGTGTCATTTTAAAGATAAAAATATAAACTATTTTTATAAATTGGTTTTGGATTTTTAAACTGTTTCCTGTGCTTTATTTGATTACTGTTTTGTGATATTTGAATGCTTTACACTTTGTCTCCTAAGTTAAGCCTTGACGCTCGTTGCCAAGCTACCAAGGGTTGAGCTGGGATTAATTTACTGAGACCTAACTGTACCTAGGTGGAGGTTAGTGGCTTGTTGCTAGGTGTAGGTACCTACCTGCCCTACCAATAACCCATTTTCCAACATAATTGGAAGCAGCGACGGGATCCTGTACTTGTGTTCAATATCACGTTACAGTTTTAGGTAAAACAAATAAAAAATCCTTTAAATTGTCATAGTGCAAAAATTGTTTTTAATTTTTAATTTGGATTAATTTCAATTATTGAATTTTTGTAATTTTTCTAAATTCTTGTTTCCAATTTTGGCAAAAAGTTTTTGTTGACACAAAACTAGGGAACCATGGAGCTTGATCTGGCTAGCCTACCCACACTGACAGTAGTCCAGCTTAGGGGGTTGTGTATTGAAAGAGGGTTGCCTGCAACCACTGATCTCAGGAAGCAAATCCTGATCACATCCCTGACAGCATGGGCTGAGGCCCAAGAGGTAGAGTCAGAAGAAGCTCCAGAGGAGGGAGAAAGAAGGGAGGATGCAAGCTCTAACCACTCAGGGGAGGGAAGGCATCTGAGCCTAAGTGAGGATGAGGAAGAACGGTCCTCAGTAAATACAGTCACTAGGGGCAGACCCAAAGCTAGTGGTGGGAAGGGGGTCCTTTCAGGAGGAGAGAACCCATCCATCAGAGAAAGAGAGCTGGAGGCCCAGCTAGCATACATAGCTTTGGAAGCAGACAAGCTGGCCCTAGAAAAGAAAAAGTGGGCATACAAACAGAAAAGAGATGGAGGCAGCGATAAAGAAGCTGAGGTGTCCATGGGTGGGGGATTTTGCCCCAGATTACCCAAGGGGGTAGTTCCTGCTTATGTAGAAGGGGATGACATAGATAAGTGGCTGGGGGCCTTTGAGAGGGCACTCCAAATGAGAAGGGTTAGGCCTCAATACTGGGGTTCCCTTTTGTAGGAGTTGGTCCCCAACTCAGGGAGGGATAGGCTTCTGACCTTAAGGGGGGAGGAGGCAGATTCATACCCTAGTATGAAGAGGTGCTTAGCCAAGAAGTTTGGTCTGACCCCAGAGCAATATAGAATGAAGTTCAGGGACACCCAGAAGGTCAGTACCCAGTCTTGGGTTGACTTTGTGGACATTTCACTAAAGGCACTAGAGGGCTGGATTATTGGTAACAAAGTAGATACTTTTGAGGGGTTATACAATCTGATCATGAGAGAGCACATCTTGACCAATTGTACCCAAGAAAGGTTACGCCAGCATCTAGTGGACTCTAAGCAGACCAACCCTAGAGAACTAGGGGAGGCAGCTGATGAGTGGTTGAGAACCAGGGTGGTTGTCAAGTCCCAGGGGGGAGACTCCAAGAAGGGGGGGACAGGTCCCCAAAAACCTAAGGAGGGAGGTGGTACGCCCACCACAGAGACTCCCTCTGTACCCCAGAACCCTAAGAAGGAGGAGAGTAAATCCCACTCCCACTCTGACCAGCAGAGACAGTTAGACCCAGGGTTAAAAAAGCTCTTGGACAGTAGGGCTTGCTTTGACTGTCAGCAGACAGGTCACTTCAGAGGAGATGCAGCCTGTCCAAAGAAGGTGGTTAGCACTGGGCTGTCCAGTGTAGCCATAGAGGAGGATTCCTCAGATGATGAAGTCCTCCTAGCATTAAGCTGGGAGACAGGACCAGATGGTAAGCTGGTGATCCCTAAGGGTGGGAGTAGGCACTTCCACCACATTCAAGTGAATGGGATCCCTACCACTGGCCTGAGAGACACCTGTGCCAGTCACACTATAGTGAGTGACCGGTTAGTGACCCCAGACATGTATGTCCCAGGAAAGACAAAGAAAGTCAGGATAGCCACAGGGGAGGTCACCTCCAAACCTGTAGCCATAGTGCCCCTAGAGAGGGAGGGTATCCTTGACTGGATTAGGGTGGTAGTCAGTGCTGACCTTCCCCTAGATTGTATCCTGGGCAATGACCTCCCAGAGGTGAGTCTGGTCACAGATGGGGTGGTCGCCCAGGGCGCCCCCTCAAACCAAAGTCCTGGGGAGTCAGTCTCTACAGTTAGGAGACAGGGGTCCCCAAGAAAAGGAAAGAAGAAAAGGAAGGGTAGGCCACTCTTAAAGAGAGTTCCAGGGAGCCAAGGGCCTTCTGCCCCAGTAAGGGGGAAGCCCAGAGTTGGCACTGGTGAGGCCTCACCTGACCCCAAGGAAGTCCTGAGTAGTCAGGCAGCTGTCCAGATGCAAGGTGTTGCCCCTGCACTGACAGAAGGGAGAGTGGAAGGAGGGTGTCTGCCACAGGAGGTGGTAGCCCCCCACTCTAGACAGCAAGAGGGGTGCCAGGACCCCAAAGTTGCCCCTAAAGCAGCTCAGCCACCTGTCAGTGGAGAGCTTAGGGTGTGGTTCTGGGTACTGACAGCTGTCAGTAGCCTCTGCTGGGTGCTAGCCTTCCTGGCAGCAATGTACTTGGCCTGGGAGGCAGATCCCAGGGCCAATAGCAAAGTAGGCCCCCTGACCCTATTGGTCATGGTGGGGTTGCTCAAGTGTTGGGTGACCTCTTTGGGTAAGCTAGGTGTTGCCCTAGCAAAGTTTGGAGTAGGGGAGGTGGGCACCTCACTACCCAAGTTGGCAGAGAGAAAGGAGGAAGACCCCCCTAGAGGAAAGTTTCAGTTTGAGTTGGGTCCTTTTACTGTTGGGATGGCTTCACTACCCATAGGGAGTGACCCTGACAGGAGGATATAAGGCAGAGTAGGCCCTGCAAAGGGACAGCCAGTTTTCTTCACTGTCTTCCTCGCCTAACAAGCCAGGAAGACTCTCCCAGGGTTGGGCTGAGTCTCCTGGGCGTGTGGGCTGGGGGGGGTTGTGTGAGAAAACAGGGCTGATTGCAGAGGCCCCATAACTTTTTGCCCCCATTTTCCTCTTTTTGCTGGTGTTTTCCTGACTTTGATGGTGCCCTGGGTACTGCTAACCAGTCCCAGGGCCTGTGCTCTGTGTAAAATGGATATGCAAATTAGGCTAATTATAATTGGCTAAGTTAACCTACCTATAAGTCCCTAGTATATGGTAGGTCATGTAGGTTTAGGGACCACAGCATAGGTGGTGCACACCTAGGTGCACTGCTGAGGTGCCCAGTGTCATTTTAAAAGCAAGCCTGCCTTGCTGGCTGCTTTTAAATTAAAGTTATATGCAAATTCGACTTTGGAATTAAAGGTACTTCCAAAGTCTTAAACTACCTTATTTTTACATATAAGTCACCCCTAAGGTGTGCCCTATGTGCCCCTAGGGCTGGGTGCCATGTAACTATAAGCAGGGACTTGATAAAAATAGATTTATAAGCCCTGGTGAGGTAAAAACAGCCAAATTCGTTTTTCCCTCATTGAAGTAAATGGCCTTCATAGGCTAGAATGGGCAGACTTTATTTTAAATTTTAAAGTCTCCTTAAATGTTACATACCAAGAATTTGGTATCAAATTAATTGTTGTAATAAATCCCACAACTTCCAGTTGTGGGATTTAATATAACTTGTTCAGGTAAAACGTTTAGACTTTACCTAAAAAGTTGCCAATTTCAGCTCTGCATTGTTTTTGCTGCTGTGCTCTGATTGGCCAGCCTGCAGCAGCTTCTGCCAGGCTGCCTTGATGAGGTGTGAAGTGGCCTGGCTTGACACAAAGGAATGTGCTTGGGGGAGAGAATCTCCCCTCAGCAGATGGTGAGGCAGGAAGGGGGAGGGCTGCCAAACTGGTCTTCAAAGGCAGAGAAGGACATTTGCAGCACCCAGCAACACCCCCACATCCTGCAACCCCAGACAATTAGGTGTCCCCTTGATTAGATTAGGAGAGGGCAGGAGAGGGGTGTGTTTATGATTTTTAGCCACACCAGGGGGTGGGCTCAGCCAGATGTAACCTCCAAAAATCAGATTCATCCATGTTGGATTTTTAGTGACTCTTGCCTTCTGGGATGGATTTTTGCCACACTTCCCAGGAAGTGGTCATCACAGGGGGACGACCCTGTCCCTGATTGGAAAACCAGGGCCCCCCTGCTTTTCACCCAGGAGCAAGGATAAAACTGGCAGACCTGCACCCACACCTCAGATCCCCACCAAATTTCAAGAAGAAAGAACTTAAGGAGAAGAAGGACTGCCCTGCTGGACCCCTGGCCTGCACCTGGACCCTGCACTCAGAAGGACTGCACCAGCTGCACACTTGGGGCCATATTTATACTCCGTTTGCGCCGAAATTGCGTCGTTTTTTTTTACGCAATTTCGACGCAAAACTAACGCCAACTAACGCCATATTTATACTATGGCGTTAGAGGCGAATAGCGCCAAACTTCCCGGAATGTGCGTCATTTTTTAGCGTGAACCCCATCCTTGCGTTAATGATATGCAAGGGAGGCGTTCCCGTCTAAAAAATGACTCCCAGGCCTTTACGTGGTATTTATACTCCCGGGCAAAAGAGACGCCCGGGAGTGGGCGTGGCAAAAAACGGCGCATTTGCGCCACTTTTTAACGCCTGCTCAGGGCAGGCGTTAAGGGGCCTGTGGGCTCAAAATGAGCCCACAGGTGCCCTCCCATGCCCCCAGGGACCCCCCCTGCCACCCTTGCCCACCCCAGGAGGACACCCAAGGCTGGAGGGACCCACCCCAGGGACATTCAGGTAAGTTCAGGTAATTTTTTTTTTTTTTTTTTTTAATAATATTTTGTGGCATAGGGGGGCCTTATTTGTGCCCCCCTACATGCCACTATGCCCAATGACCATGCCCAGGGGACAGAAGTCCCCTGGGCATGGCCATTGGGCAAGGGGGCATGACTCCTATCTTTACAATGATAGGAGTCATGTTGATGGGGGATGGGCGTCGTTAAAAAATGGCGCAAGTCGGGTTAAGACGATTTTTTCGTCGTAACCTGACTTGCCCCATTTTAAGACGCCCATGCGCCATTTTCCCCCTACGCCGGCGCTGTCTGGTCTACGTGGTTTTTTCCCACGCAAACCAGGCAGCGCCGGTCTGATTGCGCCGTCTAACGCCATTCCATAAATACGGCGCCCGCTTGGCGCTTCAGAATGGCGTTAGACGGCGCAAAACTTTTTGACGCTAAACTGCGTTAGCGCAGTTTAGCGTCAAAAAGTATAAATATGGGCCTTGGGCTTCACCACAAGAAGGACTTTGCCTGGCTTCCACTGGTTTCAAGGAGGGACTCCCTGTTTGCTACAGGTGAAAAATTGCTAAACCAGAGTCCCCTGCACCAACTCCTGAAAAAAGAGACCAGTTGACCACTGCCCAGTGGCCAAAAAGGAGTTTGCGCCAGGTGCATTCTGGGAGTTGAAGTCCGCACCCCCAAGGACCATCACAGAACTTCTGGACCCTTGGGGTAAGCTGTGGACCCCAAAAGAACCTTAAAAGAACATCTGGGTGAAGCCCCAGAAGTTTGGAAAAGATTTGAGAATTTTTGGAAAAAAGCTCCAGAGAGGGACCGACCCGCCGCGGAAATTCTAGCCGGCTTGCCGCAACCGCGACCCGGCCTGACTTCGTGGTTCGTCCCGGTAAAGAAAAACATCCAAAAAAGAGACTAAGTCCGAAGGTAAAAAGTTGACCGGGACCTCCGAGCCATCGTATCCGATAAGGGCTCCATGGACGTCGGATCAAGATCCAGGTTTACCCCGGTCGAAGGATTTTCATCTCGAAAAAACGACTAAGTCCGAAGGTAAAAGTCTCCACCGAGGAAACCCACATTGCGTATCCGGACAAGGGCTCCAGGAGGTCGGATTCAACTGGCAGGTTCGTCCCGGTGAAGAAAAACTTCAAAATAAAGACTAAGTCAGAAGGTAACTTTTTAACCGAGGCCTCCCGCGACCTGTAGCCGAGCAGGGCTCCATCGCGGTCGGCCTGAAACTTTGACTTTGCCCCGGTCCTGGTGCAAACAGATGACCCGATTGGCGCTTTTTGTTTCTAAGCGCCAGAAAAATAGTAATTCTTTAAAAATTCATATCTCCGGTTCCCCTGAACCGATTTTAATCGTTTTTGTGTCATTTTAAAGATAAAAATATAAACTATTTTTATAAATTGGTTTTGGATTTTTAAACTGTTTCCTGTGCTTTATTTGATTACTGTTTTGTGATATTTGAATGCTTTACACTTTGGCCCTCATTCTGACCCTGGCGGTCGGTGATAAAGCGGCGGCCAAGCCGCCAACAGGCTGGCGGTCTAAAATATGCAATTCTGACCCTGGCGGGAACCGCCAACACAGCCCGCCAACTTAACACTCCGACCGCCACAGCGGTACAAACAAACAGCGCGGCGGTTCCCGCCAACAGCCCGGCGGCAGACAAAGTACCGCCCACCCTATTACGACCCACCAATCTGCCACCTTTTCCGGGGCGGGAGCACCGCCGATAAGAACACGGCGGAAACAGACTACGAACGGGAAAACGCTCACCTCTACGCACTCCACGCGAGATTCCGGCAGTATGGAGCCAGAGTTGCAGGTCATCCCCGCACTCCTATTCCTGCTCATATACCAGGAGCACGCCCGGCGGCGCGGAAGACATCGGTGAGTACGGCACCTACGACACAGGGGAGGGAAAAGATTACCGGCACACACCCACCCACCCACACCCACTACAACACACACATCAATGCATTCCCACAGATCACTGTCACAACCCACAAACCACCCCCCTCCGAAATAATGCAAAGACCAAAAGAAGAGATCATAAACGGGCAGATATATTGAAATATGTACACCAGTAATCCCAATTAATAAATAAACTATGTACAAAATATATACAGCTACTAAATGTAGTCCAACCACTGTCCGTGGATCACAGGGGTCCTGTGCAAAGGGGCAAGGCCCAGTCCCACGACAAGAACTCCACGGAGAGAACACTGCAGGGGCATCAGAAAGAAAATAGGACAGGCACCTCAGGGGGAAGGGAAGGGGGGGCACCTCAGCCACTTGAGTACACGACGCCAGATCCACGAGGGGACTCCATGACCACTGGCCCATCCTGGGGAGAGCAAAGCCACAGTCCAAACAGTCCATACAGTGGGTGGCCTGCCCACTGGGCCATCCTGGGGAGAGCAAAGCCACAGTCCATACAGTCCATACAGTGGGTGGCCTGCCCACTGGGCCATCCTGGGGAGAGCAAAGCCACAGTCCATACAGTCCATACAGTGGGTGGCCTGCCCACTGGGCCATCCTGGGGAGAGCAAAGCCACAGTCCATACAGTCCATACAGTGGGTGGCCTGCCCACTGGGCCATCCTGGGGAGAGCAAAGCCATAGTCCATACAGTCCATAACAGACCCCACTGCCACTGGAGGAGGCAAGTTGGCCAGAGGACATCCTGCAGCCCTGCCCGAGATAGATCCTGCCCTGCCACGTCTGCCAAAGGGCCAGCGGTTCTTGCCCTGAAGGGCCCAGTTCAGCGGTTCTTGAGACGGCGGGGCCCAGTTCAGCGGTTCTTGAGACGGCGGGGCCCAGTTCAGCGCTTCTTGCCTTGAAGGGCCCAGTTCAGCGGTTCTTGAGACGGCGGGGCCCAGTTCAGCGGTTCTTGAGACGGCGGGGCCCAGTTCAGCGGTTCTTGAGACGGCGGGGCCCAGTTCAGCGGTTCTTGAGACGGCGGGGCCCAGTTCAGCGCTTCTTGCCTTGAAGGGCCCAGTTCAGCGGTTCTTGAGACGGCGGGGCCCAGTTCAGCGGTTCTTGAGACGGCGGGGCCCAGTTCAGCGGTTCTTGAGACGGCGGGGCCCAGTTCAGCGGTTCTTGAGACGGCGGGGCCCAGTTCAGCGGTCCTTGCCTTGAAGGGCCCAGTTCAGCGGTTCTTGAGACGGCGGGGCCAAGTTCAGCGGTTCTTGAGACGGCGGGGCCCAGTTCAGCGCTTCTTGCCTTGAAGGGCCCAGTTCAGCGGTTCTTGCCTTGAAGGGCCCAGTTCAGCGGTTCTTGAGACGGCGGGGCCCAGTTCAGCGGTTCTTGAGACGGCGGGACCCAGTTCAGCGCTTCTTGCCTTGAAGGGCCCAGTTCAGCCGTTCTTGAGACGGCGGGGCCCAGTTCAGCGGTTCTTGAGACGGCGGGGCCCAGTTCAGCGGTTCTTGAGACGGCGGGGCCCAGTTCAGCGGTCCTTGCCTTGAAGGGCCCAGTTCAGCGGTTCTTGAGACGGCGGGGCCCAGTTCAGCGGTCCTTGCCTTGAAGGGCCCAGTTCAGCGGTTCTTGAGACGGCGGGGCCCAGTTCAGCGGTTCTTGAGACGGCGGGGCCCAGTTCAGCGGTCCTTGCCTTGAAGGGCCCAGTTCAGCGGTTCTTGAGACGGCGGACGGTCTATGGCCAACTGCTAATTGCCTGGTGGTGCCCTCCTGGGCAGCGGGGATGGTGCTCCTTCACTGCCCACCTGGGCTGTGGGTGGTGGGGCCCTCCTGGCCAGCTGGGCTGGGTCCTCCCTGGGCAGCGGCTATGGGGGTGGTGGGCTCTCCCGGGGCAGCTGTGCCGGTTCCTCCCGGGGCAGCGGCTATGGGGGTTGTGGGCTCCTCCTGGGCAGCAGGCCTGCTGCCTGACCTCTCCAACTTGCTGCCCTTGCCCTCCTTAGTCGTCGGCCTGTGGCCCTTTCCTCCCTTTGGAGCTGTGGCTGGTGACTGTCTCTGGGTGGTGTCCGGGGGGGGATGTAGAAGGCGGGCTCCTGCGGCGCCCCTTCCGCCTTCTGCTCCTCTTCCCAGGGGGTGGGCTGGCTGTCCCCTTGCTGCTGGGCGAAGATCCAGACATGCGGGCTGGCGGGCTCCAATACCCCTGCACCCTTGTCAAGGGGGCTGCAGGGCTGGTGGTGGCTGAGGTGCTCTTCTTACCCCGACGAGAAGGAGGGGGGGGCTCAGGGTCAGGAAAGAAGTTAGTAGTGGCGAGGAAGAGCTTCTTGGGACAATGGAGAGTGGTAGGTACAGTGGGAATGGGAGTGGAGGGAGAGGATGTGGTTGTAGGTGAGTCACGTTTGCTGTCTTTGGGTGCAGGTGCAGGAGGGATAGGCTGTCGTGAGGTGGATGGCTGTTGGGTGGGTGGGTGGCTGCGTTTGTGTGGTGTGGAAGAGGGGGTGACAGACACAGTGGGAGAGGACACAGGGGACGTGTAAATGGCAGTGGGGGTGGTGACTGCACGTGTGCGGACTGGAGTGGAGGGTGTGCTGGTGATGGAAACACTGGCTGATGGTGAGGTGAATGGAGGTGTGAGTGTAGACGTCACAGGGAGGGAGGAGGGAGACGAGGAGGTGGGGGTCACAGAGGTGGTAGTGACTGTTGGCATGTCTGCATCGGAATGTTGCGTGTGTGAATGTCTGCGTGATCTGTTGTGCTTATGTTTGGATGAGCTTCTCTTGGGTGTTGAGGTGTGTGCAGGCTGGTCTGATGGTGTGGGTGGGACAGGCAGAGGAACAGGAGACTGGGAGGAGGGAGTTAGTAGAGGCAGGCAGGAGACAGGGACAATGGCTGCCGTCAGTGCTGAGGCCAGAGCCTGGAACGATCGCTGATGGGCAGCCTGACCCGAATGAATGCCCTCCAGGTACGCATTGCTGCGATGAACCTCCCTCTCCACCCCCTGGATGGCATTCAAAAGGGTAGTCTGCCCAACAATGAGCGTTCGGAGGAGGTCAATGACCTCCTCACTGAGGGCAGCGGGGGTAACAGGGGCAGGGCCTGAGGTGCCTGGGGCGAAGGAGATGCCCGGCTTCCTGGCAGAGCGGGCACGGGGCGAACGCGGAGGGGCTGCTGGGAGGGCGGAGATGGTGCGCTGGGTGGCGGCTGTACCTGTAATGGCGGGGGGCACGGATGGTGCCACCCCCGCAAGGGAGCCCCCTTCCGAGGACGTGTCCGTGTCGCTGCAGGGTCCAGTCGTCCCCGTCGTGGAGCTCCCCTCGCCCTCCGTCTCACTGGTCCAGTCTGACTCTGTGGCATGGCCCTCCTGGGCCATGTGAGATGCAGCTCCCTCCTGCCCCGATGCCACTTCTCCTCCGCCTGATGATGCTGATGCACACAAGCACAGAAAGACAAACAAAAAGGGGGGGGAGAGAGAAATAAAGGCATATTGAGTACATGGATCTCCGGTACAGTTAGCGGACATGACAGACACAGATGCCCCCTGCACTAAGTTGCGCACTTGGGGTACGCTACGCATTCCGTGGAACATGGCCTACACGCCTAGAGTTGACAACTGCACCCATGGATGACACGGCCCAGGGATGGCTGTACTGACAAACTACTGAGGGTGGTGGCTGGGGACACAGGGGCTTACGGGGGTGCCCAGCCTACAGATATCGCCCTGGCCTAGGGGGACCCCCAGCCCTCCTCCCCCACCCAGACACCTCCACTGCGCGACAACCGAGTAGATAATGCTTGTACTCACCCCCTTGTGTCTGCTGTGCTGCCCTCACGCGCCCATCCAATTCAGGGTAGGCCACCGCCAGGATCCGGAACATCAGGGGGCTCAGTTGACGGCAGGCACCCCGCCTACGTTGGGAGGCCATCCCCAGCAGAGACTCGGCGGTCTTCTTGGTCCCGCGGCGGATGTCCTCCCACCTCTTGCGGCAGTGGGTGCCCCGTCGATGGTGGACCCCCAGGGCCCGGACTTCCTTGGCGATGGCACGCCAAATCCCGATCTTCTCATGGGCGCGGACCTATGTGACACGTAAAGGGAGGGAGAAATACCACGTTCAAGTTTCTCAGCATTTTCCTTTCCAGTGGCCCAACGCCCCCCATCCCCGCCATGCCCCCGCCATGCCCAACATGCCCCCCATCCCCGCCATGCCCCCCGCCATGCCCAACATGCCCCCCATCCCGCCAGGCCCCCCGCCATGCCCCCCGCCATGCCCAACATGCCCCCCATCCCCGCCAGGCCCCCCGCCAGGCCCCCCGCCAGCCCCAACATGCCCCCCATCCCCGCCAGGCCCCCCGCCATGCCCCCCGCCATGCCCAACATGCCCCCCATCCCCGCCAGGCCCCCCGCCATGCCCAACATGCCCCCCATCCCCCAAAGGCCCCCCGCCATGCCCCCGCCATGCCCAACATGCCCCCCATCCCCGCCATGCCCCCCGCCATGCCCAACATGCCCCCCATCCCCGCCAGGCCCCCCGCCATGCCCAACATGCCCCCCGCCATGCCCAACATGCCCCCCATCCCCGCCAGGCCCCCCGCCATGCCCCCCGCCATGCCAAACATGCCCCCCATCCCCGCCAGGCCCCCCGCCAGGCCCCTGCCAGCCCCAACATGCCCCCCATCCCCGCCAGGCCCCCCGCCATGCCCCCCGCCATGCCCAACATGCCCCCCATCCCCGCCAGGCCCCCGCCATGCCCAACATGCCCCCCATCCCCGCCAGGCCCCCCGCCATGCCCCCCGCCATGCCCAACATGCCCCCCATCCCCGCCAGGCCCCCCGCCAGGCCCCCCGCCATGCCCAACATGCCCCCCATCCCCGCCAGGCCCCCCGCCAGGCCCCCCGCCATGCCCAACATGGCCCCCATCCCCGCCAGGCCCCCCGCCATGCCCCCCGCCATGCCCAACATTCCCCCCATCCCCGCCAGGCCCCCCGCCATGCCCCCCGCCATGCCCAACATGCCCCCCATCCCCGCCAGGCCCCCCGCCAGGCCCCCCGCCAGCCCCAACATGCCCCCCATCCCCGCCAGGCCCCCCGCCAGGCCCCCCGCCAGCCCCAACATGCCCCCCATCCCCGCCAGGCCCCCAAGCCAGCCAGTGGCCCCAAATCCATATTGAATTAAACTCACTTGTTGGTCTGGAGGACCGTAGAGTAGCGCATACTGGGGGAGGACCCATTCCACAAGTTTCTCCAACTCCTCTCCAGTGAAGGCAGGGGCCCTTTCCCCAGTCGCAGCAGCCATTGTCCCTTCCAGACCGAGGTCACAGCAACACTTGCAGTATAGGTCCTCTCCTGTGAAAGTTCAAGTCGCAAGTGGATAAGTAGATATAAAATGGCGGTCACATCCGCGGCGGTGCGTACCGCCACCGCCGGCGCCCTTCGCCATTGGCTCCTGAAACCCATAGGCTTCAATGTTAACCAATGCGGCTTCGCGCCGCGGTCTTCGCCCGCCGCCCGCCGCGGTGTGCCACGCCAGCGCATTGACCTCACATCCCATTGTCACACTTCACAGGTCAGGCAGCCGCCATTTCCAGGGCCCACATGGCTCAATTTCAACTGCGTCACACAGGCCTAGGCCTTGCATAGCCACTCAGACACGCCATTCACTGCATAGAGAATCGTATACTGTGCTAGCTGTGAGTACGTACCTGTGGGTTGCTTGACTGTGTGCTCCATGTTGTCCTTCCTAGGCACCGTCCGCTGGGTTGGGCGAGGAGACGGATGAATCCTCCCGTGTACCGACCGCTGGAGGACCTGTCGACAATGGAAGAACGCCACATTATCCTGACCTACCGTCTTAACCGTGCCACTATCCATGAACTGTGTGCCCAGCTGGAGCCCGAACTGATGTCCCCCATCCGCCAACCCACAGGGATTCCCCCTCTGGTGCAGGTCATGTCAGTACTACATTTCTTGGCAAGTGGGTCATTTCAGACAACCGTGGGAATTGCTTCCGGAATGTCTCAGCCCATGTTTTCGAAGGTGTTATCCAGAGTGTTGTCTGCCCTGATGAAATCCGTGAGGAACTACATCATTTTCCCTGAGGTGGGCGAATTGGCTACAGTGAAGGGTGATTTCTACGCCCTTGGACATATTCCCAACGTAATTGGTGCCATTGATGGGACCCATGTGGCTTTGGTTCCCCCAAGAGACAGGGAGCAGGTGTACAGGAACAGAAAAAATTACCATTCAATGAACATCCAGGTGGTGTGTTTGGCTGACCAGTACATCTCGCATGTAAATGCCAAATTCCCAGGGTCAGTGCATGACGCCTACATCCTCAGGAATAGCAGCATCCCTTACGTGATGGAACAGCTACAGAGACACCGTGTATGGCTAGTGGGGGACTCTGGGTACCCCAACCTGTCGTGGCTACTGACCCCAGTAAGGAATCCCCGGACCAGGGCAGAGGAACGGTACAATGAGGCCCATGGGCGTACTAGGAGGGTGATCGAACGCACCTTTGGCCTCCTAAAGGCCAGGTTTAGGTGCCTGCATATGACCGGTGGATCCCTAATGTACTCACCTAAGAAGGTGTGTCACATCATCGTGGCCTGCTGCATGCTTCACAACCTGGCTTTGCGCCGCCAGGTGCCTTTCCTGCAGGAGGATGGTCGAGACGGTGGTGTTGTGGCAGCCGTGGAACCTGAGGAGAGTGACGAGGAGGAAGACGACGGGGCTGAAACAGACAACAGGGACAGAATCATTGAACAGTACTTCCAATAGGACACAGGTAACATTTCAAAGATAATTTAGTAAATGTTAACTACTCTGCAGCATCTCTGCTGCCTGTCTATTTGCCCCAGTGTATGATGACTGAGTTTTGGCTTTTCCCTCCCTATTTCAGATATGGGGTCCCCACTACGAGTCCTGTGCTTCGTTTCCCCATGGACTACAGCTTTGTGGCAGCTGTTTGTTGACTTCACCATGTACAAGGACATATTTGCACTGTCATGTCAATTACAATCTATTGAAATCACAGCCAGACTCCTGATATTTTGGTGCAAAATAGGTGTTTATTGAAGTGCTCAAAATGGGATGGGTGGTTTCAAGTGGGTGGGGGCTATGGTGAAGGAATGTCCATGGCAGAGTCCAGAGTAACAGTCACACAGGTGCATTGTCCAGAGGCCTGTGGAGAGATGGAGCATGGGCAGTTCAAGGATGGACAGGGTGACAATGTGGGACAGTGGGATGACATCAGGTGGTATCCTTTGCTGGCGGGGGTCTTGACATCCTACTCTGTCTTCTTGCGAGATCTCAGGGCCCTCTTGCGGGGTGGTTCTTCTCCTGCAGGAGGTTGGGGTCTGGTGGGCTGCTGCTGTGCGGGGGCCTCCTGTCCACTAGCGCCGGCGGAGGTGGATGGCTGTTCTTGGTCCAGGCTAGTGGCAGGGGCCCTTGGGTGTTGTTCAGTGTCCGCCCTGCTGTTTACGAGGTCCTGCAGCAGCCCTACCATGGTAACCAGGGTGGTGTTGATGGCTCTGATGTCCTCCCTGTACCCCCGATAGTGTTCCTCCTGCAGCACCTGGATCTCCTGGAACCGGGCCAGTACCGTCGCCATCGTCTCCTGGGAGCGGTTATATGCTCCCATGATGGTGGTGAGGACCTCGTGGAGAGTGGGTTCCCTGGGCCTCTCCTCCCCCCCCCTGTCACACAGCTGCCCGCCGAGTTGCCCTGTTTCCCTGGGCCTCTGCCCCCTGGCCGGTGTGCCCACTACCACTGCCCCCAGGTCCCTGTTGTTGTTGGGGTGGTGGGTTATCCTGGGTGCCCTGTAGTGGTAGACACACCGCAGATTGACGCGCCCTGGAGACAGAGGCATGGGCCCGCTGGGTGGGAGCTGTGCTGGTGTTCCCAGAGGGGTTTGGGTCTGTAGTGGCCTGGGCCTGTGTGAGGGGAACCGACTGTCCAGAGGTCCCCGATGGTCCGGGCTGGTCATCGGTGTCCAGGTCGACAGAGCTGCTGTCATCGCTGACGGCCTCTTGGGTGGGGGTGTGGATAATTCTGGCCCCTCCGCCGCGGTGTGTTGACGGTCGGGTCCTGCAGGGGTATAGAGGTATGGTTATAGTTTAAATGTGTGGCACATGGGTGTATCTGTGGGTTCTCGTGTCCCCAAGTGCTGGCATTCGTGTGTGGGGGCTTTGGTGAGGGTGGCTTGTGGGGGGGATGTGTATATGCATTGGGCATGCTTTGGTGATGGGTGTCCATGCTTAGTGGACGCATGCAGGCCTAGGTTTTGGGATGTGTGGGTTGTGATGGTGAGACATTGGCGGGGAATAGGTGTGCTGGGGGTGGGGGTGAGGATGGTGGTGGGGGTGAGGATGGTGGTGGGGGTGAGGATGGTGGTGGGGGTGAGGGTGGGGGTGAGGATGGGGGTGGGGGTGAGGGTGGGGTTCGAGGATGGGGGTGAGGGTTGGGATCTGATTTGGCATGCAGGTGGGGGGGAAGCAGTATTGAAGCTTCAACTTACCAGTATCCATTCCTCCGCCGACTCCTGCGAGGCCGTCAGGATGCAGGATGTTCAAGACTTCCTCCTCCCATGATGTGAATTGTGGGGGTTGAGGTGGGGGTCCTCCGCCAGTCTTCTGCACGGCGATGTTGTGCCTGGATACCATGGAACGCACCTTCCCCCGTAGGTCGTTCCATCGCTTCCTGATGTCTTCCCGATTTCTGGGGTGCTGTCCCACTGCGTTCACCCTGTCGACAATCCTCTGCCATAGCTCCGTCCTCCGGGCAATGCTGGTGTATTGTATCTGTGTGCCGAACAGCTGGGGCTCTACCCGAACGATTTCCTCCACCATGACCCTGAGTTCTTCGTCTGTGAAGCGGGGTTGTCTTTGGGGTGCCATGGGGTGGTGTGTATGATGTGTGGGGTGGAGTATGTGTATTTAAGTGAGTTGAGTGTGGTGGTGTGTGTTGTTTTGTGTGTGGATAGTGTGTGGGTGATGGTGTTGAGTGGCTGTCGCTGTTATGTTTTGGATGCTGGTGTCTCGCTCTTGTCTTCTTTACGAATTTTTAAGCGTAGGGGTTTGTGGGTGATGTGGGTGGGTGTTTTATATTGTATTGTGTGTGTGGGAGTGGTGTGTGTATGTGTATCAGGTGTGTGGGATTCAAATCGTCCAATGTGGCTGAGTTTTGTTCGTTTGTGTGTATTCTGACCGCGCCGGTGTGTCCCGCCAATGGAATACCGCGTTTGAATGACCGCCGCGTGGATTCGTGGGTCGTAATGGCATGGGCCTATTTCTGTTGGCGTGGCGGTGGAGGTTTGGTCACCTCCACCTTTCCGCCGACCGCTGGTCTGGCGGTCTGTTGTGGCGGTCGGATTTTCGGAGGTTTGCCTTCTGCGGGTCAGAATGACCGTGGCGGGTTTCCGCGACCGCGGCGGGATTATGGAGGATTTCTGACCGGCGGTAGGCGCCTTTTACCGCCGAGGTCAGAATGACCACCTTTGTCTCCTAAGTTAAGCCTTGACGCTCGTTGCCAAGCTACCAAGGGTTGAGCTGGGATTAATTTACTGAGACCTAACTGTACCTAGGTGGAGGTTAGTGGCTTGTTGCTAGGTGTAGGTACCTACCTGCCCTACCAATAACCCATTTTCCAACATAATTGGAAGCAGCGACGGGATCCTGTACTTGTGTTCAATATCACGTTACAGTTTTAGGTAAAACAAATAAAAAATCCTTTAAATTGTCATAGTGCAAAAATTGTTTTTAATTTTTAATTTGGATTAATTTCAATTATTGAATTTTTGTAATTTTTCTAAATTCTTGTTTCCAATTTTTGCAAAAAGTTTTTGTTGACACAAAACTAGGGAACCATGGAGCTTGATCTGGCTAGCCTACCCACACTGACAGTAGTCCAGCTTAGGGGGTTGTGTATTGAAAGAGGGTTGCCTGCAACCACTGATCTCAGGAAGCAAATCCTGATCACATCCCTGACAGCATGGGCTGAGGCCCAAGAGGTAGAGTCAGAAGAAGCTCCAGAGGAGGGAGAAAGAAGGGAGGATGCAAGCTCTAACCACTCAGGGGAGGGAAGGCATCTGAGCCTAAGTGAGGATGAGGAAGAACGGTCCTCAGTAAATACAGTCACTAGGGGCAGACCCAAAGCTAGTGGTGGGAAGGGGGTCCTTTCAGGAGGAGAGAACCCATCCATCAGAGAAAGAGAGCTGGAGGCCCAGCTAGCATACATAGCTTTGGAAGCAGACAAGCTGGCCCTAGAAAAGAAAAAGTGGGCATACAAAGAGAAAACAGATGGAGGCAGCGATAAAGAAGCTGAGGTGTCCATGGGTGGGGGATTTTGCCCCAGATTACCCAAGGGGGTAGTTCCTGCTTATGTAGAAGGGGATGACATAGATAAGTGGCTGGGGGCCTTTGAGAGGGCACTCCAAATGAGAAGGGTTAGGCCTCAATACTGGGGTTCCCTTTTGTGGGAGTTGGTCCCCAACTCAGGGAGGGATAGGCTTCTGACCTTAAGGGGGGAGGAGGCAGATTCATACCCTAGTATGAAGAGGTGCTTAGCCAAGAAGTTTGGTCTGACCCCAGAGCAATATAGAATGAAGTTCAGGGACACCCAGAAGGTCAGTACCCAGTCTTGGGTTGACTTTGTGGACATTTCACTAAAGGCACTAGAGGGCTGGATTATTGGTAACAAAGTAGATACTTATGAGGGGTTATACAATCTGATCATGAGAGAGCACATCTTGACCAATTGTACCCAAGAAAGGTTACGCCAGCATCTAGTGGACTCTAAGCAGATCAACCCTAGAGAACTAGGGGAGGCAGCTGATGAGTGGTTGAGAACCAGGGTGGTTGTCAAGTCCCAGGGGGGAGACTCCAAGAAGGGGGGGACAGGTCCCCAAAAACCTAAGGAGGGAGGTGGTACGCCCACCACAGAGACTCCCTCTGTACCCCAGAACCCTAAGAAGGAGGAGAGTAAATCCCACTCCCACTCTGACCAGCAGAGACAGTTAGACCCAGGGTTAAAAAAGCTCTTGGGCAGTAGGGCTTGCTTTGACTGTCAGCAGACAGGTCACTTCAGAGGAGATGCAGCCTGTCCAAAGAAGGTGGTTAGCACTGGGCTGTCCAGTGTAGCCATAGAGGAGGATTCCTCAGATGATGAAGTCCTCCTAGCATTAAGCTGGGAGACAGGACCAGATGGTAAGCTGGTGATCCCTAAGGGTGGGAGTAGGCACTTCCACCACATTCAAGTGAATGGGATCCCTACCACTGGCCTGAGAGACACCTGTGCCAGTCACACTATAGTGAGTGACCGGTTAGTGACCCCAGACATGTATGTCCCAGGAAAGACAAAGAAAGTCAGGATAGCCACAGGGGAGGTCACCTCCAAACCTGTTTCCATAGTGCCCCTAGAGAGGGAGGGTATCCTTGACTGGATTAGGGTGGTAGTCAGTGCTGACCTTCCCCTAGATTGTATCCTGGGCAATGACCTCCCAGAGGTGAGTCTGGTCACAGATGGGGTGGTCGCCCAGGGCGCCCCCCCAACCCAAAGTCCTGGGGAGTCAGTCTCTACAGTTAGGAGACAGGGGTCCCCAAGAAAAGGAAAGAAGAAAAGAAAGGGTAGGCCACTCTTAAAGAGAGTTCCAGGGAGCCAAGGGCCTTCTGCCCCAGTAAGGGGGAAGCCCAGAGTTGGCACTGGTGAGGCCTCACCTGACCCCAAGGAAGTCCTGAGTAGTCAGGCAGCTGTCCAGATGCAAGGTGTTGCCCCTGCACTGACAGAAGGGAGAGTGGAAGGAGGGTGTCTGCCACAGGAGGTGGTAGCCCCCCACTCTAGACAGCAAGAGGGGTGCCAGGACCCCAAAGTTGCCCCTAAAGCAGCTCAGCCACCTGTCAGTGGAGAGCTTAGGGTGTGGTTCTGGGTACTGACAGCTGTCAGTAGCCTCTGCTGGGTGCTAGCCTTCCTGGCAGCAATGTACTTGGCCTGGGAGGCAGATCCCAGGGCCAATAGCAAAGTAGGCCCCCTGACCCTATTGGTCATGGTGGGGTTGCTCAAGTGTTGGGTGACCTCTTTGGGTAAGCTAGGTGTTGCCCTAGCAAAGTTTGGAGTAGGGGAGGTGGGCACCTCACTACCCAAGTTGGCAGAGAGAAAGGAGGAAGACCCCCTAGAGGAAAGTTTCAGTTTGAGTTGGGTCCTTTTACTGTTGGGATGGCTTCACTACCCATAGGGAGTGACCCTGACAGGAGGATATAAGGCAGAGTAGGCCCTGCAAAGGGACAGCCAGTTTTCTTCACTGTCTTCCTCGCCTAACAAGCCAGGAAGACTCTCCCAGGGTTGGGCTGAGTCTCCTGGGCGTGTGGGCTGGGGGGGGGGGTTGTGTGAGAAAACAGGGCTGATTGCAGAGGCCCCATAACTTTTTGCCCCCATTTTCCTCTTTTTGCTGGTGTTTTCCTGACTTTGATGGTGCCCTGGGTACTGCTAACCAGTCCCAGGGCCTGTGCTCTGTGTAAAATGGATATGCAAATTAGGCTAATTATAATTGGCTAAGTTAACCTACCTATAAGTCCCTAGTATATGGTAGGTCATGTAGGTTTAGGGACCACAGCATAGGTGGTGCACACCTAGGTGCACTGCTGAGGTGCCCAGTGTCATTTTAAAAGCAAGCCTGCCTTGCTGGCTGCTTTTAAATTAAAGTTATATGCAAATTCGACTTTGGAATTAAAGGTACTTCCAAAGTCTTAAACTACCTTATTTTTACATATAAGTCACCCCTAAGGTGTGCCCTATGTGCCCCTAGGGCTGGGTGCCATGTAACTATAAGCAGGGACTTGATAAAAATAGATTTATAAGCCCTGGTGAGGTAAAAACAGCCAAATTTGTTTTTCCCTCATTGAAGTAAATGGCCTTCATAGGCTAGAATGGGCAGACTTTATTTTAAATTTTAAAGTCTCCTTAAATGTTACATACCAAGTATTTTTATCAAATTAATTGTTGTAATAAATCCCACAACTTCCAGTTGTGGGATTTAATATAACTTGTTCAGGTAAAAAGTTTAGACTTTACCTAAAAAGTTGCCAATTTCAGCTCTGCATTGTTTTTGCTGCTGTGCTCTGATTGGCCAGCCTGCAGCAGCTTCTGCCAGGCTGCCTTGATGAGGTGTGAAGTGGTCTGGCTTGACACAAAGGAATGTGCTTGGGGGAGAGAATCTCCCCTCAGCAGATGGTGAGGCTGGAAGGGGGAGGGCTGCCAAACTGGTCTTCAAAGGCAGAGAAGGACATTTGCAGCACCCAGCAACACCCCCACATCCTGCAACCCCAGACAATTAGGTGCCCCCTTGATTAGATTAGGAGAGGGCAGGAGAGGGGTGTGTTTATGATTTTTAGCCACACCAGGGGGTGGGCTCAGCCAGATGTAACCTCCAAAAATCAGATTCATCCATGTTGGATTTTTAGAGACTGTTGCCTTCTGGGATGGATTTTTGCCACACTTCCCAGGAAGTGGTCATCACAGGGGGACGACCCTGTCCCTGATTGGAAAACCAGGGCCCCCCTGCTTTTCACCCAGGAGCAAGGATAAAACTGGCAGACCTGCACCCACACCTCAGATCCCCACCAAATTTCAAGAAGAAAGAACTTAAGGAGAAGAAGGACTGCCCTGCTGGACCCCTGGCCTGCACCTGGACCCTGCACTCAGAAGGACTGCACCAGCTGCACACTTAGGCTTCACCACAAGAAGGACTTTGCCTGGCTTCCACTGGTTCAAGGAGGGACTCCCTGTTTGCTACAGGTGAAAAATTGCTAAACCAGAGTCCCCTGCACCAACTCCTGAAAAAAGAGACCAGTTGACCACTGCCCAGTGGCCAAAAAGGAGTTTGCGCCAGGTGCATTCTGGGAGTTGAAGTCCGCACCCCCAAGGACCATCACAGAACTTCTGGACCCTTGGGGTGAGCTGTGGACCCCAAAAGAACCTTAAAAGAACATCTGGGTGAAGCCCCAGAAGTTTGGAAAAGATTTGAGAATTTTTGGAAAAAAGCTCCAGAGAGGGACCGACCCGCCGCAGAAATTCTAGCCGGCTTGCCTCAACCGCGACCCGGCCTGACTTCGTGGTTCGTCCCGGTAAAGAAAAACATCCAAAAAAGAGACTAAGGCCCTCATTCTGACCTTGGCGGGCGGCGGAGGCCGCCCGCCAAAGTCCCGCCGTCAGATTACCGTTCCGCGGTCGAAAGAGGCTTCCACGATGAAGCCGGCTCGGAATCGAGCCGGCGGAGTGGAAGCTGTGCGACGGGTGCAGTTGCACCCGTCGCGTATTTCACTGTCTGCGCCGCAGACAGTGAAATACATGTAGGGGCCCTCTTACGGGGGCCCCTGCAATGCCCATGCCAGTGGCATGGGCACTGCAGGGGCCCCCAGGGGCCCCGCGACCCCCCCTACCGCCATCCGGATCCCAGCGGTCGGACCGCTGGGATCTGGATGGCGGTAGGGGGGGTCGGAATCCCCGCGGCGGTGCAGCAAGCTGTGCCGCCGTGGAGGATTCAATGGGGCGGCGGTACACTGGCGGGAGCCCGCCAGTGGTGCCGGTCCGACCGCGGCTTTACCGCCGCGGTCGGAATCCCCATTGGAGCACCGCCGGCCTGTCGGCGGTGCTCCCGCGGTCCTCCGCCCTGGCGGTCAAAGACCGCCAGGGTCAGAATGAGGGCCTAAGTCCGAAGGTAAAAAGTTGACCGGGACCTCCCAGCCATCGTATCCGAGAAGGGCTCCATGGACGTCGGATCAAGATCCAGGTTTACCCCGGTCGAAGGATTTTCATCTCGAAAAAACGACTAAGTCCGAAGGTAAAAGTCTCCACCGAGGAAACCCACATCGCGTATCCGGACAAGGGCTCCAGGAGGTCGGATTCAACTGGCAGGTTCGTCCCGGTGAAGAAAAACTTCAAAATAAAGACTAAGTCAGAAGGTAACTTTTTAACCGAGGCCTCCCGCGACCTGTAGCCGAGCAGGGCTCCATCGCGGTCGGCCTGAAACTTTGACTTTGCCCCGGTCCTGGTGCAACCAGATGACCCGATTGGCGCTTTTTGTTTCTAAGCGCTAGAAAAAAAGTAATTCTTTAAAAATTCATATCTCCGGTTCCCCTGAACCGATTTTAATCGTTTTTGTGTCATTTTAAAGATAAAAATATAAACTATTTTTTATAAATTGCTTTTGGATTTTTAAACTGTTTCCTGTGTTTTATTTGATTACTTTTTTGTGATATTTGAATGCTTTACACTTTGTCTCCTAAGTTAAGCCTTGACGCTCGTTGCCAAGCTACCAAGGGTTGAGCTGGGATTAATTTACTGAGACCTAACTGTACCTAGGTGGAGGTTAGTGGCTTGTTGCTAGGTGTAGGTACCTACCTGCCCTACCAATAACCCATTTTCCAACACTTTCCTTCTGTCTCATCTCCCTGCATAATTGCTGGAAACAATCTAACATCCCGCAATGTCACTACACTCCACTTCTTCTATTCCCAATCCCATCTTGCTTCTGCTAAAGTCTTCTCTACTTTTGTTACTGTCCTCTCAAATTTCTTTTGCTGTTGCTGCCTAGCTACCAGCTCCCAGACTGCTAATGCCTCAAACTGTGCTGGCCTCGGAAGGGGCATCGATTCATATTGCCCCATCTACAATTGCTCAAAAATTCTCAAATTGAACATCCCATTCTCAGGAAACGATAAGCTCCCATTTTTCTCTGTCAACTTGCACCACTGCTTTAACCAAAGACATGGCGCAACACCTCTCTCCTCCATTAAAATGTAAGCCGGTGTATTCTCTGGCGGGGCAAGCTCCCCTATACTCGCTCTAATGTATATATCTCCCATTAGGGCACTGTTCAATGCCTTGAAAAACGTAATCTTTTCCACTTTTGTGTATTCAAAATCAATTCAGAAAATTACTTTTACTCCCAAAATTCCTTTCACACATGTTCTCAACCAATTGCCTCTCACGAACGGTTGCCAATCCGTGTGCGACCCTTCTCACTAACCGACCTATCCCAGTGCAGCACCAATGACGTCATGCCTTGCGGCTGACAAAATCTTGCAGCTCGTCCTCCAAACTTCAATTCACAAAATACTAGTGCAAAATATTGTGAGCACTAATCAAAACCCAATAACCAAAACAAACCTGTTGGTTTATTACAGGAAGATAACATAATCACTTTGGAAACCTTTCGGACTTTCACTAATGGCCCTTTCGCTAATGCAGCTATTCCTCTTTCTCAGTCTCCCAGATTCACAAGCAAAATTTGACCTGCAAATTTTACTCTCAACTGATCAATGGGTCTGTCCTCGTGCACATGGGACTCACCAAATCTCAGTCTAAATTTCCTCTCACCCACTTAACACACACACTGACTTGTTGACCACGCCCGATCAATCTACTAAACCAGACAGATTACAACATATAACCAAGTGTCTCATACACTTTTCAATATCCTCTAGAAAGACGATAATATGCATTTCTTCCACAAATATAATAAATACCAGGCACTGGTGGATCCTTCCATTCATCATAAAATCCCACTTACTCCTAAACATAAATACATGTTTACACTCACTCTTTTCCACAAACACTCCATCATTATTACTCCAAGGTCTATATATACAAAGTGTTCCCACGTGTTCAGCATCTAATGTTAGTTTTCCTTGTTTAGCAATATCAGTATAAGCATAATCAACCCCAGGTTTTCTACTTATTATTCCCTTATCTAACTTTGCCTTTATTTGACCTCAGCAGGCACTGGGGATTTTAAAGCTGTAAACAGAACCACACCCTGTCCCATGAACTGGCCAGTCCTTAACCACCTATTCAGAGACTACAGCACCCTGAGGCACTTTAATTCTCCCAATACTGGCAGAAGTATGCAAAGTCCAAACTTCCAATGCAAACCGGCACTTGTGGAATGAATCGGACAGCAAAGATCACATTGTGTGGCCATTAATTCTTGCTTTTGTGTCGATATGTCAAAGCTCTTTAGTGCGTGAGGCCATGAAAGCTACTAATTGTGCGGGGTCGTTAATGGGCGTTCCTGCTCAATCACAATTACTTGCTCCTGTTTTGGACCAAATTTGTTGTGTGGCTGTTAATATCTGGGGTCATTGCTTTGTATTCACCAGCTACTCTCTTTGAAGCCCGTCTGATAGGTTCCCCCAGACTCACTGGAGTGGGAGACTAATTCAAGTAGTAATATATGTACACGTGTTTAGCTAACCCACTCTACGAAACTCAGACTTAATCTCAGCCAGTGTCTTCTGGGTGCTAAATAGTGGCTCTAGCAAGTGGAAAACGTATTACATTTGTAAAGGCTTCTATTTTTAATAGTGCTTATGTCTTTTCGATCTGCTAGAAGTAATGGGTGTGAACTCAATTTCCTGACGTCAGAAGCAAGGAAGGATGGATTGGCTTTTGCGCCGTTAAACCTTGTGTCCTGCATATGAAAGCGAGAAACAAGAACTCAGTGAGTCTTGATGCCAGGAGATGGAGCATGTTATTCCCCATGCCATTATTATAGATTATAAATCATTGTTTTCGAAAGATTCACAATATTAATAACATATAGTTGCATTAGGTCCTGAATTAGTACTGTGCACTCTTCTTCGTCGAGGACGTAGAGAAATTAAAAAGAGCACGTCAATAATAAACCGGATGAAGGTGACGGATGCTGAGGTTTGTTTACAAGTACATCCTCAAGTTATTTTGACTGCTAGCGAGTGTGTTTTTCAATACTCGTGAACTTCTTTTAGGGATACATCTCCATTTGTAGTTCCTTCTTAAAATGAAGCAAATTATCTCCAAATCCCTGTTGACAAGATTATCTGTTGAAGATTACACTCTGAAAACAATGATTGCGTTTTGGATTATCTGAGGTCACGATTGTGAAATCAGAGTCAGTCGAATGTTTGGGAACATATAATAAATGAATGAATATAAATCCGTGTCCTAAAGAAGCGCACTAGTGTTGCTTTGACAGCCAATACAGATATTTGTGAAGATATTTTTCATGTGTGTAAAATGTTCTGGCCTTGCCGTTGCAACAGAAAAGAAAGTCATACATAATTGTTTAGACACTGGTGTTACGTTCTTTCTGATCTTATTCAAATCAGGGAACCAATCATTGTACCAAAATAAGAATACACCTAATGTGTTTTTATCTCTCAAATATATTTTCAAAAAGTATGAAGAGAGGTCATTCAATGGATTATTTAAATTTCGTTCAAAGATTAATCAAAGGCCATCCATTATGACCATAACATTTCAAGGATTGGGAGCTCTATGGATAAACTCCCATTCCTGCTTCAAAGCAGCAATGGAATTACGTTTTCATTCTGTAATCAAATTGTAATGAAGTCTATCGTTAAAAGAATTCATGCTACAATAAAGGCATTTTTTGCAGCGAAATGGTCATCTGTTATGGAAATATATTTTCATTTAAAGTTAGCAGATCATGCCAACATTACATAACGCAATGCATGATAATGTGAAACATATGTTAAATATACAAGAGTTTAACTCTAAACTCCTGGGTCCAGATTTACTAAGATTTTGAATCGTGGGTGCACCACTCTTTTGGCGCAGCTATGATGCAAAATGTATTTTGGGATCTACAAAGGCATGCAAAACCCGATTTGCATAGCTTTGAATGAACTCCGGTAAAAAAGTACTGCAACGCCATGCAACTCAAGCCCCTATTTACTAATGACTGTAAATACTGATCTGCGCCAAAGTGTTCCTACCCGAGCCTGGCATGACAAGACATTTCTATTCCTCTTGTTATTTCCACTTTGTAAGATGTACCAAAGGATTTTACCAATTCTGTGTCTATGGGAAAAAGCTTTCGTACATATGGCCCTAAACCTCTAGAAATAGTTTTTTTACAGGAAGGTATTTCAAAAACTATTCTGTTCACAACAAAGGCACCCTTGTGTTGTGGAGCAAGGGTGCCAGCATTGGTGCTAGGCAGGCAGTTCAGCCCCAGAGCTACAAGAGAGGGCATATGACACATTTTTGCTCCCTCCTTTTGACGGAATGCAGCTCAGCGACTTTCATTCCTGGTTGTGCTGTATTCAAGTTTATTTAATTAGGGCCTGGAGCTTGCATGGTCTGTAGAGTAGTACACTTCTCTGCGCTGTAACTGACCTCTGTAACCTCTGCTAATTTTGAAAGCTAGAGGGACTATATCTATATCCAACTTGCAGGGGCATCACATACACACATGAATGCCCACACACACTCATAAACACAGAAACCACACTCCTTCCATAAGCCAAATTACTGTGTAAAATTGTGAAAGCTAGAGGGTCTATATTCAACTCCAGGGCATTACATACAATCATGCAATTACATACACTCATAAACTCACACACACACACACAAACACATTCTACCCATAAGGCAAATAACTGTGTAAAATAGCACTTATACTTTCATGCCCAACTACACAGCAACCTAAGATAGCCACCTGTCATCTAATTTAATTAAGTGCAATGACTTAAAAAAATATGTATGAAGGGCCATTTTTAGGGACATAACTAATTGTATAGAAGTTTAGAAAAGACACAAGAATCAGTTTTATGAAGGTTTTTTTATGTTATGCAAGCATTGTTCTTGAATAGGTAATGCAGCAGATAAGATTCCCTTTCTTGCAATACGAGTTCCTCCTGTACCTCAAACAAGGTCAAATCATAGCTTACACACGGTTTTTTGACCCAAGACAAGTGGTGGTAAACAATGTTTCATTAAAAGCGGCCCGAAGCCTGACTTGAAGTTGAATGCTGCAAGTCTGCAGAAGCTGCTGTACACATTTGCTTCGCCAGTCTTTTGTACCTGAAGTGGTCAGGGATAAATTTAACTATTTATTCTGGTATAATGAAGCACACTACTTAATCCCTTTGCTGCCAGGCCTTTCCCCCCTCCTGTGCCAGGCCTTTTTTTGCCTATTTGGAATAGTTCTCGATTAGGCCCTCATAACTTTTTGTCCACATAAGCTACCCAAGCCAAATTTGCGTCCTTTTCTTCCAACATTCTAGGGATTCTAGATGTACCCAGACTTTGTGGGTTCCCCTGAAGGAGGCCAAGAAATTAGCCAAAATACAGTCAAAATCTTGTTTAAAAAAAAAAGGGGTTTTCCCCCTGAAAATGCCATCAACAAAGAGTTTACGGTGCTGAAATCACCAGCTTTCAGGAACAGGCAGACTTGAATCAGAAGACCCAATTTTTCAACACAATTTTGGCATTTTACTGGGACAAGCCCCATTTTTACGATTTTTTTTGTGCTTTCAGCCTCCTTCCAATCAGTGACAGAAATGGGTGTGAAACCAATGCTGGGTCCCAGAAACCCAAACAATTCTGAAAAGTAGACAAAGTTCTGAATTTAGCAATGGGTAATTTTTGTAGATCATACAAGGGTTTGCTACAGAAAGTAAAAACTGGAATAAAAAAATATTGAAATTAAGGTGAAAGAACCAACCATTTTTCTTTACGTTTTACTCTGTAACTTTTTCCTGCAATGTCAAATTTTTTAAAGCAATATGCCATTACGTCTGCTGGACTCTTTTGGTTGCGGGGATATATAGGGCATGTAGGTTCATCAAGAACCCAGGTACACAGAGCCAATAAATGAGCTGCACCTTGCAGTGGGTTTTCATTCGATACCGGGTATACAACAAATCATTTGCTGAAATATAAAGGGTCAAAAATAGGTATCAAGAAAACCTTTGTATTTGCAAAATGGGCACAAGATAAGGTGTTGAGGAGCAGTGGCTATTTGCACATCTCTGAATTCTGGGGTGCCCATACTAGCATGTGAATTACAGGGCATTTCTCAAATAGACGTCTTTTTTACAGACTGTCTTACATATGGAAGGAAGAAATGTAGAGAAAGACAAGGTGCAATAACACTTGTTTTGCTATTCTATGTTCCCCCAAGTCTCCCGATAAAAATGATACCTCACTTGTGTGGGTAGCCCTAGCGCCCGTGACAGGAAATGCCCCCAAACACAAAATGGACACATCACATTTTTACATTGAAAACTGACGTGTTTTTTGCAAAGTGCCTAGCTGTAGATTTTGGCCTCCAGCTCAGCCGGCACCTAGGAAAACCTACCAAACCTGCACATTTCTTAAAACTAGACACCTAGGGGAATCCAAGATGGGGTGACTTGTGGGGCTCTCACCTGGTTCTGTTACCCAGAGTCCTTTGCAAACCTCAACATTTGGCCAAAAAAAACTTTTTCCTCACATTTCAGTGACAGAAAGTTCTGGAATCTGAGAGGAGCCACAAATTTCCTTCCACCCAGCGTTCCCCCAAGTCTGCCGATAAAAATGGTGTCTCACTTGTGTGGGTAGGCCTAGTGGCCGCGACAGGAAATGCCCCAAAACACAACATGGACACATCACATTTTTATATTGAAAACTGATATGTTTTTTGCAAAGTGCCTTGCTGTATGCCCCAAAACACAACATGGACACATCACATTTTTATATTGAAAACTGATATGTTTTTTGCAAAGTGCCTAGCTGTAGATTTTGGCCTCTATCTCAGCCGGAACCTAGGAAAACCTACCAAACCTGCAAATTGTTTAAAACTAGACACCTAGGGGAATCCAAGATGGGGTGACTTGTGGGGCTCTCACCAGGTTCTGTTACCCAGAATCCTTTACAAAACTCAACATTTGGCCAAAAAAACACTTTTTCCTCACATCTCAGTGACAGAAAGTTCTGGAATCTGAGAGGCGCCACAAATTTTCTCTCACCCAGCGTTCCCCAAAGTCTGCTGATAAGAATGGTACCTCATTTGTGTGGGTAGGCCCAGTGTCCGCGAAAGGAAATGCCTAAAAACACTATCTGGACACATCAAAATTATCAAATACAAAACTGCCTGTTTTTGCGGGGAGCACCTGCGTTTTTGGTCCTGGGCTCAGCAGCCATACAGGGAGACCTACCAAGCCCAGACATTTCTGAAAACTAGACACCCGAGGGAGTCCAGGGAGGTGTGACTTGCGTGGATACCCCAGTGTTTTCCAATCCAGAATCCTCAGCAAACCTCAAATTTGGCTAAAAAATCTAATTTTTCCCACATTTCTGTGTGGGATCACCGCACCGGGACAAATTTCCTACCACCCAACGTTCCCCTCAGTCTCCCGGTAAAAATAATACCTCACTTGTGTAGGTGGGCCAAATGCCTGTGACAGGGAAGAGCCAAAAACATGTCAAAATTGAGGGGGAACCAAAGCGGGTCCAAAAGGGCAGTTTGGAAAAAAAAAATTTTAGGCTGACAAGTGGGGCAGAACTTCTATCAGTAAAGATGAGACAATGCTGGGTGGTAGGAATTTTGTGGATTCATGCAGATTCTGGTAGGTTCCATCACAAAAATGTGGGAAAAATGTGTGATTTCCAGCTAAGTTGGAGGTTTTCAGGGCATTGTGGGTAAGAAAATGGTGCGGGGTGCATGTGCAGCACTCCACCCTTGACTCACCAAGATGTTTAGTTTTCAGATGTGTCTAGGTCTTGTGGATTTTTCTACATGGCAGCGTCCCAAAGTCCAAAAAGTGCAGCCCTCACCATTCCAGCTGGGACGATTTTGAGAGTTAGCCAAGCTCTCATGGCCCAAATGGAAAACCAAAACCCCAATTAATCAAATGTCCACTTGCTTGCTATGGGATAAGATGTTTTAGTGTGCAGGGGAGAGCTGAAAGACTGTTACCCCCTTCAGTTGGGGTGGGGACATAACCTTACTGGGTGGTAGCCACCACCCCACTATTTTTTTTTTTTTTAATTCCCTGGCATTTAGTAGACTTCTTGCCCCCCGGGGTGTGGATCGGGGGTAAATGCTCCATCTGCCCACTGGTGGTCAGAACAACTTTGGCCACATTTATTTGCAGTGGGGGTATGGCCTTACCCCCACCCTCTTATTTTGAAAAAAAATCTTCCCTGGTCTCTGGTGGGCTTTCTGCCCCTCTTCGAGGCAGATGGTCCAAAAATAAGCCGATCTGCACCCAAGAGGGGAAGATATGGCCAACAGTAATCTGCCCCATGGGGAGAGACCCTTGCCCAAGGGGCTGTCCACCCAAACAAAACAGACACACCAATCCCTGGTGCCTAAGTGGTTTCAGCCCTCCGGGGGCAGATCGGCCTAATAGAAATAGGCCGATCTGCCCCCAAGGGGAGCAGAAATGACCTAAAATAAATTTGCGCTCCAAGGGGAGCGACCCTTGCCTTTTCGCAAAAAAATAAAAATCCCTGGTGTCTAGTGGTTTCTGCCACCCCTGGGGGCCGATTGGCCTAATAAAAATAGGCTGGGCAGAAATGGCCAAAAGATAATTTTGTCCCCAGGGGAGCGACCCTTGCCTAAGGGGTCGCTCCCCACATATAAAAAAAAAAAAAAAAAAAAAAAAAAATCCCTGGTGCCTAGAGGTTTCTGACCCCACCCCCCCCGGGGGCAGATCAGCCTAATTACAATAGGCCGATCTGCCCCCAAGGGGGGCAGAAATGGCCTAAAACAATATTGCCCCACCCTCCGCCAGGAGAGCGACCCTTGCCTAAGGGGTCGTTCCCCTCAAGTGAAACTGACAAAAAAAAATCCCTGGTGTCTAGTGGTTTCTGGCCCCCCTTGGGAGCAGATTAGCCTAATAGAAATAGTCCGATCTGTGCCCAGGGGGGGCAGAAACGGCCTAGAATTAATGTTGCCCCCAGGGGAGCGACCCTTGTCTAAGGAGTCGCTCCCCACATATAACAAACAAACAAAAAACAAAAATAGCCGTAAAATTATTTGCCCCCCTGGGGAGTGGCCCTTGCCCAAGGGGCCACTCCCCTTATGTGTACATGTAATAAAAAAAACAAAATCCCTGGTGTCGAGTCGTTTCTGCCCCCCTTGGGGGCAGATTGGTCTAAGAAAAATAGGTCGATCAGCCCCCAAGGGGGGCAGAAATGGCCTAGAAAAATTTTTGCCCCCAGGGGAGCGACCCTTGCCTAAGGTGTCGCTAGCCACAAATAAAAGCACAAAAACAAACAAAAATAAATCCCTGGTGTCTAAGGGGGTTTTTGCCTTGTATTTGTATTAGTTGTATTAGGCCTATCTGCGCACACAGCATTCCCCTTCCTTGTCTGTTGCAAGGAGTTTACATTCCATGCCTAACTGGAGGACTACATTTCATTTTAGAGGGTTCAGTTAAAACCCTAGTTCCTCTTGTGTGTAATAAAGGGAGTTTTTAATGCCACTGGCTGAGGTTACAGTTAAAGATTTCACTTAATTCAGCCTGAACTCACATACAGCGTATACTGTACTGCTCAAACAATTGGGTGTTTGTAAATTCAGTGCATATTTTACAGCAGGAGGTGAATCAAACTGCATGACACATTGGTGGTCATTCTGACCCTGGCGGTCTTTGACCGCCAGGGCGGAGGACCGCGGGAGCACCGCCGACAGGCCGGCGGTGCTCCAATGGGGATTCCGACCGCGGCGGTAAAGCCGCGGTCGGACCGGCACCACTGGCGGGGTCCCGCCAGTGTACCGCGGCCCCATTGAATCCTCCGCGGCGGCGCAGCTTGCTGCACCGCCGTGGGGATTCCGACCCCCCCTACCGCCATCCAGATCCCGGCGGTCGGACCGCCGAGATCCGGATGGCGGTAGGGGGGGTCGCGGGGCCCCTGGGGGCCCCTGCAGTGCCCATGCCACTGGCATGGCCATTGCAGGGGCCCCCGTAAGAGGGCCCCTACATGTATTTCACTGTCTGCTGCGCAGACAGTGAAATACGCGACGGTGCAACTGCACCCGTCGCACAGCTTCCACTCCGCCGGCTCGATTCCGAGCCGGCTTCATCGTGGAAGCCTCTTTCCCGCTGGGCTGGCTGGCGGTCTGAAGGCGACCGCCTGCCAGCCCAGCGGGAAAGTCAGAATTACCGCCGCGGTCTTTCGACCGCGGAACGGTAACCTGACGGCGGGACTTTGGCGGGCGGCCTCCGCCGCCCGCCAAGGTCAGAATGAGGGCCATTGTGTGGTAATTGTATAGCTCTTCAATCCCTGCTTTATCATTTTTTTGACTAGGCCTGAGAAAATGTGCACAATGGGCTTTTGAAAGCGGGCAGTCTGGGAGCACAGTTTTTTTACTTTTGCTTCACTGTGGTTGTGGTAGACTGCTTTCTCATGGGTTAATGCTTGATGCTCTTATGGCAATTGTGCAGACCGTTAGTTAACAGTGTCAGCAGTTCAGGGGTATCTTAGTGGCATATTTAAGCACCACCATAGCATCACTTTCTTTTACACTAAGGCAGAGCTAACCTGCCTTTTTTGACACTCCTGTGGTGCACAGTGCAGAGCCATATCTACAAGGCCACGTACAGCTACCCTGCCTGGCTTTTCATGGCCTTGGAGATATGGAGTGAGGCAATACAGCCATGGCCGTAGCCAGGAGCACAGGTTTTGTATGGCCTGACCCCCCGTTGAAAACAACATAAAAGTAGTAAACAAAGGTTTTACCAGCAACCTTGATTGGGGTTATAGGTATGGTAACTTAAAACACTCAGGGATATTTTTTAAGATATACTGCTAAGCATTTCATTTTCTACTATATAGCTCAGTTGTATTGTTATTCTTCAGAGGAGATTGCTTAAACAATATGTGGAAACTGTGCCTAACACCAATTCTTTTCTATTGTATTAATACATTTAGATGTTTTTTCTACCCCACATATTTTTGGGTAAATGAATGCAAATAGTTGCATTTAGCACATTCGTAAAAGATTAATGTTAAGCATCTTGAAGACAAAGGTGGGTTGGGGTGGCTTTGGGGTTCTTCATTCTCAGCCTGAAAAGTATGGTGTTTTTTTCTGGGAAAATAACTTTTTCTTCCAGTGACTTACATTGTTAATCTATGAAATGGATCATGGAAAATATGAAAATAATAATTGCACATGGTCTTGTTCAAATATCAATGCCTACCTTCTTCTCCCATTCCCAACATTCTGGTGTCTGTAATCGGGTATCTTCTTGACCCCCGTTACAACACTGGTTTATGTACAGGACCTCATTTTAGAGTTGCACCTCCTGCATAAAAATATGTTCACTGCAAAGCCTTCTGCGGCTTCTTACAGCTACATCTGGGCTCCAGCAAATACCTAAAAAACTATGCCCTTGATTCACAAAGGTAAACTTAGATGTTTGGTCTAAACTTAGGCCAAACATTTAAGTTTACAACTTTTTGGAATTCACAAAGGGCATTTACGAGTAGTATCTTTAGGTCCGTAATCGGTGCAAAGGTCAGCCATGAGAGCAGACCTAAAGATACCACTTGTAAATGCCCCTGTGAATTCCAAAAGGTCATAAACATAGATATTTGGTCGAAGTTTAGACCCAAGGTCTAAGTTTATCTTTGTGAATAGGCCGTATGTTTATTTCGTTAGCTCCCTCTTAAATTCTCCTTCACCCCTGTGGAATTTTCTGAACATAGACAGGTCATACCTTTTCTCATTCAAATACTCACTCCGGAGATTTCCAAAATGGCATACATTTGATCTGCTAAATTTTATGTCATTGATGAGTTGAGACACCCCAAGGGAACTCTGGACATGACAGTGACAGACTTTCTGTCATTGGATGAGTATCAAGCTGTATCAACTGTGGGGGCAATACCATTCCTAGGCCCTTATTTGCATTTAAACGATCAAAAAATATTAAAGATCTGATAGTCCATACCCGTCCAAAAGACACATTGCGAACACAGACACAAACTACACTCTGGAACCTTCCACCTGTAACTGGACATTATCCCTGTGGACACTGTAATGTCTGTCAATTGACTAGCCCCAACAAAACTTTAGATTTGGCACCTATAGGCCAATGGCACCTGACAAAACACACAAATTGCAACACTAAAAACTGCATTTACATGATTAAGTGTCCATGCGGGCTACGTTATGTGGGCATGACTTCTAGACCAGTTAAAATACGAATTAATGAGCATAGGAGCAACATCAGGTGTGGACGCATTACAACAAAATTATGCGCACACTTCCTAGATGCCCCCCACAGTCCCGATGATTTAAGTTGGGTCGTAGTTGACGCCCCTAGAATCACTACTGACTCTCCACACTCCTTGTTCAGACTGGAACAACGGTGGGTTTTCAAGCTTCATACTGATACAGATGGATTGAATGATGCCATTCCCTGGACTACATTGTCCGCTTAATCAACCCCTTTTAAGGATTTACCACAGAGTATTCAGTATCTTCAATCTATATTTGTTCTGTTTTTCACTTTTTATTTCCATCCTAATTGGACTGACTGTGAAAGACTATGGTTTTAGGGAGCCCCATTTTATGTATTACTCTGTGTCCCATACCTTTCTTTTGTCTACTAGGGCGGTTATTTCCGGCTTCCCACTCCAAACCACTCATTGTATTAACTGACATAACTCACTATCCAGTTCCAGCCATTCCAAGATGGCCGACGATGTTTTTAGTCCATTGTTGGTTTTGACTACCACCCACGAGGCTATTGGAGTAATGCTCGTTCTAGTCTATTATATCTCTGTTCACAAAGATGGCCGCCGTAATTTTGCTTGAGCCCTTCTTTTACTTCTGAGACCTGTTCCCGGAGTGTAGTCCTTCTACAGTTTTGACCACCCTCTCCCATTTTTGCTGGGAAAACTTCTCTTTAAAAGACTCGCACCGAGTCGGGAAGTTGTCTTTTCGGGAGAGCACGTCAGGGTAGGTTCCCCTGCAGACTGCCGTCATCCACAAAGTAAGTGACCTCGCATTTGTGTGTTTATCACTTTTTTCTGTTATATATTTACTCTGGGGACGTATATTGAGCTCAACTAATGACATCTCTCAAAGTATTAACAGACTTAGGTCGGGGTAATCCCTTTATATTCTATGGATAACCACGCTTTGCCAGTGTGTTTTTGCCTTTGTAAATCACCACGCAGACTATTACACTCTGCTACAGTACTCACCAAGCCTTTTTAGAAATACTTTCTTTTGTAAAACTGTTTTATCCCTCCCCATTTTCCTTCAACAAATGTCATAAATGCTAGTGACGAGTCTGTGTATGAATTTCCAAGTGACATGGACTAATAATGTGCTTGATGTTCATAATCAATTTAACCTACCAACCTCTAGTAGTGAATGTGACTGTTTTGGTTCTGATTGATTACACTGCATTCATGGTGTCTGCTTTACCACTTTATTAGTAGTGACCGATTTCGGCATGCTACTTCCCAAGGGGCCCCCCATGTACCAAGTGATGGTAAGCATATTGTCTTATTATGTTTTTACACAACTGGTTACTACACACTGTTGTGTCACGGGTGTCCTTCCTTATTTTTCCATGTGTTTTGATCAAAATGATTTGTTTGTATTTTTCTAGGGTGACCATTAGAGGTTTCTGACAATTAGTGAACTTCAATGTAAGTGACTATATGATTTGTTTGACATTTTTGCAAACTTTTGGTAATATAGACAGGAGAAGTCTTGTTATGTATTGGTCCTGAAGAAGCGTCATAGGATCTTGTTAGACCACTGTACGCGAAACATGTTGACCATGTCCTAGGAGCCCGACGATAATCTCCTTAAGCTCCAGCACCATGCAGAAAGTGGTTGAGCATTATTCCTCATTTTACACTTTCCTTCTGTTTTTAATCTTGGTCCCGGTCTTATTCCATTGATTAATTAAATTGACTCGCTCCTATTAAGACTGGGAACCAATTTTAGCTTTCACTCTCCTGCCAGGATTAGCACCTGACCGCAACACCAGTTCTTGTAGTGTCCGCTATCACGGCTGCTACCTAAAAGATCTCCGGCAAAGAGCCCCCTTACGAGGAGACCGTCAGACATTGCAACGCCGGTCTGACGAGGAGCTACCCGATGATGAAGCATGACATCCTCTCGGATGTGTGAGGGCTCTTGCTCCTGAACTTTAATGTTCCCCTAGTGATTATATTTTTCCATTTGGAACAGTGTACACTTTTTTGTATATCAAGCTGTAACTCCATCCACATTCAGGTATGCATTGTGTCCAGTAAGGTCTCTTGTGCATGAACGGTATGCAAGTTGGAAATGTAAGCAAGTTTGTACAGCCTCTAGTAAATACACTGGTTACAGCTTATATGTCCAGCATAGTCCTCAGGTCTCTAATAGAAGCAATGGGTGTGCAGCCTCTGGATTAGAAAGAACATGCAGGCCTCTAGTATGTACTAGTTATCTAACAAATGTGTTATTCATGGCTCAGGTTGTATCTGCATAGTTTGCATAGATTGAATAAAATGGCTTAGTGAGTTAACACTTATTCCTGGCAACTGTTGTAATCTGCCGGTGAAATATTTAAATCCAGCAAGGCCAAGTCAGTCTCTTATCCTTCCCAGGTAGCAAACTGTAGTTTACAGCAAATAGGGTCTTCAAAAATGGAGTATGATCACCATATATGATTAAGATATGATTATTATACATCCAAAACCTGCGCACTAGCCATATATTAGACGCATTCATATTGTTATGAATCTGAGGTTTCCATATTATAAATATATTTGATGCCTGCATGCCGTGTATATAGGAAACACTGATGTATATATGTCTATATATCTATATCTCTCTCCCTATATATATATATATATATATAAATAGATAGATTTCTATATCTACCTTACAATAATATGGTGTCATACTGCCCGTACATCTGAATTTGGGCTCTGATATATTCTCATTACATGTGCATATTGAACTGTAGGTACAAAAGTATTAGAAATAATAGGAAATAAAGTTTCTTCCCTAATTTGAGGGAACAAGTCCTTCGGACAGACATATTCGAATGAATGCAACATGTTCTCACTGTCTGCAAAAACACATTGTAGTGAAGTCCTGATATTGCTAACATGATTTTTCAGTTATACATTTTAAATTCTTCCCATTTAAACTACAGAAGATTGTGTTGCATTGTAATGCAGGCACTATCAGCATGCATTTATCCCAAGGAACTCATAGCCACGTACAAGCCGATCACAAACAAACAAAACCTCAATCCAGCAGAAGCTACTAGAGGCTACTATAGGCCATTCTTGGCAGATTCATCAACACATACTGCCTGGACAAAAACCTACCCTCTATCACCAATCAGCTTTCTTGAATGCCCAGAAAAACCAATAGCTTCAGAAATAGATGATCAGTCTTTTCATGATTGAACCCATCTACTCTCTTTGATTCAGTGCTTCACCCCACATGAGTTCTAAGCCTGGAAGCTTTTGGCATTTAAAAAATCTTCATAGATTTGATCTCTCTTATCAATCCAAAAGATTAAACATCATATTGTGCCCACTGTACTCTTCCACTCCTTTCTGCACTACATAGGAAGGCCACAATGTTTCATCACCTCCCCACACCACAGACAGCTACTAGAACTCATCTGATACTTCTATCAGACCTGTTACTGTCATGCAGTAGACACCCACTCCACCGTGCGCTAAAAAAACGGACCTATTCTCCTCTGTCCTAGACCACTGACTCCAAGCTGTCGTCAAATAATGCTAATCAACCACCTAAAGTTTAACTAATCTGAAACTGTGGAAAATTGGAAACAAGTTATGAAAAAATAATCTGTATCATGTAAAACATCATTAGAACAAAAAAAAATTCAGTAATACTCTGCTAAGCAAGCGATTGTCAGATCATCATAGTGCAAATGAAATGAAACATTTCCATATTTTGTACGTCATGAACACACCCTCCCACTGTATACAATGTGGATGCTGAAAATATTCATGTCACCCTAACAAGGCAAGAACGACATATAATGTAACCTTAGATCATGTAATGCAGGTAAACATGGAGGATTAGAAGATACACAGACTACCAATAATCCTTGGAGTACATAAATCATTACTGTAATCATTACATACCCTCAATATTATCAGAGGAGCAGGTGCTCTTCATAGAACCATAGATCTGGTGCTCCTGCACCTCTATTATATAATGCGCAGTAATGAACACCAGCCATAGGGTTACCTGCATGCCTAATATCAGGATTACTGTCACTTGCGGGTGACTGTGGGGCACTGAGGCATCTGTGTGCATGCCAGTCATTATGGTAATACTGAAAACAGGGCTGACAGGATTGTTGCCTCCGATGAGGATTCCTCCCTGTCCTGCCGGTGGATACAGAGAAAAACTGCCCCATCACGGTATACCGCTAACACACGGAGAACACACACCACAGAAATCTATTAGGAGCCCTTACTGCCCACCCTTTTCTGCAGGTATGAACAGCGTGGCAGGTTCCAGGTCTCTCACTAGGGCAAGGTTATATGAGCCTCCTGGCTCCAGGGTGTGAAGCCCCAGACTCCTGCCAGGCCCCACAGGCTCTTACGATTTATGGTCGGCAAATAAATCTTGGACAAGGGGAAGGGTGTCAATATCAGGCCCTTCCCAAATCCCTGCATGTCTGGAGTCCCCTGGTGGGAGAGCAGCAGTCCAAGGGTTATCGTCACCAAAGGGGAGTCAGAAGCAGCGCTGGGCCTGCACAGAGGTGGGAAAACAAAGGAGCACTTCACAGCTGTATCTTCACCTGGAACCACACATATCAGTCTATTGCGAAGCTCCCAGGGCCCTCCACAGCACTTAATTGTGTTAGGCAGAAGAGAAGGATATAAGAGTGTGGGAGGACCATCTCCCCATGCACTCAGAAATCACAAGGACAGTGCTCTCCAAGGACTGAGTTTTCAGGACACCAAAAATAGTTCTTCCCAGGCACTACATTTGCAGAACAAGGGGCAGCAAATCTCTACCAGTAATCATGCACTGGCCCTTGGGAGAGCACAGGAGTCAAGCAAGAAGGCAAGAAATGCAAGAATGCAAGAAAGGTAACAGTGGGCCGGGGGTCCAGCACAATAAGGCACTTGGTAGTGGTCCTCCTGGCAGTCCAACAGTTTCTAGTCCAGCATCAGGTAACAAGCTGGTAGCAGGGCAACATTCAGAAAAACAATCCAGGGAGTCCTTTATGCTACCCAGCAGCAGCAGGTAACAGGGTAACCAAGAAGGAGCAGTTGAGATGAGTCCTTTGTGCAGTTCAGCAGTCCTTCGGACTGATGTTCAATCCCAGTTCCAAAAGTGTTCTAAGAATCATGGGACTACAGCCCCTCTACTTAGAATGCCCAGCTTCTAGAAGGTGGGAGAAGGATCCAGCCAGATCTGACCAGTTCCAGGAATGTCCCTTCTTCTCTGCCCTTGTTCCAGACATCAGTAGGGGGTAAATGAGCTCTTTGTGTGAGTGCAGGACACAGCCTTTTCAGGAGAAAAGCACCCCCACCTCCCTCTCTCCTAGCCCAGGCAGACCATCAGTATGCAGATGTAACCCTGCCACACCTTACCCTTCTTGATGGATGGTTGTCTGGGGAGTGTGCACAAAGTTGAGCTGTCACCCTGCCCTGGATGTGGATAGGAGCCTTGCTGCAAAACACCAGCTTTATAAGCACAGAGAAATTCCCACTTTCTAAACGGGTCATTTCTGAAATAGTAATGTAAAATCCATGTACACCAGTAAGCAGGATTTCTCACTACTATTCCAAACATACCAAACATACCCACACCTCTCCTTATAGATCAGAAGACTTAGACATATAGAATGGAATTTCTAATGCAGCCCTATGAAAGCAGCAACACTCACAGTAGTGAGACACTAAATAGGGTGTTTGTGACTACTAGGGTAGTTAACACAAAAAGACATATGTCCTACCTTTTACATGCACAGCACCTTGCCGATAGGGCTATCTAGGGCCTACTTTAGGGGTGACGTGGGTGAAGTAAAAAGCTAGTTTAGGCAAGTTCAAGGTTTTTGACATGAAAAGTCATTGTGGTAGTAAACTGCTCACACAGGAACTGCAGTGTCAGGCCTGAGAAATGTTTGAAAGGCTATTGTGTGGGAGGCGCAATCTGTGTTGCAGGGCCAAGGCCCACTAGTAGCATTTAATTTACAGACTCTGGGTATAAGGTATACCACTAAACAAGGCTCTAAACTAAATAAACCAAACAGGTGTAATCCAATTATACCAAGTTTGTATGGGTGAGAGTACATGCACTTTAGCACTGATTAGCAGTGGTAAAGTGCCCAGAGTCCTAAGGCCAACAAAAAGAAGGTTGAAAAATAGGACAAGAAAGGCAAAATATTTGGGTATAACCCAAAAGAAAGGGCTTTCAACAATACTGTTCTAACTAGGCTAGACAAACTCACTGTATGTTTCACCCTTAAAAAAAAGTGTATTGGTGGCACATCCCTGTGTCTTCAGAAAGCCAATCCCAAAAATGTACTGCCGGCAAAGTTAACAAATGTTCACAGTTTCCTAGCATTAAAAGAAGTAGTAAAAACAGAATCATTCCAAAAAGATGTTTCTCTTATTGCAAACACCAGCAAACCAGACCTTGACTCCCTAAGCAAAAGAAGAATCAGCTATGCACACAATTATTTTGAACTCAAACTCCACATAACTTGATGATAAATCGTACTTACAAATTCACATTGACATGAAAAGTGCACCTCTATGATTCTCATTTACAATACAAAAACTCTTTACACATATGCAACACTATAATCTTAAACTCTTTGAATTTAGCAAAAGAGAAGTAGCAATAATGTGATCAAATCCAAGGCAGGCTGACTCAGTCTAAGGTCAGTAAGCTTAGTAATTGCAACACCTTCTATTTACAGAGTTTAGAAACAGCACTATATACAAATAGGTTTCCAAGATTAGTCATTGAGGGAAAATGTATATCTAACCCAGGGTTAAAAAATAAAACTACACTTCCCTTTTCTTGTGGGTTAAAAATGTTCTCTTCTTTGAAATGGCCCAATGGATCTCCCACCTTTGTGAGGATATGGTACCTGATCAATATGCAGAAGCATTGGGTTTGTATGCAGCTGCTCCTGAGGAGATGGTCTTCATTTGTATTAATGAGGAATGTTTCTCAGAATCATTCAGTATACTAATCTCATAAAAAAATGTTTTAGTGCAAACCTATTAACTGTGGAATGGGTTTGTGGAGAAGGCAGCAATATAATGCTAAATTCTCTGTTGTCACTTATCAAATGACAATCCACCCAAAAGGTTGCAAGTTAAATCTGTTCCTTATGTGATACTCAAACAACGGTCTTATTTTGGGTAAATTCTGTTTGATACTAATAGTTTATTGAACAGAGATATTCCACATAACTCAAGGTGTGTGCCAAAAACAATGGAAAAATTGTCATATCTTCAATGATGAGCATTATGCCTTCCCAGCAACATGAGGATCATCTGAGGGGGTGGCACTTCAGGGTTGCGATTGGGGCACCCATTCTTGAACATTGACTCACAAATATAACAAAAACGAACCCACTCTTTCCTGACATGTTCAATGGCACAGGGCTATATAGAGATGGTGATTACCTTGGCAAGTATGTCTCAAAATATATTTGGATTGGGTCAGGGATTTGCTTGCATGGTAGCTAAAAAGGTGCAATTATGTTTTTTTCAAACTCTTCAGTCAGTACTGGTCTTCATCTCCTTACTGTGTATGAAAGTGGAGGATGCCACAGGATCATGGATGTTTTCTTTCATTCCAAATTATACTGTTCATCAGGGCAGGTTTTTCTAGCAGCTTTGAAAATAATAATATGCCTTTGGTTGCCCATGCAGCAAAAAGTGACCCTGTGACATGAGTGCTCCTTTGTGTTCTCTCGCTTCATTTTGAGCTGATGTTGATTTGCCTATTTCAGAACACTGCAGTCACTGAAAAGAGTTGTAAAACCAAACAATTTTTGATCAAGCACCAGAATCATGTTTTTGCACATGTGCTAAAACCATGCATCTTTATAACATGTAGAAACATTAATAGTGTTGTGGTTGTGAAACTCCCCAAATTAGTCCACAGAGGGGGAATAGTGGTTTTGCACAAACATAGGCTAATTGTGAGATATTCCCAATCGAGGCCCAAATATTGTGGTAACATTGTCAAGCAGCTCCAACCTCTGCCGCACACGATCAAGGTTGGAAATTCTCTTTAGATGGTGATGGAAAAGAACTGTGGAATACCTTATACAATGACGGGAAAACGCCTTAGTATGATCCAATGAACATGGGATAGACCCACAATGTACATTGCATTGTGACTGAATAGAATGATAGACCTTTTCGATACCTGGTATTCAGTTGCGATCCTGCCATGAGGTACCCTATATAGGGACTAGCCAGAACTGTATGTTAAGCTACATGGTGACGGAATAGAATTTTGGGCTAACTAGGGTGGAGACAAGTCGCAAGACTGCTAGATATTGCATACGGTGGTAGGATATATGTCACAGCCAGGTGATTCTTGGGAGAAGTACCTTCCAGAACTCCACCTTCCAACAGCTCCGACTCTGGTTGATATTCCTCAGAGTATCAGAGTGGCTAGACAAGGGGAAGGGAAATTAAGAAGGTACTGTGGGAAGGAGACCTGTAAAACAAAACAAAACATGTCCACCAAAACCACTTAATACTTTGTTTTTGGCCTCTCATTTTGAAAATATGGAAATCAGGCAGCAAGGATGTACAACCAATGAGTTGCAACCATTCTTAGTATCATCACACCTGTCATCTCAACCGACTACTGTTGCTCAATAATCAGATAATATATGCCTAATCACAATACACCTTTCATGTCCTCGTTATAGGTTTCAGCATAAGTAGTACATGTATCTCTCACATATACACTCAGTCACACACACACACACCCTTTCCAAATTCAGAGCAACTGTAAGCGACAAGTTTCCTTTTCACAGCCCTGACTTATGTCACACTTAGGCCAAACAAGCGTGGTCCCTATAAGTGCCAAATAGAAAGATGTCTCAGTGTTCCTTTAGTGAGGCCTAGTCATAGTTTTTCAGCAGGTTATTCTCAAGTGCCATAGGTTCTCTCAAATAGGTTCCAATCCATCCAAGAAGATTCAAATGTTAAGAGCTCTCCAAATAACAGTGCAGGAGATGAGTACAAATCAATAAGACTGTTCCCTACCATTCTTCAAAGGTTCTTGCGATGCAGGTCTCATAGCGCCAACAAACAAGAATTGAGGAGGCCTGTGCTGATGGCTCTGTGCCTGTTTCACTCCTCACCTAAAAGCAGGAAGCTATAATACCCAGAAGCTGGACTGTGGATGCTGCAATGATGTGGAGCTGCTAAATACATTGGCAACTGAAATGCAGGTGATGGATGACATCAGCACTCCCTTAAGTAGAGGAGGCAGCAAGATGACCGCAAACAATTCATAGGTCACATGAGGACTCAAAGATGGTGGCCATTGTTACCTTCTATCCAAATATGGTGGCCATCTTGTGGTGAGCAATGTCCACGGGTATCCAGATGTTGTGGGAGACTCTGGGGAGGGGGCAACAAGCACCGATACAACCACCAAGAGTGGGGCCATGAAAAATGCAGCTTGCCACGCTGTAACGAGTCAGGGATAGCGGTTGCCACCTAGGCGAGATTGGGCCTACCTGTGGCCAGTAACAATAGGGCATTTAGTGTGACACTTATCTTTATCTAACTGAACTTTAAGCTCAATTATGAGATAGAAAAGAGCCTTGGGGTTCTTGATCTAGAAATAGTAAAATGTCTTGGACAACGTCTTTGAGTATTTTGTACTGATGTAGGCTAGATATAGGCATTGAGTGCTATGTCTTAACATTCTGCTTAGACTTGGAATACTCTACGGTAATAGGTAAGGGCCTTTCATAATATGCACTGATAATGGTCAGAGCCTCTCAGTACTTTGTACCGAGGTACAATCGAAGCTTGGAGGACTCTACAGTGTGATTAAGCTTTGGTGTATTTGTATGTACCCATAAAAAGAATCGTCAGGTTCTCCACATTAAGATATAATGGGACATTGATGTATTCCCTCTTTGAGTAACTATTTCATGATTCTTTGTCTCTGTTCATTTGACTGTAATGACTGTCACAGATGGTAGCACAAAGAAATGTGTGAACCTACATATGAGACCTTACAATGAGCCATAGAGAGGTAAATATGCTTATATTCATAAAGTCTTTGAGTTGTGCCAAAGTTCCACAGACTACTGCATGACTGGGCCCTGCTGGTGTGCACTGTTTTGGCAGATCTGTGAAGGGATTTTTCTACTGGATGCTCAGCTAAATTCAACTCATGACCCAGGTTCCTAATTCCAAAAACATACTTCAACACATGCAAAAAATAAATTATGATTGACAATCTGAAAAGTTTAAAGTTTGAAACAAACATTTTACCTAAAAATGAATGAAAACTATGAATGTGTGGTTTTAGTTGTAGGCATGTTGAGTTTTTTGATTTTTTTTTTTAAATTGTGAAGTCAGTTGATGCCTGTATTCTACCATACAGTAATCCATCCTTGCTCTCCTGGAATTGCTGCAGCACATGGAGACACTCCCTGAATCTGGGGCTATCACAATGCCCGTTGTAATAGACACAGCAGATGTTAATGGGAATACTGTCTCCCCTTCTTCTCATCTGTAGTAATACTAACGTTCGTGAAAACCAAATATTACAGTTATAAAACTCACCTTACAATCCACCCTGATCTCCCACTTCATCCCTTATTCTGCTGCACCTAAAAAGTAGAAAAGCAAATGAAGAAATGAAAGGTAATGTAGCACATTTCCATTGTGTTTAGTTGCCTTTGCCTTTTAGTCTAGTAATGAAACAAGGGGCAGACCTATAAGACTGAACAAACAGGGGTAAGCTGAAAAATGGCTTCTTTAGAACAGATTTCGCACTGATCCAATTAATTATGTAGTGCATTAGACACACACAAACTTAAGAGTAAATATGGTTGCCAGCAGGTCATGTAAAGTACAACACAACCACTTGCAGAAAGTATTGTTGATTATGAGTAAAGGCATTATGCCTTTCAATACAAATTTTTCAAAACGACAATGGAAATGCTGCAGTGAGTACACTATATTGAGAGCACACAGATCATTGTTAGTGCATGTACAAAATGAAAGTAATGAATGCAAACCAACATACACAATTTCAAGAGTAATATTGGTATTACATTTTTGGATTAGCATTGAACATCAAAACGTGTTTGACTGCAAAAGGACTATACTTATCTGAATGAATAATGATATGATCAAAATTTGTAGGGGGGTCGGATGCCACTTTTGATACAGTAACAGCAATACAAAGGGAATTCCGTACTGGAAAGAAAGCAGTGGAATCGGGGGAAGAGCCAATGTCATTGCAAGAAGGCATCCAATGTCTGGTGGAAAAGACGCCTCAAGGAGGGTTATTTCAAAGAAGGACTTTTGTTCCCAAGCAGGAAAAACAAATTGTAAACCTAGCAAGTAAGCTCTATTTGTTGGGGAAAGTCCAACTTGCTTCCTGAAACATATTTTCAAGCTGAATGTAGAAACTACTGCAGCAAAAGGGAGACCAAGGGAACAGGGAAAAAGAAGCACATCCTCTCTTGTTTCTGAATGAGAGACAGAATGCAGCTCTCGGGGGACTTCGGACAGATCCAGTGAGAGCCTAAAGAAAACGGAAAAAACAGTAAGGGAAAAAACTGCCAAATCAGAGACTATCAAAGAAAGGGTAGATGTCCACACACCAAGGATCGAACAGTGGGGGTTAGATGAGTTGCCACTGAGTTATCAGTCTGAACCTACAATGATAATCCCTTCACAGTCGTCAGTTACCCCCCAAAAAAATAGGGAGTGTTGAAGAAATTGGAGAGACAGCCTTCTTGCATTACATTGCCTCTGAAACCTTTGACTCCTTTGCTTGTGATTTCTAATGCTGAGAAGGGTTTTGAGGGTTCACAGAATCAAGCAGAGTCTCCTTGGAAGCCGGCTGTCAAAGAGTAAATACAATATAACGTTGAAACCAGCACTGGATTTCATTTCTCTTTTGTCATCCTGAATCATTATGCGCTGTTGCCGTGCTTTGAGGATATTGAATTGTATCCAAAGTAGAGGCATGAATTTAGTTTTCTTAAATTGCACAGGAGCTGAAGCTAATCAAGGGTGACTTTCTTTCCAGAGTTTTTGTAAAATGATCCTACAGAATGTTAAATTCCTACAATGTAAAGGAATTTATGTTTTCCCTGTTTTAGATGGGAGGTCTGGGTTCGAAAGTGACAATGTTTTGAACATACATCTGTCCTTGTCCCTGCGTATGATGGATACTTTTCGTTCCAATGCACAGGCCTTGCAAATTTCTCAAGGGGAAAATGGTAGATGAGTGGTTTAAGAGAATCTAAAACCCACATAAATTCAAACCTCTATGAGGATGTTCAGAGATGGAATTGGCGGCCCAGGGGCTTCCGTAATGTTAGTATGAGTATCATTCATGCTGGTCTCAGAACTAGCAAGGAAATAGAGGTTTCCTCCTGGAATGTTGTTGGTATAAAGCATAGTAGGGGAAAGATTCAGTTTTTAGAGTCCTTACAGTTGGATGTGATCTGTCTCCAGGAGACTAGGTGCAATGTGAAGATACAGTGTTCTGAATACTTTTTTCTTGATTGTAAAGCTAAATCCTCTAGAAGGGGACATGCCAAGAGGGGGGAGGTGTAGCATTTCTCTAAAAAATCAACTTTACAGGGATCACCCCCTACGTATTTTTGTTCAGGGGCTTGAACTGTGAACTTTCCAATATTGTCCTGAACCAATCACGGGATAGCAAAAAAGGGGAAGCTCTCCAGGTTCCTCCTATCTCCTTCCCCCAAGCAAATAAAATCTAATAAAAGGGGGTTTCTGCTACTGGATAATATGAAAGGCTGTGATTATGTTATTGCTAACGGGAGGTTAGGTTCTGACACCCCGATGCAGTTTACATGTAAATCTTCAAAAGGGGATCTTTTTTGGATTACATGGTGGTTGGATGTACTTTCTTTTACTCTTTAAGTGACCTAAAAATAGTAGATGTTCCTATTAGTAATGACAGTTTGGAATTCTTTACTCTAGAGTTGAATATGACATCTTCCTGTTCCTGGACTTATGATGGCTCCCTACCTAAATTTAATAACATGAATAATGCAGTGGAATCCTAGGACGTTTATTGTGCTAAAGACATACTGGAATCCACCCTTGCAAATCTCGAAACCTGGGTGTGGGCTGAATTGCAAAGTTTTTCAAAGCAGTTAGTAATGAGTGTCAAGTTTAGGCTGGCTAAGAGCAATTATAATCCAATCCCTTTGCCCCTTCTCCTGTTGAATAGAGAAATAAACAAATTAGTCAGAAGGAAATATCTAACATCCTCGAGAGAAAGGGAGATAATTATTTCACTATTAAAAAGGAGACGGAAGAGACTTAAGACAAGTTGGGGAAAAGTGAAACAGGATCGTCTTTGGATACATTTAAGAGAGGCAACGAGGAAGAGTGAAATGCAGGCGTTCTGGTCTTTAGCGGCGGAAGGCTGTGGAACACAAGTAAGATCATTACCCTGAGATATTGAAGAAGTTAAATGGAAAACTTTATCTCTGAGCTATACGCACTAACAGGGGGAACAGATTCATTTTTGAACTTAGAAAAGGATAATTGTCCTTATCTTCCCCCTTTAGCTAGTGAAATTGAAGTAGCTATTTGAGGGCTGCATACATCAGCAGCAATATGGCCAGATGAAGCCCCTATTTGAGCCATAAAACAAGATCGGGTATTATGGAGCACATTATTGCTCCTGATCTTTAAAGGCTGCTACTTACTGGTCAGGAAGCATCATAGTCCTGCTACATAAAAAAGGATACAGGTAAATTGCGTATTATCAAGAGATAGCGCTCCTTGATACCATGGGTAAAGAGTTTGCGAAGTGTCTACTGATTCAAATAAATGATTGGGCAGAAGACAACAATATACCATCCTTTGCTGTGAAAGAAGCTGGCAAGGATGGGAATGCCTCATACTTTGTCAGATCTTACAATTGCTCTTCACAATTCTACATGGTGTAGTGTGTTACTTGGGGTGCAATCAGGGTCTCTCGACAAAATTATTAATCCCAGATGACCTAAAGCAAGGGTGTTTGTTAGCCCAGACCCTGTTCTTGATGTGTATTTCAGACCTACAAAGGTTATCTTTCGTGAGTTAAGGTTTCGCTTCTCCCTTGGTGGTATAGAGTTAGTTTGTCTCCTTTATGCAGACAATATATTAGTTCCAGACCTTACTCCTAAAGGTTTGAATAACCACTTGAAAGCTTTACAACAATTTTCTGTGTCCCACGACTCAAAGATTAATAGTTCAAAAACTAAAATCCTGTGCTTTCACTGCAGAAAGAAAGTTACATTTAATAACTTCCCTAGGGTGGTGGGCACCCAAAATCTAGAAACCGTAAAATCGTATACCTTCTTGGGGAGGATAATGTGCAGTAGCCTTACTGATCAGCCCCATATATTGGGCGCTCTCTATAGTGCCTCAGGGAGAAAACACTTTCTTTATTTATTAGAAGTTTATTGAACAAAAATTCCTGCCTCTCTATTATATGGACTGGAGACAATTGAGGTGTCCAAATGGGCCTTCCTGAATATATTAAAGGGTCAATTATTAAGTTATATGACCTCAGTAACACCTTCAACCTCAGTGGAATCCCTACGGTTGAAAATGGGGTTAGGAACTGTGTATGTTTTGGTTTAGGCTGGGGTAGAATGCTGGGTTGCCTGCATAGCAATGAGTAAAGAAAATAGCCTACAGCACCTAATGAAGAAAGAGCTATTGAGGGGAAGAAAGGATGGATTAGTAATTTATAGAAATTTGATATTGGTGGCTGACCTGTTGAATACTGAACCTGACTTAGTTTTATCTCTCTCAGCAGATCAAATAAAAGACATCCTAAATAAGCCTCTTGTGCACTAGGCAGCTGCTTGGATATGGAAAAGTGTCAAAGAAACAGAGATTTTCAAGTCATAAGTAACTCCATCTATTTAAGGAGGGCACAACCTTACATTGACTGAATCTTACCTCACGAGGCGAGATGCATTTGGATCCGGTCGAGGCAGGGGATGTTACCGCTTAATTCCTGTCTGGCAAAGTGGTATGGGTCCCCTCCAGCATCTCATTTTTGTAATAAAGGGCATCAGGATTTGAAGCATGTCTTGTTTGTTTGCACTGCTCTCTCTCCGCAACGCTGGGGATGGCTTAGACCAATGTTCTTACAACTCTATATACTGTATGTACAGCCGAGGAAGCACTACTGTCACTTTATTTGCCCCTGAATGAAATGATTTGCCACAGTATTTGTAACTATTTAAAATGTTTTTAAATCTTCATTGATTGAATGTTTGTAGCAGTTGCAAGTTTTAATGGGAATCAGATTTAGATCTGAGTATATTTATCTTGTGCATTTCTAATTTTTTTAGTATACTGGTGTTTTCTAATTGTTTTATCTGGATCTCCTCGGAGTTCTGTAATCATAAATAAAAATGTTGAATCTTGAATCTTGTGGCTAACTGTTTATGCTGAAGCTGCAGGCAGTGTGCTTTTTCCACGGTGGCTGTCAGTACATCATAGAGGTGTGCAGACTACACTCACATCCACTTTTCCCTTCTTCATATTTTCTTTAATCAGGGAAGGATGTGAGAGGGATCTGACAACTATTATTGACCTGGATCTGGGGCAGCATCATTGAAATACATTTAGGCCCGTATTTATAATTTTTTAGCGCCGCATTTGCGTAGTTTTTGACGCAAAAACGGCGCAAACTTGCAAAATACCATTGTATTTTGTAGGTTTGCGCCGTTTTGCGTCAAAAAGCGGCGCAAATGCGGCGCTAAAAAAAGTATAAATACGGGCCTTAATTTGTCCCAGTGTAATCTGCTGACACCAGGAATCTTTCAGGATTTTCCCTCACATTGTCTGCTTTTCTTTCAGCATCGCAACCTTACTGTCACTTCCTACTGGGCCCAAAACAAAGACCTCAGTTGAAGGCCCAAACACACTCTTTTTGTTCATGTCCAATTCTGGCTGAGTGCTATCTGGAGCCTAACACTTAAAATATATGTAACTGAGGGAAACACAAACACTCAGCTTGCTGTCACTTCACAAGTGCTTAAACAAGCATATGATTTGGAGGCACATTTTAGACTTTGTTCTTCAGCTGTATCTAAGAGACATGTATGTACTAAGAATGTCAGATAAATGTCTGTATGAGTAATTAGACTAATTATGTAAATACCACTTATTTAATTTTTTAATCAATTCATTTTATAGTGCTATTCATCCTAATGTATGGTGTCAGAGTGATTTACAACAACCAAACATATTATACAGACACACTGAATCAAGTGTGTAAATCAATGTGCATGATGTTTTTACGTAAGGCAATGAGTGTTACAAGCTGTAGGATTCACATTTCATCCATACTGGTAGGCATTACACACTAAGAGTACTTGATCGGAAGAAACACAAAGTTGAGATTTAAAACAAAATGCAGTGGTTGCCTGTGCTGATAAGCAAAATAAGAATGACAGAAGCTTGAGGGGAAAAAAGGTCTAAAGCTATGCTTTTCAGTTTGTACAACTCCTTGATGCCCATTCATTGTTCACTGTATTTTATGAGGAAAATAGTGACTAGACAAAGATTCTTAACCACCCGAGTTATCTTACAGTCGCCTTTATCGCTTGAAAATGATGGGACACGCCAGCTCTCAGCATGAAAGCAGACTGGTGGGTGTGTCACCAGTAACCAGAGAAGCTTCACGCTCAAGACAGCCACAGTTTGCCTAAAGCATGATGCATTCCATAAACAAACAATCCTATCCCTGGTGTCCATAGTGGTTCAATCACTCTGGCACAGGCCAGCAGCATGAAGTAGGGCTATCATAGGCAGAGCTTTCACTCCAGGGAATGATTGACAGCCCTGCTGAGATTGGAGGCGCCAGCTCATTCAGGAATTCTGTGCAAACAGGACATGATAAAGCCCAAATTTGTGCACCCCGTCCAGAGAGTTATTTCCCACAGAAATGGGAAAAATACAGCCCATTTGTGTGGGAAATAGTACAAACTGGCAACACTATGCAGAATGAAACGAAACACATGCAGCCATAGCAGCATTATCCAGGTCCCTTTCACCCACACACTACACCCTGAGTGAAGGTATGGAGCATGGTATTTTTACAGGTCGAGCCAAGAACTCAGTGGCGCGTTTGTTTGTGGATCTGCTGCTCGGGCCACAATAATTGCACCATAAAAAAAGGATAGCTAAAAGAAAAAACAAGCACATTTCAAAAGTAGCAGTAATATGGGGGCTCAGATTTCGAGGGGCCAGAAAAAAATATGGGCTGGCTGGACCCTACTGGGCCCCCCTGGGGCTACAGCCCTGAGACCAGAGCAAGTAATTGCTTTGCCTCACACTGCGATAAGAAGGAGTGCTATGGGCATTATGGTTGGTGGTCCCATATAACACCCATGGCATTTTGAACAGTCCCATATTTACAATATTTCATAAACCTGGGAATGCACTAAAAGCTTACACCTCCCCAGGGGGCGTAAGAGAGGCACAACAAGGAGAAATAACTTTATTTCACTTCAGTTTTTTCTATTTCCATGTGTGCTACATTCAGCAGTAAACATAGAAAGAGGAAAAAAGTCTCCATTGATTGTTTCTGTGCAGGAAGGTGTCCCGTCCTGCACAAAAACAATCATCCCTACAATGCAGACACCCGTGCACCATACTGCAAGGGTGCCTGCGTTGTTGGATGGCAGCCCATTGTGTGCGAGCACAGGGGGAAAGGACAGTAAAGCACCATATCTCATAGATACAGCACATTCCTGCCCTTTTCTTTTGATGCAGGGCAGAACAGAGCAGCAAGAATCCTTGTGGCGCTGCTCTGCGCCAAAAACTTGTAAATGAGGCCCTGTGTTTTTAAAATAAAAAAATGACAAGCTCAGTGTGAGAAAAACACAGAGCCTCGTTTACAAGAAACTGGTGCATTGCTCATGAAGCACTGGTTTGCATGCGTTGCCCTGCGCACCCCTAACAACACCATGGATCTTGTTAGCACAGGTGCATCAGAATTTCTGATGCGGTTATGGCACTTTGCCGGACTAGCTTAAAAAATGTTGCTGCTAGTCCAAGGAGGCTTAAAGAACAAAACTCAGCATCACTGTAACGCCTGCCCTGATGAGGCTTTAAAAAATGATGCTAGAACAACACAGTGAAATCTTGTAGATTTCACTGTGCCATTCCTAAGGGCCTCCTTGCTGGGGAACGACTCCCTTGCATACATTAGACCTGGTGCAAGTATAATGTGATGCAAGGGTTTACAGACTGGTGCAATGATACCATTGCACCAGTTTGTAAATACGGTGCGGTATGGAGCACAGTTCTGCGCTGCCGTAGCATCAGAAAAAATGATGCTACAGCAGCGCAAAGGGCTTGTACATGAGCTCCACAGTTCTGTTCTAGACTCCGGTACTCCAGTTGCCCCCATCGTCCTCCAAAGCCCTGGTTGTTCTTCTCTGATGCCTGAAAGCCACTCCCTAGGACAGCCACTCACTAATGCTAATTTCTAATTATTGTTTTCTTAAAGACTTGTTTTAGTCCAGTAAAACATGATTGGCACACACAAACACCACACACACACACAATCACACACACACACACACTCTGCATCTCCCTTTCTTCCTCTCTTCCCGTCTTCCTCTCCCTTCTGATCCAGTCATCAAGGGTAGTACAAGGGAGATCTACAGTTAAATATAAAACTAGTCTTTGTTTCCCCATATGAGTTTCTCTTCTTATGGATTCTGTTGCACATATGAGAGTACACATGAGGAGGGGGGTCCCAGGGCAACCATTTTTCCTGTCTTCAGTGCAAAGAATGAAAATGGGACTTTGGTTAAGGATTCTGCAAGAAAGTGGTTCAGTGGCCTGTAAAGCTCTGAAGCTTCTCGCTGGTGAGAAGCTGCAGATGGGCCTGCGCCACTGCCTCTTTTAATCAGTCAGCTTGTTAGCACAGAAATTAACACTAATAATTATTTAACATTTGCTTTGAACATATCAGATGTATTAATGTTTAAATAATGAGTAACATAAAATGTGCTTTTCTTATTGGCCACCGTCAAGTGGGAAAACGTGCACATGTACTTGAAAATAATGTACTAATTCTGTATTAAGCAGTATATCACTTTAAGAGGCAAAATCGATAGCAGAAATAATATGAGTATTTTTTGTTTTCTGCCGTGCCTCAAACAGATGAGGTTACAGTGAGAAGTTGTTTATCTGCCAATGTACCCGCAAAAAAATCATTTAGATGTTCCCATGTCTGCTGTATGACAAACTTTTTTTAAGTCACAAGTTTGTTCTGTGCATGTATTAATGAAATGTATTTCTCTCGATGAAATGGTGCAACACAAGAATGTTTCCACATTTTTATAACTACTGTCTGGCAACAGCATATTTTGGAATGGGAATGGAAAGTCTAAGAAGCTACAATTAGTACTGGTTGGAGTTAGGTAAATGGAGAAGCACCCAATTGACATTTTGCCAATACTTATTGTGTCTTTTTATAATGCATTGCCGATATCTAATGTTTTTGTGATTAGATGTTCTTTCTTCACCTGATGCTTTTGACCAATAGAAAATATGTGTGTATTTAATTTAATGAACTGCTCACTGAGAGCTGTGTGGTCGTTCTCTTTAGGTCTTTGATGCATGCTGACCAATTCTCATGGTGATTTGTCACTCTGACATTTTATGCTTTACCATTCAGTTACTGACATCCTGATACTTTATTATTTTCTGAGTTTATTATGCATGTTCAAATACTGAACTAATGCTGTGATGGTTTAGCTATCCTATAGTCCACATTCTAAACCATCCCCCTTACACTGCCCTGTACCGATGCTGACACTGCTGACCCAACGATGAAGCTGTAGCTGTTCTGCTGACATTCCTTAGGGATAGGTGATTATAAGTGATCTGTGCATCATTATTTCTCTTTTGTTTTTCAGGTACCACCTGCTACTGTTTTAATACTGCTGATGTTTTGATAGAACCATTGTTAGATGTTTTCCAAATTAGTCTTACTAAATCCTTTGCATGAAGCCCAACATGCTAATGCTAATCTGAGGCTAGTGAGGTGTTTCTATGCCTATGAACTGATGTTAATTTGCTTGCTGAACAAATGTATTATGTATCTCTTTTTGAAATATTGCTGCTATTAATGAGTGTTTTCACTCACTGTTGAGATTAATGTTCTTTTTGCTCTGTTCAAGTTAAGATTCTTTAGGCGATATGGACAGCCTGTGATGTTTCTTTATCTTTATCATTTGATGTTGAGATACATTTTTGTGACTTTAGTGTTGTTAATATAGGGAAATAACCTTTCTAATTGAAACCAATGGTGTAGTTATTCGCTGGCAAATTGGTCATGGTGTGTTATTGACTGACTCTCTATCATTATTGAATTGTTTGTTATGTATGTGTTACAAAACTTAACAATATTTGTTTAAGCAAGTCAAAACGTTCATCAACCTTAAGCAAGGCCGAATGCCTACTATTTTAACACAAAATAGATAGGTCTCGGCCAAGTTAATAGTTTCTACCTGGTTGCTCAAGAACCTCTCACGTCTGATACCTGCCAGAGAGACAGTAAACTAGTGATATATGGTGTGGAGTTTCCACTGAATGTTTTCTACAGGCTGTGCACCACAAGCAATGAGCAGCTAATAAGAGTTCCCTGAGCAAACCATAGACTGTAAAAAGTTTCCTACACTAATGCAACATATTAGTACTAAAGGGAATACCTATGAGCACGTAAATACTACACCTCTCTTGCCATTGCTGATTATAATTCACATGATTACAGACAAAAGGCATGAGTAAGTGATAAATAAGTGATTTCTATGTGAAATAACATACAATTTGTGAATAAACGCAGACGGTCTAGCCTCCCTACACCAGCTAACACTTGAGGAGAGGTTTAGTAATCTAGACTCTTTGATATCTACAAGTATGGAAGCTAAATCCACCCTACACGTACAGCACGGTTCCCAGCTTATCCCTGGTATGGTCAGAAATGGTGGTACTGAAGAAAGGGGCGTTTGTCCCAGAAGCGTGTTCTCCAACAGGACAGGTGGTAAACCCATGAAATCAGGTTAACAAATGTGCCCTATAATCATCTGATATGTTCAGAAGTTTACTTCTTTCATAGCACCAAAATAGGTTAGGAGTAAAGACAGCACCAGCAGCAAAAAATTAGTCATTTCTACCACTAAAGAACAGGGACCCCTAAATGTCAGGAACAGGGTATTTACATCTAGTTAGAATTTTTTAAAATCTACAGTTGTAGTCTCATCAAAACATAAAACATAATGATTTGAGGGTTAACCTAAGGTCACAATGCACGATTTTGGAAATCAGAAGCATTCAGTAAATTGTGTACACTTTTGTATTTGAATGTCTAAAGTAGCCTCTTATTAACGCATCTGAATTTGTTCAGACAATCCCCTTTGAGGCAGGACAAGATCAACAGCAAAATGTGTCAGGTTATATTTCATCAGTACAGAGTCTGGAATTAAATTTGAAAACCCGGTGAAAGCTGACATGGTCACACCACCTCGCTTATGCACTTGCTGCTGCCAACGCCACTAAAACATTATCTAACATGAACGAGGTTGCCTTTCAGACACGAGGTGATGGGAAGTGTGAAAGGCTCATTGAAATTGATGTATTTCTGCTATATTGCACTCTGGTCAAGTACTGAAGGAGAGGTGTACAGCATTATGTATTGTCATTTGCACCTACCACAATGGAATAATTACTGCACAGTGAAATAAGCAGAGGAACGCACTGAGGTGGTTGTATGTCAGGTGACATGAAAATACAGAAATAATGTCTGGTTATAAGTTACCCTTTGTGTGGAGATTTTCTGTTATTAGCTCAAACGATGAAATATTTTTGTAGACAAAATTCAGGGCACCATATTTATGACAAAGACAATGATATGATATTCATATTCTGGTACCAGACCTCCTGAAACTACTCACTAGTTTCCAGGCTGTTGACAGAAATGTTTATCTTCTATGTTATTGTAGGACATTGGGTTGTTAGTTGCATGGCCTCCACAAATAATAGGTCCACAATTTTCCTCACTGGGAACAAAGAACCCTATTGTAGCACTTGACTCTCCCAGAGTAGGGAGGCAGAGCAGTTCAAGGCCTACTCAAGGCAGGTGGTGTGGGCTAGTAATCATCATGCGCTGGCATGCACAAATAACTCTCAATAAATGATTATCCACTTAGTGCTTTTTCTTTAGAAAAAGGAAAAGTATATTTATTACACACACACTGCTAAATAATATGCAGTTATTTACAAATATGTACATAGGCAGAAGGAAAATACCATGGATGATATTACACAATCACCTTTGATCCCTTACAGGGGTGATGCCAAGATACAAGGCAAGTCTACTACCTTGGCAAATGGTTCAAGATCAGAAAACCACATGTTAATGATATCATTTTGTATGCAAATGTAATCATCAATAATAATCATCAGGTGTGAATGCATTTTATAATTTCAATTATCATATGCAGTGTGATTGATAATCACTGTCAAACCATAAAAATTCAAGGATAAAACAGCCCTTAGAGAGCATTGCCTTTTGATAACATAGACAAGGAACTGTAAGCCTAGCCCCTAGAGAGAACTGTCACAGTAAATTCAACCATACACTTAGCCCCTAGAGGGCACTTCACTCCAAGCTGCAGAGCAGAAGCTCCAGCCTGGAGAACACATTACAAACATTAGTAAATTTCAGAGGGGTCCAGGGTTTGAGCACCCCATAATCATAGTGTAACTATAAAAACTCCTTCTGGGGTAGCTGCTGTGCTCCTGCAGTCCGACACTCTACATGCAATTAATTGGTGGTGCCCCTGTCACACAGAGATACCACAAACAGGACAACATATATGAATTGGAGAGCCCCCCCTGGGCATTATGGGGCTGTCCTCCGGGAGCAGTGAATACCTTAGTATTAACTCCCCCACTATGTTGAAGAGAACCACAAAGCTTTTCCTTTGTTTTGTTTTTTTCTACCTTAGGGGGTACCTCCATTTGTTCAGGCCAGCTGTGGTAGTCCACCTCTCACTGCCCTGCCAGCTCCTGTGTGCCCACATAGTTTCCCACCCTGTCTGCTCTTGCAGGGAGGGTACAGCCTTCTGCAGTGGCTACCCTGCCCCCCGAACTATGGGCATGGGAAGCAGGGGCAAGGCCACCACTATTTGGGAGGGGGGAGCACAACTGTGCTCCCCATCCTCTCCTGTTTCAGGGCCAGGGATGGTGTCCTGGCCCTCCTTTTAGTATAAAAAGGCTTGGGCGATGGGGTCTCACTCCAGAAGAGAGTCCAGGGAGGGGACCCAATGCATGTTCAGTTCCTGAGCAAAAATTTAATAAATAAATCTTGCGCCAACCCCTGGTCCACCTGGGGGTAAGGTAGGGACCGGCAGCTGAACCCCACATGCTTTGTCAAAAAGAAAAGGTCAAAGTTTGCCAAACTTTAGGATGCAACAACTGGCGCCCCTTTGGATCAAGTTTGATGATCTTGGGTTCATTCTACTCCTGGTGGCCAGCTCCAGTGGCCAGGGGTGTGAGCAGTAGACCTCCTCACATCCTAAAAGGTGTAATCCGCAAAGAGCTGGTTCTCCCGACTCCCTCTGCCAGATTTCATCCTAGTCTCTGTGTGCAGAAGACCAGGCCTTTCACCCAACTGGTCATCAAGGGGTTTAAGAAGGTCAGCATCACTGGCCCTTGGGGAGACCCACTGGTCCTGGGGTCAACTGAGCAGAGACTTTAGTTCTTGGAGGGCATCAGGGAGTTCTTCCTTCCAGCTGTCAATGGCTGTCCTTGTTCCCATCAGCGAAGCGCAATGAAATCAAGAGAGATTTGAACCTGTGTGCAAGAGTTTTTAAAGGGGAGAGGAAGCTTCCAGAAGCCAATCACCCCTTACCAATCCTAGGGTGCCATGTCACCTCTCCACCCCTGTCCCAACCCTCGTTTACAGCATGCTGGGACAGTTCAAAATGGCGTCATACAGGAGTCACTAGTCACACCTTCTCTGAGGGTTTCTGCTCTGCCCCTCACTGTCATCACTGCAGAGGCCTTTCTCACTTAATTGTAAAAGGGTAGATCACTCTTGTGTTGTTCCCAGAGGTCTAAGCTCCCTCCTTCGTTCATTTGGCTTGGTTTTGGCTATCCCTTGTACCGTGTGACACCTGAGTGATTGACGTAGATCATTCTGCCCCAGGCCGTACTCCTCAGGAACTGAGTGAAGCACTCTTAATTTCTCCCTTTGTGTGAGGAGGCAATTGTTCCTGCTGATGGAGAGAAATATAATTAACCTACTACGGAGGGGTGACAAAAGACCTGGGCTCTGACCCTGAGCTGAGCAAGGGAGTTATGAGAATTCTGGATGACCCATAAGTTGTACAGATATCATTGTGGGTCTTGCAGATTTCATTCTCTTGCTCAGGTTACACCCCACTTTGATACATCACTGATCTCTGTAGGCCAAAGGGAAGTGAAACTGCCCTCTAAGACAGTTTTCCCCCTATGTGTATAATACAGTGTTGATACACACAAAACAGTAAATCACATTGACATTCCCAATTAGTGTACATCGTCTTCCAAAGGAATTCCCCAGGTCAGTTTCTAATCTGCCGGGAGCTCTCTGCTCTAGGCTACCTGTGTGCAGTTTCCATACACAATAGTAGTTTCCTGTTGGAAATGGTCCTTTTCACAGGGTTACCCCAATCCTTTTACCTCCCTCCTCGTATTTTTCTAACATTCATTTTGTTGGCCTTAAGACTCTGAGCACTTTACCAATTCTAACGAGTGGTAGAGTGCATGTGCTCTAAACATGGTATAATTGATCTACACCTGTTTAGCATATTTGATTTACTTGTACTTTTCTTGTAAATGGTATACCATATCCCAAGGGCCTGTAAATGAAATATTACTAGTGGGCCTGCAGCCCTGATTGGTCCACCCAAAGAAGTAGCCTTCTAACCTGTCACAGGCCTGCCACTGCAGTGCCTGTGTGTGTAATTTACTGCGACTTTGACTTCACCTTTAAAACTACTGGCCAAACCCTAAAATTACCATTTTGTACACATAGGTCACCCCTAAGGTAGGCTCTAGTTAGCCCTATGGGCAAGGTGCTGTGTAAGTAAAAGGTAAAATATGTACTTTTATTTTTTACATGCCAAGGTGGCGACAAAGAGTCTATTTAATTTTGCACTACTCTGAGGCCTGCTTCTCTCATAGGTTAACACTGGGGATTCCCTTATACACTTTTAAGTGGTAATTCCTGATCAGAAGGGAGTAGCTTTATCCTGCTTGGTATGTTTAGAATGGTAATTCCTTATTGGCAAAGTTGAATTTCACATTACTGTTTTAGTGGGCATTTCTCTGTGCGTGTAACTCTGTGTGATTTGCAGCCTGCCTCCAATACATGTGTGGGTTTGGCTGACAGCTACACTGTAGATTCTCTCTAGACAGCCACAAAACAGGAAGGGCAGGGTGTGATAGGGGATACATCTGCATTCATCTGGATATTCTTCCAGGGCAGGGGTTCACACTTACATTTGAATAGGTTGTGTCCTGCCCTCACACATAGGGCTGATTTACTCCCCTACTGATCATTTGCTAAAGTGTTCTCCGAGGGCTTGTTGGCTTGCCCCCTGTCCTTAGAAGTCTCAGGGCCATCAAAGACTTCCTTTCCCCATTTTTTTCATCACCAAATGCCCTGTGTTTACAACCAGAGCTCTGCTTTGCGCTAAGGACAGACTGCTGTGTGATAATGATCAGTGCATCGTGCTGTACCCAGAAAGAACGTTGTGTGTTGATGATGAGCACTCTGCGATGTGACAGAGAAGTGCCTTGTGTATTTACCCAGGCTTGCATTTCCTTGCTGATCCACAGCAGACCTGGGTTCGCAGCAGAGCATCATTGCACTCTCCGTCGTTGTTGCTGAGGTAATAGTGAGCCCCATCTCCACCATTATCCGCAGGAGGCCCCTATACCCCAGGAAGTAGATCCCAACCTTGGAACCTCCACCATTGAGGATTTCTCAATCGGAAGCTCATCTATAACACTTGCCTCGCCAGAAACAAGGTACTGGGGTCAACAGGGTTATGCAGTACCTGTAGCTACACTGCACACTCGCAGGTAGCTGAAATTATCATTGTTCAACTGCAAGAGAGGTCTTTCATACGTATCACCTGCTGGGCCCTGTGTTTTATCTACCAGACTAGTGGAGCCCTGCTCCAACCCCTAACCAGTCTGTTTGTTGGTCACTGATATAATTGTTGTCCTTGTATCGAGTAGTTATAGTTAAGGCTATATTAGAGACATAGGTGCTCCTGTGCCCTACATTGATGTGATGAATTGAAAGTGATGTTTTTAAACGTACATACCTTGAAAAGTATTTACTGTATTTCAATTGCTTTGACCGTCATGTGATTAATGTGCATATCTTGAAAAGCATATACTGTATTTTGAGCATTTTGACCCTAATGTATTTATGATATACAGAGAGTTATTTTTATATAACCCTGTGTGGAATCTCTACTGTGGTGTATTCATTGTGTTACTGTGTGAGTGTGATGCACAAATGCTTTACACATTGCCTCTTTAGATAAGCCTGTCTGCTCTGCACCAAGCTACCACAGGGCGAGCACAGGCCATCTTTGGTGTGTATCTGAATTACACTGACTAGAGTGGTGGGTTCTTCCTGGCTGAGCTGCATACCTTAGCCATCCAGAAACACAATTTCTAACATCTCCCATGCAAGTCTGCACATGTGTGCACACATGTTTACGTATAACCAGTCAAGTGTCCCTTACCCCTGCTGCATTGAGAAGGCCTTATCTTAAAAGATGGACACTGGTAGTAAACATGTGCAGTTCATTTGCCAGGTGATTACCATGAGTAAGACACATGTAGTGAAACTAACCAAGAGTAAGAAGTCCAAAACCTGTTGATCTAAAAAGCAAACAATATGGACCTACTGAATGGACAGAACCCAATTGCAACAGTTATGTTGCCAAATTCAAATCAAATATTTGTTTTTCAAATCAAGTATTTATTTAAAGGAGGGTTGCGAAACTGTTAGACCTGGCAGGTCTTGGTGTGGTTTCCCTGTACATTTTGCTTTTGATCCCCTGTTTTAAGATCCTGTGCTGTAATTTATTTTAGCTGGTTTTGAAACTCTGGGAACGTTCCCACTGCCTATTAATGTTAAAGTGCAAGTGCTCTCTGTCTAAATTGCATCGGTGATTGGTTATCTATGATTGGCATATTTGATTTAGTAGTGAGTCCCTAGTAAAATTCACGAGTGGTGCCCAAGGCCTGTAAATCAAATGCTATAGTGGGCCTGCAGCACTGATTGTGCCACCCACAAGAGTAGCCCAGCAAACATGTCTCAGACTTGCCATTTCAGTGTCTGTGTGTGCAGTTTTAAACTGCCAATTCGACCTGGCCAGTGCACTCACTTGCCAGGCCTAAACCTTTCCTTTTACTACATGTAAGTCACTCCTGTATTAGGTTCTAGGTAGCCCCATGGGCAGGGTATATTGTATTTAAAATATAGGACATATAGGACATGTACTGATGTGTTCTACATGTCCTGATAGTGAAATGTTGCTAAAATCTGTTTTAACTATTGTAAGGCATATCTCTCTCATAGGTTAGTGTATGACCTGCCTTTAAATATCTTTTAAGTGAAGTTTCCTATTGGGAGCAGATAGATAAATGGCTTAACCATTCTGAGCCTCTGCCTGCCTGTGGAATCCACGTCTGGGTCAGAAAGTTGGTCTGTTTGTGAATTATCACTAGACAGTGACACAAAGTGAGCTGAGGAGTTTCCTACATATCCTGATGAGTCTCCTGGGCTAGAGTGGGGAAGGCAGAGCTGACATTTACACCTGGAAGGGCTGTGCCTGTCATCACACAATGTAGACTCCAACCCCCTGGAATATGTCTGGGGCCAGGTCTAGGCAAGGCAGGGACTTGTGAACACTCAAGACTTTCCTTTGAAGTTTGCCTAGTAGTGGACCCAAAACCTGAAATTTTCAGATTACTTCAGGATCAAGAGGAACCTCTGCCAAGGAGAAGAGCTTGATGATTGAGGAGGATCTGCCACCCTGCCTGTTGCTTTTGTGTCTTTGTTTGTTGCTGCTGCTTCTGCCTGAGGATGGAAAGAACTGGACTTTGCTTTCTGAAATCCTGCTTGTGAAGTTTCTCAAAGGGCTTAGACTGAGCTTGCCCCCTATTCTGAAATCTCAGGGACATCAGACTTCATCTGCCAGTACCTGGGCTCTTCTGCTGGGAGTCCTGACTTGCTAAGTGATGCCAAATCCAGTATCGGGCCCTTAGGAGTGGAAGCTGGTAACCTGCAGGGGAAAATCCATGCACAGCTCAGGGCCTGTCTCATGGCTGGAGAAACTACGTAGCAGCTGTCCTCACTACAGTCTCTCCTCACAGAGGGTTGGAAATTTCCAACCACGGACCCTGAGCGTCAACGTCTTCAACATCTCTGCACGGACCCAAGGCTGCACACCCGGAATCGATGCACAGCCTACTTTGTGAGAAAAGAATCATTGCACAGCCTCACTTGTGAGTAAGGAATCAACGTAGCGCTTTCTTTTCTGATGCACTGTCACACCTTGCGGCTTTATTTTTGACGCATGCCAGGTACTTTGTACAAAACAACACATCCATTGATTTCTATGGATTAAGACTCTTTCCATTTTAAAAATTCATATCTTGTGCATGTTGGATTCTTGTGGTTTTGGTCTTTTTCCATTTAGATAAATATTGGCTATTTTTCTAAACTGGTGTTGAGTCCATTTGTGGTGTTTTCACTGGGTTACTGTATGTGTTCTGTACAAATATTTTACACATTGCCTCTGATATTAGCCTGACTGCTTGTGCCAAGCTACCAAGTGGGTGAGCAGGGGTTATCTAAGCGGAGTATATCCCTTACCCTGACTTGAGTGGTGGTCCCTGCTTATACAGACTGCAAACTGACTGCCAACCAGAATCCCCATTTCTAACAATAACATTCACATGTTGCCTAAAAGCCACTCCATGGTTCAGGAGAAAGAATGAAGATAAGCAGAAGTAAAAAGTATATGGAGGAAAAAGGAAACAGAAACACAATGTGAGTAGTGTGAGCATTAATGGTAATACATTAAGTTAAATAAGTATCATTACGAAAGAACTTAGCAAAACACTGTTCCATTCATAGCTGAGATAAGCTTAAGAATAACTGGTTCTATCAAAAGCATTTCGAAAATAAAAGGTTTTAGTGTATTTCCTGGATTTGTGTGTTAGTGGCTTCTTGAGTGAGGATCTTTAAGGATTTGAAGATCTTGATCCTTGTATCAAGTGTCTCGGTTTTTGAGGAATGAGCTGCGTGCATTAGGAGATCTCAATATTCTCATGGACTGGTAAGTTGAGGCTTGGGTTTGATGGAAGCTAGACCATGTCCTGTGTACTGGTTCATCATGATACATATTATCTTGATGTTGAACCTAACTTTTAGTGTTAGCCAGCAAAGTTTTTAATGTGGGTAAGGTAGGCTAAAGGTTCCTGACGTTAACACAAATTTAGCTGCTTGATTTTGTATCCATTTACATTTTCTGGATCCAAGATTATGCAGATGTGCATAAGCATCGTTATTGATGCTATCCATCCTAAAGAGGAATACTACTTTTGTTACTACAGTGATGTGAAAAAAAAGGGAAGGAGAGGAAGTATTTTCCTGAGCATGGATATTTAGATGGTAGACTTTTTGACCATGAGTTTATCTGTGGATAAAAGGACATTTCACTGTTGAAAATTACATTTAGCTTTTGTGGACAGTTTCTAAAAAGTCACTTATAGTATTACCTCCCATGTATATTAAGGACTTCCCTTATGGTGGCACTGCACAATTGTGCTTTCAAATACCATAAATACTTATTGAGCACTAAAAGCATACCTAACCTATCTATTTTCTGTTGATTAGGACAGCTACATTTCTACCAAACTACTCACTACCTATCAAAGTGGAAGATTTGTAGGATCTTGTACCAGAAGAGAGGATTTCACTTTCTTGCCCTCAATACAACATACATATTCCTTTCTTATTAAACTATCAATGCTTCTCACTTCATTATTTTAATTTATTACTTGGACATTAACCACAGAGGTTTTAGAAGTGATATTAACCAAACATCGGAGGCAGAAGAGTCCTAATACTTGTCGCATTTGTCTTTTGACATTAATATCTGTCTTGTTAGTTACTGTAAACAGTATTAAAAGCATATCTGTTCATTTTGATTTTGCAGAAATCAGAGTGTGTAGTAAGGAACCCAACAGAAAAGTGCATAAACTGGAGCACTAATAATTCAGTTGGCTATAGAGGTAAATGACATACAAACTCAGCAATGCACACCTTGGAGGCACACAACAAAATAGTGTGTAGGTGAAGGAAGACATAGTACAAAACAGTGCTGACTAGCAGCAGAGTTTCAAATAGGGCAAAAACAAGCTGAAAACAGATTTCCAGGTATAGGTTCTTCATTTTACCCTCACCATCATTATTTTGGATAAATAATTTTTATTTGAGGTTCAGAAAGCAATCATAATATAAAAAAGACAAATATACAAGTAGATGCATACTAAAATGATTGCAAGCATGTGGACGATGTAGAATTAGAATTAGAAGAAGCACAATTTTTTTGTAGAAAAAAGAGAAAGAGGATAAAAGATGGACGGTGAGAATATATATACAAGTATAGAAGGGAGAGAAGAGAGAAAAGAAGGATGTAGGTTAAGAATGTGAGAAGTATTAGAAAAAAAAGATAATCAACATAAATCTTATTTAGCCTTTTGATGTAATGTAGAAGTACATACAGTAGGTATTCAATGTTCATCACATATAAATCCACCAGGTAAACAAGGACAATTTAGAACAAACATTGCCAACAGGAAAGAACAACTTTAAAAACAACTTATATTAACAAGTCAAACAGTAAAAGTCTAGGAGATAAATGAACAATACAAGGTGATAAATAACCTAAGAAAACATTCTGTAGTAGAAGCATAATTTTACATTGAAAAATGCTAAACCAAAGTGCAAAAAGCTTTCACATGGTAACAGTTGATTAACATGTTAACTAGAGAACCAATATATTTAGAATATGACCAGCATAAAGGGCAAACTAAGTGGTCACATTTTGCAGCCTGTTCTGGTGTAGAAACAACTCTGTAGTAAATTAAAAAGAGTGACTGTGTGATATTAGCATTTTAGAGATTAGGATTAATTTAAGACCAAACTTTATCCCAAAATTGGATGGAAAATGAACTGACATATTTTCCCATAACGGTTCCAAATGACTTTTAAATCTACTAAGATTAGGAGATAATAAGGTCTTATAAATGAGAGCAGCTTCAGGAATAGTATCATGAATAGCATTGTTGCGAGGTACAAATAGTTCTGATACTGAGAAATCAAGAGATATGTGGTACTTGGAAACAAACATTGAAGAGGAAATTATTTGAATTTTTCTAAGAATGAGTCCGGCAATTGATAATGGTTCTGTAAATAATTACAATTTACATCAGAAATATCAGTTATAAATGGATATGCATAAGTAATACCCTTTTTCTTCCAATGTTTATAATAAAAAGATCTACGATGAACCTTAATACATTTTATAAACATTACACCATATGCATGAGTACAAAAAAAATGTCTGTACATCTAGGGCCTGATTCACAAACGCCCTCCGCAGTCACGGCGGATGCTTGTAGTCACGAAAGAGGTCCTCACTTGTGGCAGGACCTGCATACAGTAGCTACCCTTTGCAAAGGTCCTGCCACTAGTGAGGGACCCCCACCACGACCGTGAGGCCTCCACAACAACTGCAGAGGCCATTTGTAAATCAGGCACTATGTTCATGAAAAAAATATTTCATGTAATATATAATGCAAATATTTTAAAATGTGATTTTTGAAGATGAAGGTGTGGTTTGACATATGTATATCATCTCTGAAAGAAAAATCTTTAAGTATAGAATGCTCAAAACTAATTCACGTTAGTAGGGGTTAATGTTGATAATCATGGATCATAGTATAAATGTGTCTGATTAAAAAAGAAGAGTGGTATAATTTAACATCAGGGAATCACACACCTATTCAAGTTGTTTAAAATAGTAAATAGGTATTTTAAAAGGTACCATAAAGATAGTGTATAAAATGTGTGGTACCATCATCATTTTGGTAGTAACAAGTCTTCCTCACCATGATAGACCAAGTAGACAAAAATGCTTGAATTTTAGATTTCAACTGAAGAACATTATGACAAAAAGTCTGTCTGAGAGACAAAAAACAAGCTATATATTTTTTGAGAACACCTTCTAAAATTTGTATTGGTAATTGATAAATGTCTACTGGATGGAATTCAGTAATGCAGTCTGGCCTACGCCGATCATCCGTAAGAGATTGACTGACTCCTGAGTAAGAGAAGGCAGGGACCCCATGGTAGGGGGGTGGTGCCCGCAGCAAAGGAGATGCCACCCCTTTAAGGTGGGCGGTTTTGGCCAACTGGGGGGAACAAGAGGGAGGGTGGATTTAGAAATGTGGGTGGCAGATGATGATGCAGATGTAACAGTCACTCCAGAGTATGCTACCTCTAGGGACTGGTCTTCATTGAAGGCCTCTAAAGAAGTTGAGTGACTCATGGCCTCTGTGCCAGCCCCCTCAACCTCTGTGCCTCTGGCTCCCTCAGTGTCCACAGTGCTCAGACCAGTGCTCTTCTCTCCGACGTCACCTTCACCTTGCCCAGATGATGCTGAAAGGACATATACAACAGTTTGAGAGTATCTGTGTAAATACAACTGGACATGAACTTTGATCACACAACATTTGCTTAAATTCTATAAATTCCCCATGCTAGCTCATATAACCTATATGTCTCTTAGACATGTGTAGTCCCCTCCATGACAAAAGGCTTCAACAGCATGAGTAAACACATACACCTTGGAACATTCCTAATTCACTGGAGTACAGATCTGAAATATATTCACATATCCAAAAGAGCCATGTGTTGGCCTTCAAATTGACTTCTCAAGACGGGATGCACAACATCTAACCTTCCATGTAATCCTCTATCTGCAAATGTACCTTTAAATATCATATTTCTCACCATCATTTAATTTTCTTCTGAAAAGAACTAAGGACTCCAACACGTTTTTTGGGGGGACGTGTAACTCTCTTACCAGTGTGGACACATTCCTGTCTGTTGCAATCCATACAGTTTGGGATACAATTTCACTTTGTTTCAAATGCACTGCCTTATATGTACATTTGTGAAGGTCTATGGTGTCATGCCAATATGCTACTGTCCACATGAACTGAATAGAAATGTGCAGTAGAAATAGGTTTCAAATATATTCCATATAATTAATGATGCCGCTGTACACGTTTCCAGTCCTTTTGGAGCAGAAGCTCATTATCATTGAGTCATAGTACCAACTTAAAAATGTCAAGTCTAATACATCAACTGCATCATAAATGTGCAGTTTGCCTTGTCACCAGTAACAGAGCCTACATGACCTGATTGTATTTGGTGATGGAGCATCCCACCTGACCCAATCATTAAATGGGGCATGTTTGGTTCAGCTGTCCCTCATAGCATAGAGAAACTTCAGGTACCTCTTTGTTTGTATGCAGCCATGTGTGTGCTCAAAGCGGTACTTAGCTTGTCAGGTGGAATCTAGTAGCAATCTTAAACACAAAGCAATACACCAGACACAGCATCAGACACTGATTAACTTACACCTCTAGAAATTCCCATGTGCTTTAGATGTGTGTCAACCGTCATGTTGATGCCATACAACATTGCTGGAAATTAAAAAAGGGTAAAAAAAATCTTAGGACTACAACTTAATATCTTGTTGCTGCTATTGGGCCCTCAGTTGCTCTTCAAGCTCTGCGTAGGCCACCACAAGGGTGGGAGCCATTAGGTGGTCAGGGTGTGGCTCACCCTCTTATATCATTGGAAGGACTGCCCGAGCTGGCCTTCTGCACACTTACCTCTCACCTCTTCCAACAATGCAGTTTGGGCTGCTTACGGAAGAGAAGTTTTGAGTGATTTGTTTTGTCTATAGTGCTGTGACCCAGTTTTGTAGCATCACTCACATGCATTCACTAAACAGTAAATCCATATTTTCCTAGAACTCTAAGCGGGTCCTAGGAAATACTGATTTGCAGTGTTCGTTTGAGCACCCTCAACACTGTCAATCTCCTCATGTTACCAATTCAGGGTGAAAACATCATCTTGGCTAGGGCTATGAAACAGTTCCTGTTGTGAGACCCACTCCTGATTACTCCCAATCGTTGTGAGCTACTACAGGCTAAATAACTTGTACAATCCTTGCACAGGACCCCACACACAGCTATATTGTCATCAGGCCTAATCTCCTAAGAATCAGAACCCCTGATGTGCATCGCATACAGTGACTAAGAGTAGTATGGAAGGGCAGCTATGTGTCAGCAACTTGGCTGGGTAGAACAGTCTCCTGTTGTGGCAGGGCTCCCTGTCTGTGGGTGAGGTAGGTGTATATGGTCCTGATGTTGAAGTACCACATTCAGGTGTTGAAAGTACAGGAAAAGCCCTGCACATATGATGATAGATGTCAAACAGCATCACAGTCAAGGAACACAAATTGGACTGAATATTCTGCATCTGAACATTGTTAGGATCTGTGTCTCTAGGAGGTGGTGGTCTTGCCATCCTCTCCTGGCGGTTCGGATGACCATCCCCACTGGGGAGGAGAATAAGGCACAGATGCAGGAACTGGGGTGGGAGGAGCAGCCTCATCAGGTGCTGGGCCTTCCAGTCTGTGGCTGGCAATGGTGTAGTTGGCCCAGATGTGGAGAGATGTAGAATGACTACAGAAAGGGGCAGATAGAATGGGAAAAGCCCTGTTCACATTGTGGTAGATGTTGTAAAGCATAATTTTTATTTGTGATTGAGCATTTCCAAGATTAGCATTTTCTGCACTGCCTTCGTCTCCCGGAGCTCAGTTGCAACCTGTTCCCTCATTTCTTGGGACTGTTGTACTGCTCCCAAGACTTGGTCAATGGTAGTCTGGCTGACAAAGACCACAGTAGCCTCACTTTGCTGGCCCACAGATTTTCTCCCACAACCCCATGCCCCCTACCCTTGAGGAAGTGTGCTCCATCCCACTGGGTCTTGGCATATCTGGAGGTAGTGTTGGTGTTGTCTCAATAGCAGTGAGGATTAGGGACACATGATTGGTGTGTGCCTTCTTTGTACACAGAAAGTGGCAGTGTCCTCATGCTGGGATGGTGTTGTAGCTGGAGTGGGAGGTATAGGTGTGGGCCAAGTGCAACTCACTTGAGTTGTCTGGCCAGACAAGCAGATGGACCGGCTGGATCCTGATCATCAGTACTTGCAGGAGTGGAGTCCTCACTGAAGGCTTGCTCCTGGTCTTGAGGTGAAGGTGTCTTGGCTGGCGGATGGTGGTCCACTGGCCCGAGGCATTAGACATGCGAAGGATACAGAGAATATGTTATTAATATGTAGTTTGTACATTTTATGTGTCTATCTACAAATGGGCTGACTTAAAAAAGTGGAAACAGTTATTGGCACTGCTAAGGAATCGAACAACACCAGTGATGTTCATTATTTTACACATTCCTTTGCGTGATTTTCATTATTTTATACATGCAGTCTAATTTACACAGTTGCTGCCTCCAGTGCTGACATGGTAGAGATGTTGTGAAATGCAAAAGTGTTATTTCAGTAGTGTACGTTACATGTAGCAGACATTCAATCCAACACATTGGTTAGTAGATTGGAGCATTGGACCATTCCAAGGCCTAGCAGGCAACACAACATTGGAATCAATGTGGTTCATCTTAAAATTGAATCTATCATTGGTCAACATATGGACAGTGCAAACTAAATTGTGTGTGGCTATTAACTCTATTCAGCATGCCACAACATCTTGTTGGAAACATTTGATTCAAAAGACTGTGAATTATGCATACATTTCTGTCACTTCAATGTAGCTGTGAGAAGGTGTCAACATGCTTGAGATGCACAAGAAGTGACATTATAATCCATAGCATGGCATTGTAACTGTCAAATGCACAAGTTTGTAAGATGTGTGCACATATGGAAGTAAAGGAAGGTAAAGCAACATTACATTGCACAATTGGTTTGCAGATCCAAAAACAGGGCATCATGGTAGTTGTCATCATCTGTTGACAAAATAGACAATACTTTTTTAAAAAGTAAGTTACAAATATCTATTTCAATTACTATAATGGAGATGAACACACAATTGCAACATGTACACACAAGTGGGCATGATGTGAATAGGTGAAAATACTACTTACAACCAATATGCCTTCCTGTGCAAATGGATAGAGCTGTGGACCTGTTTTTGGGAGAACAACAACATACATTGATAGAAAGCAAGGGGCTGAGCAAATACAAGGGATGATCATTGGGGAACAATTTGACTAAGCATATTGCACTAGTAATTGTTTTGCAAAGGGTGTTGAAGCATTCTAAACATCTAACTTAAGGGCAGGACTCCATTTGTGATTGTTGAGACTCCAGTCCACCAAGGATTCCAGTCATGCCTTGAGGGTGTAGGATCTGCAAGACCTTCTCCTCCCAGGGAAAGAGTTCTAAGGGGGAGCTGGAAAACCACCACCGGTCCTCTAGGCCTGCAGATGATGCTTAAAGGGCAGGGAATACACCCCCCCCCTGAAAGTTGTTCCACTTTTTGCTAATCTCCTCCAGTGTGCTCAGATTTTTAGAAACACCATTCAGTCTGTCAATTATTATGGACCACATTTGCCTCATCTGGGATATGGTCTCATTTTGTACTTGTGCACCAACCGGTTGTGGCTCTACTCTAATGATTTCATCCACCATGACAGATAGCTCTTCCTTTGTGAGATGTGTATTTCTCCTCCCTGCCATTGGGAATACTTGTGAAAAAAACTAGTGCCCAAAAAGATGAAGGATAATCCACAAAAAAGAATTTTAACAAAAGACCAGAGGGCGAAAAACAGATAAAAAACCTATGTCCTGTGTGTCAATTCCTGCATCTAAATAGTTGGCTGTGGTGTGTTGGTAAAGTATCTGGTCTGGAATGGAGTGTGTTTTATAGTGTGTTTTGAAAGTGGTCACAATTCTCCAAAATACAGCTGGTGTGGGCTGCCAGCATCCAACCAATGGCCACTGTCATAGTAATATACTGAACAGGTTCTGCAACCGACTCCCGCTGTCATGGGCCCACCGCTGAAACACCACCAGAATGACTGTGAGATCTAAATAGGCTTTTCAGGATCCCACAATCAAGATGGAGGGCCTGCTTGTCACCTGCTTGTCACCACTGGAGTACACCTGGCCAGCTGCTGGATGCAGTTTGTCTAATGGTGTGGATTCCATCATGGCGGTCTTCGGCTCAGCCACAATACAGTTTACAGCTAAGTACGGCAGGTGGAAGACCGTAAACTTGACTGTCTTTTTAGGTGCATACCAGACGCGCCTTGGTGGTGCAACCGCCAACATCTAAATTAGGCCCAAAGACAGGCTTACTCACAGAAACACAGACTAAGCCTATGCCACACCTAATCCTGGAATACTACACATTAACTCTTAGAAGAAGCTCAGTTGTACATATCTTCCAGTTTTAATACGAAGAAAATACATTTCATTCAGTGTTTAGACAGTATGGTGTAGGTGCTGATATCTTATGTTGGTTTGTGTAATATTTTTCATTATGATTTATAAAGATTGTGGAGTCCAGATCGTATTCTGCAATTTCACAGAGCTGCATTATGTTTTCAAAGAATATTTAATTTATATTTTAGCTTGCACCGCTTGTGTTTACATTTTCAGAACAGCAAAAACATTGCATATTAATTCTGATCCTCCACAACTATATTCCTCAGACCTTTCAAACAATGTGACAACTCTATCTCGTCAAGTCATGGATTGGGTGCTTTTTACTGTCTTCTGCCATTCTTTCTGCAGCCATTAAGTTATAGGTCAGAAAATCATAATTCTTCACTATTGTTAAAATCAAGAGTCATATTTTTTCGATGGATTTTATTTTACAGGTTGCAATCAGTGTAAGGTGATGAGGGTTTTCTCTCTGTACGGCGCTCTGATAACCTTTAGTCCCTGTTTGTGCTTTATAAAATTCTCTAAATAAATGCATACAAATGAATAAAGTGCTAGTTCTAAGAAGAGAGATCCAAAATATCAGACCTTCACTGAGGGGATATGTGTGAATTGTTTTGAGAATCAGACCATTCATAGCTACGCTATATGGCATGTAGAAATCATACGTTGTAGTTATGTTCTAAAAGTTATACATTCTTACTAAGATTTTTCTAAAGAAAAGGAAGGCGTTATGCTTGACAAAAAGTATTTTGCTTCTTTGATGAATGCTGAATATAGAACGTCACACGCTATATCATTTATTTTCATATAGCATAGCTATATAAAATAAATGATATAGTGTACAACATTTCTATTCTGCATAGGACATAGTCTAATGAAAATACATTATTAAATCTGAGATGAAGACAACATTTAGGCCCTCATTATGCCGCCGCCAACATCGGACCAACGGGCGGCCGCCAATGCGGCCGCACCCCTGCCGCGGCCATTTGGAGATCCCCAAAGATTTCCCATAGATCCCCCAGTTTCCGCTCGCCGGCCAGCCCAGCGGGGATCTCAGCCACAACACAGGAGCCGGCTCCAAATGGAGCCGGCGGTGTTGCGGCCATGCGACGGGTGCAGTTGCACCCGTCCCACTTTTCACTGTCTGCATAGCAGACAGTGAAAAGCTGCACGGGGCCCTGTAAGGGGGCCCCTGCACTGCCCATGCCAGTGGAATGGCCAGTGCAGGGGCCCCCAGGGGCCCGCGACTCCCCGTACCACCAGCCTTTTCCTGGTGGTTCAAACCGCCAGGAAAAGGCTGGCAGTAGGGGGACTCGTAATCCCCTGGGCAGTGCTGCAAGCAGCGATGCCCTGGCGGATTACAACCGCTGGGGCCATTGTGGCGGGAAACCGCCGGCCCCGGCGGTGAGACAGCTGCACTTCCCCTGTGGTCGTAATGCCCTGGGAAGCACCGCCAGCCTGTTGGCGGTGCTTCCTCCGGAACAGCCCTGGTGGTCTTGGACAGCCAGGGTTGTAATGAGGGCCTTAGTATTTGTGAGCAGGATATGTCTTTTTGATGATGACTTCTAAGTTTTATAGAAATATTCACTTTTTTCCTTGATAATAAATTGTGTGTTGTTATAGTATCTGTAAAATCATTAATCCAAACTAATAAATGTACTTCGGGCATATTTACAAGAGTGTGACAGTTTTCTTGTGACACCCCGGCCCCACCCAACAACACCATCGGTACACCCTATTTACAATATGGTTCACCATGGCAGTCGTTAGGCCAACAGTGTCAAAATTGTTTATGGTATTGTGGCGTTTTGCTGCACTAGCATCAGAGTGCAACGAGGCCCTTAGGTTTCTCTGGGTGTGTCATTTTAACACCTGCTTTGAGCAGGGGTTATAAATTATACCAAATCTTGTAGATTTCACTGCTCCATTTTTGCAGGCCTCCTAGTACTGGAACACCCCCCTTTACAGGCATAACGTGGCGCACGGGGTCCAGAGAGCAATATGCGAGCATTGCCCACCTTTGTAAATATGGCATGGCAAAAAAAGACTTCCTAACGCCACGTTAGCATAAAAAAATGATGCTAATGTGATGCAGGAAGGCACTAGGGGCTTGTGAATATGCCTCTTAGTGCCCTTTTGGTCCAAATGTTTCAGTTTACTGTGCTGACTGTAGTCTGTAATGCTGAGTCAATTAACAACACATTCAAATCAGATCCAAATTAATACACTTTTGAAGCAGTGATGTGGTCGGTCTAGGTATCCTGGAATTCTTTAGAAAGCATGAACTTATGACATTAATCTATTATTATTTCACATGAATAAGGTTATGATATTTCTGTTTCCATGGAAACCCACACACATTTCTTATTTTGATTGAAAGGTGATACATACACGTTCTACTCTCTCTCTCCTTTTGTTTCGGCCTTGGAGGTCTTTTCTGAGCCTACAGACCATCGTGTAGTCCAATTACGGTTTATATAGACGCACAACTCATTTATTCTGCATTGATATGAGCTACTGTTTTTGAATCTGCTCATTTATTTGTCAGTTGCATCCATGTGGATGGGCATGCAAATAGATAGTCATTACGTTTCTATAGCAAACACATATAATGCCCTTGGTTATTCTGAGAATATTCCAATTCCTCCTTATCATCCCAAAATGTGAAATATTTTAGCAAATTGGGTCAGTGTCTCTTTCCGGAAGAAATACAACATTCTGTGTTCCTTAGAGAAAACGGTGTGAAAATGTGCTCATTTCAGCCCCGTGGGAATGTTGGTGCGCCTCAGTGGTCCACGCTGATGCAAAACAAACTTGTTCATCCCTGTGTATTTGTTAGGAAGCCAACAACGGGAGAGAGAGAGAGGGAGAAAGTAAGAGAAATAGCTTTATATCTTTATTTATGTAAAAGCACGTTTAAATATTTGATATCAAGCTGCACTTTAACAGACCCTTAAGGACAGAATGAGATTCATACCACACAGTCATGCAAAGATTTGCTTTTCTTAAACTCTATATTTAATTTCCCATGTCTACAAATGTAATTCTCGTGAGACAATTGCAGAAGCCATGAACAAAGATTTTCTCAGATAATTTAAATATAAATATGGACATATTTGTTTTTGTGTTTCAAAAATAGTATTTATTTATTTATACCCACAGCAAAAAGATGCACACGGCAAAATATATAAAGCATGGGAGAGTGAAGAACTTTTAGCTTTTTATCAAGAAAAGCCACAGAGAAGTAACAAATAGAACATATTTAAATGGAAGTAGCCAATTGAATTATGGTAATGTGAGTCTAGGGAATGAAATAGATAGGCAGACAGGCAGACAACCAGACTGACAGACAGGCAGATAGATAGATAGATAGATAGATAGATAGATAGATAGATAGATAGATAGATAGATAGATAGATAGATAGAAAGGTAGATCTATCGATAGATTGATTGATTGATTATAATAATATGGTTAAAGAGAAACACATTTTCATAATACCATGGACCAATTCAGTCATAACGGGTTGACCTTTGTCAAGGCTTGACATACTTAGGTGTTTTGTTAGTTGAAGAATTTCCCATAATGGACATTCATAATCAAGCCAATATTTCCTGAATTAATATAAGAATTGTAACAAAACAAAGTTGCAAATTCTGCTAATTTTTCTAGAGTGAAAGCAGTATTTTGTGGTTGTTACTATAGTAATAGGACTGCGGCCCTCATCACGATCCTGAGGGTTGGTGTAAAAGTGGCAGTAATACTGCCAACAGGCTGGGGGGAATTACCACCTAATTATGACTATGGCAGTGAGAACTCAGATAGACAGCCACTTTACCACACCGACTGCCAGGGGGGAAACAACAGGCATCACAGCGGTAGCCACCTACAGCCAGGTGGAAGCCCACCATATTACAACCACACAATCTGCCACCTTTTCCGGGGCGGTACCAACAACATCAAAAGCCTGGCGGAAACACTGTACATAAGGGAATGGACTCACCATTGGAGACACAGGGAAGAACCACGCCGCAATGGAGCCCGAGCTGCATGTCTTCCCCATGCTCTTCTACACCCTGCTCCACCACAAACACCAACAATGGCGAAGACGATGACGGTGGGTACAGCCGCCTAGCACACAGGGGAAGGGGGAAGGAAAAAGAGAGTGACACACACATGCACTACACCCCCACCCCCAACACCATACACACAATCAGCAGCAGTAAACCATCATTACCCTGTACCTCGGGTGAATAATGCAAGGACAGCAGGAATTTACTAAAGTGAGTGTAATAAGATCAACACAGTATAAATAAGAAATATGCAATGTAACAGATAAATACAATTGTACAGTTTAAGGGATCCTGCCCAGTCCTCAGTGTGTGTGGGCCACGGGGCAACAAGCCAAAGTCCAAGGCCCCACTTGCCACCTGTATCAACACGGAGAGAACACTGCAGGGGCATCAGTTGGAAAACAGGCAGGCACCTCAGGGGGACGGGAGACAGGGGGGCCCCTCAGCCGGGAGATGGAACAAGGCCACTGGTTCAGGAGGGGGCAACGTGCCCTGTGCTTGGTCGTGGGGAGAGCAAGGCCACAGTCTCTCAAGTGGGTGACTTTCCCACATGCTCTGGAGGGGGCAACATGCCCTGTGCTTGGTCCTGGGGAGTGCAAGGCCACAGTCTCTCAAGTGGGTGACTTGCCCACTGGTTCTGGAGAGGGCATCGTGCCCTGTGCTCTTGATCCTGGTGAGGCTGGGGTTGGTGGATGTCTTTCTTACTCACTGGTTCTGGAGGGGGAATCGTGCCCTGTGCTCTTGATCCTGGGAGGCTGAGTTTGGTGGGTGTCTTACCCACTGGATTTGAAGGGGGCTCCAGACCATCCCCTGCAGCCTTATGGCTGCACAACCATGGTTGGTGGTTGGGGCTCTGTCAGAGTCCCTGCTCCAGGCCCCTTGTCCTTCCTGCTTGCTGGTGCTGGTTCCTTGCTCTTCCTGCCAGCAACTGGGGCAGGCTCCTTGCCCTTCCTGGCATCAGCTGGTGCTGGCTCGTTGCTCTTCCGGGCAGCAGCTGGGGCAGGTTCCTTACCCTTGAGGCTGCCTGGTGCAGGCTCCTTCACCCTGGGGACATGTGCCCTTGATCATTTCCCACCACAAGTGGGTGTGGTGACTACTGGGCCCCTGGACTGGGTGGCTGAGGTGCTTGCCTGGGTTTTTGCCACTCCGGCCACATGTGAGGGATGGGGGGAGGGGTAGGTCAGAGTTCAATGGTGGATAGGAAAAGCTTTTTAGGGACATTGGGGCGGGAAGAGGGAGAAGGTTTGGAAGAGGAGGAAAAGGGAGTGCTTGTAGGAGGTGTCTGTCTTCTGATTTTGGGTGCAGGTGCATGGGCTGGATGCTGTCGTGAGGTGGATGGCTGTTGGGTGTCTGAGTGTTTGGGTTTGTGTACTTTAGTGGGGACAGACACAGTGGGAGAGGACACATGGGATGTGTGCATGGCTGTTTTAGAGATGTCTGCAAGTGAGGTGTGTGTTCTGCTAGGTGTGGTGGTAAAGCTGGTAGTGCATGAGGATGTAGTGCATGCAGGTGTGAGTATAGACGGAACTGGGAGGGAGGTGGAGGAGGAGGGGGACACAGTGGAAATTGTGGTTGTTGGTATGTCTGCATCTGGATGGTGTTTGTGTGAGTGCCTGTGGGATGATGTGTTATGCTTCTGTTTGCCTGGACCACTCTTGGGTGTTTTTCTTGTGTGCATGCTTGTCTGCCTGTGTGCTTGGGATAGGTTGGGATTGAGGGGAATGGGATTGGGAAGAGAAAGTTAGATGGGGGAGGGTGGAAACAGGGACAATGGCTGCTATCAGAGAGGAGGCCAGAGCCTGTATTGATCTCTGTTGGGCCACCAAGCCCGTGTGAATGCCCTCCAGAAATGCATTAGTCTGTTGCATCTGGACTGCCAGCCCGTGGATGGCATTCACAGTGGTTGACTGCCCTACAGATATGGATCTCAGGAGGTCAATATCCTCCTCACTCAGGGCAGCCAGGCTCACTGGGGCAGGGACTGAGGTGCCTGGGGCAAAGGATATCTCCACCTTCCTGGGAGAGTGGGCACGGGCAACTCGTTGAGGGGCTTCTGGGAGGGCGGTGGTGGTACGGGGTGGCAGCTGTACTTGTAGCTGGGGTGGTCACAGAGGTGTTTACCACCACCAGGGAACTTCCATCGGACGAGGTATCTGTGTCTGAACTGTCCCCTCCAGTCTCTGCTGTGGTGCTCCCCTCACCCTCCATCCCACTGGTGCCCTCACCATCGGTGGACTCTGCCTCCTGGATCCCGTGGGATACAGCTCTCTCCGTCACCGGTGCTCCTCTGCCAGATGATGCTAATGCACATAAGGACAAGGTTACAAAACAAAAAGGGTGGAAAGAGACAAAGAATACACTTGGTCAATGGCTGCACCAACACCACTGTTGGCGTACATAGCACCCTCACACACAGGGAATAGCCCTACGCACTATGCATTGCACTACCAGTTATATTTATAGCCACCAAGGCATGGGGAGGGGCACACATCGCCAAATGCAGCACACCTGGGACCCACGCATCCCTGACCAGTTGTGGCTGCTTATGAGCTAGGTAGCAGGATTATCCCTTCAGGACCCTTGCCTCCAGAGGACCTACTCTGCAATGTCAGGCCTGGCCTAGGGGCACCCACTGACACACATCCCCCACCCGGATACTACCCTACCATGCATAAGTTGTAATAATGGGAATTATACTCAACCCCTTGTGGCTGCTGTGATGCCCTCAAGCGCCCCTCTAGCTCAGGATAGGCCACCACCAGTATGCAGGCCATCAGGGGGGTCAGGGTTCGACGGGCACCCCTTCCTCGTTGAGAGGTCATCCCCAGCTGGGCCTCTGCTGTCTTGTGTGCCCAGCATCTCAGGTTCTCCCACCATTTCCGACAGTGGGTGCTCTACCTGCCGTAGACCCCCAGGGTCCGCACGTCCTTGTTGATGGCACGCTATATATCCTTCTTTCGATGGGCGCTGACCTGCAGAGGAAATACACACAGGAAAATAGTATCAGTCAGACAGTCCTGCCTATTACACCTTTGGCCCACCATACCCCTTCACATCACCATTTACATACACAAGGCACAGCACACAACAATACACCGCCCGGAGGACATCTACCCACCCCCCTACATGAGGCCTTCACACACACCACTCCATGCATTCATGCCACATGCATCATGCCCACAGTGTACTCACCTGTTGGTCTGGAGGCCCATACAGCAGACCGTACTGGGGTAGGACCTCATCCACCAGTTCCTCCAACTCCTCCAAAGTGAAGGCTGGAGCCCTTTCCCTAGTCACACCAGGCCATGGTAGGTTCAAGACACAGGTCACAGCAGCACATGCAGTGTCGGCCCTCTCCTGTTGAAGGTCAGGTAGTAAGTGAGTGATCAGATAGAAAATGGTGGACACATCTGCGGCAGTGCATACCGTCACCGCCTGCGTAGATCACCATTGGCCACTGTACCTCAATGCAAACCAATGAGGAGTTGCACAGCTGTTCCTGACCGTCTCCCACAACGGCGTACAACGTCAGCAGAATTACCTCACTTCCACCTGTCCCTCCACACAGGACAGGTAGACACCATTTCGGGGGGGGCAGGCCCTGGATAATAACTGCGTCACTGTTAAAATTTGGACAAACAGGACAATTCTCACTGACCCACTACAAATTGACAGCAGTCATTGTACTGTTGTTGCCCCATTGTTCAGTGTGTGACCGGCTCTTCAATCTCTTGTCGCTCAGATTGCTACCGCTGCGGATGAATAGGAGGTGGAGACATACCCCCATGTACAGACCGCTTGTAAACTTGGCAAAAATGGAGGACAGGCACATCATCATCACCTATAGTCTTGACAGGGCCACAATCACAGAGCTGTGTGCCCAATTGGAGCCTGACCTGATATCTGCTATTCGTCTCTCCACTGGGACCCCCCATCTTGTGCAAGTTCTATTAGTGCTCCATTTCCTGGCAAGTGGTTCTTTGCAAGTGGCAGTGGGCTTGGCAGCAGGAATGTCACAGCCAATGTTCTCAATAGTGCTAACAAGAGTGTTGTCTGCCCTGATTAAACAAATGCAGCTACATTGTTTTCCCCCAGGTGGAGGATTTGGCCACAGCGAAGGCTGACTTCTATGCAATGTGACATATCCCCAACATAATTGGGGCGATTGATGGAACACATATTGCATTTGACCCCCCGTAAATGAACAGATGTTCAGAAATCGTGAACGTTTCCACTCCATGAATGTACAGATGGTGTGCGTGGCAGACTAGTACATCTCCCATGTCAATGCTAAGTATCCTGGGTCAGTGCATGATGCCTTTATCCTGAGGAATAGCAGCATTCCAAATGTGATGGCCCAACTACAGAGGCACAGGGTGTGGCTAATAGGTGAGCCCTGGTCCCCACCCAGTATATGTTGGTGTATGGGTATGGTGCGGGCCATATGGGAGAGTGTGTGGCTAAATGTTGTCCCTCAATATTGCAGGTGACTCTGGTTACCCCAACCTATCTTGGCTGCTGACCCCTGGGAGGAATGTCAGGACAAGGGCAGAAGAATGTCACAATGAGGCACATGGGTGAACAAGAAAGATAATAGAACCTTTGGCCTCCTGAAGGGCAGGTTTTGGTGCCTTCATCTAACAGGTGGATCCCTGTGCTACTCACCCATCAAAGGTCTGCCAGATAATAGCGGCATGCTGCATGATGCACAACCTTACCCAGAGACGCCACATGCCTTTTCGGCAGGAGGAGGATGCTGGAGATGGTCGTGAGGCAGCAGTGGACCCTGTGGACAGTGAGGACGGGGAGACAGAGGATGAGGATAACAGAACAGCAGTGATACGACAGTATTTCCAATGACACACAGGTAAGACAGTGTTACTTCACATTTTATTGTCATTATTTTGAAATTATTTGGCACTGGCATGCTGTAATTTCCCACTTCTATGCCCACTTACTGTACCCTTTGGCAATTCATTTTACAGATGTTGCTTGCCACTACAGCTCCTGGTGTGATCACTGCAGCCAACTACAGGTCTTTCCTATGTGCTCATTTACTTTACAGTTGAATTGCAATGTTTGTACCTGGTTAAACGTATCCATACTTGAAAAATGTGACATACTCCATACTTGTATTTTTTCCAAGAGTGTTTATTGAAGTGCTAAGAAAAAGAGGGGCAAGTGCAATGGGATGTGGTGATGATGGAGGAAAGCTCAGGGTATTGTTCCAGTCTATTTGTAGTACAGATGGATTGTCCAAGGGGGCATAGGAAGGGGAGCAATGGCAGTTCAAGGTGGACAGGGTGACTGAGTGGGACACAAGGGTGACAATCAGGAGAGTCTCATTTCCTGGCGGGGGTCTTGGCAATAGTCTCTGGATTCTGCCTGGTTCACAGGGAACGTTTGCGGGGTGGTTCTCCTTCTGCAGGGGGAGGGGTGCTGGTGGCCTGTCAGTCCTGTGGCGGGGCCTCCTGTCCACTAGCGGCAGCGGAGGTGGAATGCACTTCAGATGTCTGGCTAGTGGCAGGGGCCCGCTGTTGTGTGACTGCCTCCCTTGTAATGTTGGCCATGTCTGCCAGCACCCCTGCTATGGAGGCCAGGGTTGTGTTGATGGCCTGCAAGTTCTCCCTGATCTCCTGGTACTGTCCCTCCTGCAGCCGTCTGTTCTCCTGCACACTGTCGATGATCTGGCCCATCATGTCTTGGGAATGTTGGTAGGCTCCCACGGTCTCAGTGTGTGCCTCCTGGAGAGGCAGTTGTTCCCTGGGCCTTTCCTCCCCCTGGTGCACAGCACTCCTCCCAGTTTCCTTGTTGTCTTGTGCCTCTGTCCCCTGAACTGTGTGCCCACTGACCCCAGGTTCCTGATTGTCTTGGGTATGAGGTGTGCTCTGGGGTCTCTGTAGAGGTGGACACACTGCTGATTTACATGTCCTGGGGACAGAGGTGTTGGTACACTGGGTGGGTGCTGTGGTGGTGTTCCAGATGGCGGAGGTTCTGTGGTTGTCTGTGACTGGGCTTGGGTAACCAACTGTCCAGAGGTCCCTGATGGGCCAAGTTGGTCATTCAGATCCAAGCGACCAGAGTTGCTGTCATCACTGTGGGCCTCTTCAGTTGGGGGACTGGATATTGCTGGTACCTCCTCTCCAGTGACATTGGCTGGAATACCAGTGGGGATGTAAATGATGTGTGATTGTTTCTGTGTGAGTCTTCTTGTGCATGGGTGTGTTGCCAAGTATGGTTGTTATTGCCCTGGCAGCTTTAACTTGTGTAAGTTGGTATGTGGTGTGCTAGCTAATTCTCTCTAGTGTGCATGCTTTGGTGATAGGTGTCCATGCAGGGCTGTGAGTGATGTCCATGCATTGGTAGTGCATGCAGGGCTTGGCATTGGAATGAGTGGGATGAGATGGTGGGGTGTGTGGGAGGTGGTGAAGATGGGACTGAGGGTGAGGGTGGGGGTATGTGATGGCATGCAGGTAGGGGGTGATAGTATTATAGAGTTGACTTACCAGAGTCCTGTCCTCCTCCTACTCCAGCCAGGCCCTCGGGATGCATGATTGTCAAGACTTGCTCTTCCCATATTGTTAGTTGTAGGGGATGTGGTGGGGGTCCTCTGCAAGTCCTCTGTAGAGCGAGTTGGTGTCTTGCTGCAATGGAACCCACCTTCCCCCCAGGTCTTTCCACCTCTTCCTGATATCATCCCTTGTTCTTGAATGTTGGCCCATGGTGTTGAACCTGTCCACGATCCTCTGCCATAGCTCCGTCTTCCTAGCTATCGATATCTGTTGCACTTGTGCTCCAAATAGCTTTGGCTCTACCCTGATGATTTTCTCCACCCTTAGCTCCTCCTCTTAGAATCGGGGGTGTCTTTGTGGTGCCATGGGTGTTGTGTGAGGTGTGTAGGTGAGGGTGTGTTGGGTAATGTGCAGGGTGTGTCGTGTGGGATGCGTGAGTGATGTATAGGTGTGAGTGGTGTGTGGCTCTGGTTGTGTACGTGGTCTTGCTGTCTCTCTCTGGTGGCAACTGTTTGTAATGGTAAAGGGTTGTGGTCAATGTGGGTGTGTGTTTTATAGTGGTGTGAGTGGGCGAGTGTGGTGTGTGCATGGGTATCAGGTGTGTGTAGTTTGAATTGTCCAATGTGGTGTTGTTTAGGTTTGTGTGTGTGTATTTTGAGCACAGCAGTATGTACAGCCACTCGTTTATGTCATAATGAGGGCCTGCATGTTTAGGATGGAAGAACGCCAGAGTGTGGGAGACTGAGTCCATCCACGCCATTAGTAACTGTTGGCCAAACTCCTGGCTAGCTCACTTTTTAAGCCAGCGAAAAAGCTTATGTATGTCATGAAGAAAAGCTTCAGGAGAGGCTGAAGAGAAGTAGTCAATGTCAACAAAGTATCCAGAAGCAGTCTGCATGAAGACAGGAGCTGCTGCAGGTGAAAGGGAGCTAGTAGACACCTTTAAAGGTGGTTCATCATAAACAACTCTGTTATTGTGAGAAGTAGATGAAGACTGTAGACTTATGTCGGGTTCATTTCCGGTGCGTGCTTGTAGAGGTAACTGTAATCAACAAAAGTTCATTCCAAACCCTCCCCAGTCTAGGGGAAATTATTTCCGCATTGATTAATGCTTGATGAGGCATTTCCTGAATGGGAGTGGGAACTACCAAGAATTCCTTGAGGCCTACGGTGAAGGATCAGCCACATTGATGCAATTTTACTTGAGAAATTGAGTAAAAGCATTTTTATTTAAACTAGCAAGAGGTGGAAAGAATACGATTCTGGATTCTTGAATACCAAGGATTGGCACCAGTGTACGGTATGATGGGCTGAATTATTTACTGACCGCAATCTTTACTCAGATTAGATTTGAGTTTTTATTTGTAACTTCTCATCATGATGGTTGATTTACAAAAGCAAAATACCTTTACATCTGCTAGACCAGTCTCCTTGTGGGGATATACAGGGCATGTAGGTTTTCTAAGAACTCGCGATACAGAGAGCCAAAAACTAAGAGGCACCTTGCAATGGTTTTTCACTGTGTACCATGTATACAGCAATTCATATGGTAAAATATAAATAGTAAAAAAATAGGTATGAAGGAAACCTATGTATTTCTTTTAATTGGCACAGGAAATGGAGTTTAGAAGCAGTGGTTATTTGCACATCTCTGCATTTGTGGGTACCCATACTAACATGTGAATTGAAGGGAATTTCTCAAAATGACACTATCTTACATTTTGAAGGTGCAACTGCAGAGAAATACTATTGATAATATCATTTGTTCTACTACTATGGGTTTGACTAAATCTCTTGACGAAAATGGTATCTCACTTGTATTGGTCGGCCTAGTGGCCTTGACAGGAAATGATCGAAAACACAACATGGACACATCACATTTTTCCACTAAAAACTGAACCTTTTTTTGCAATGTGCCTAGCTATGGATTTCGGACCCTAGCTCAGGTAGAACGCAGAGAAACCCATCAATCCTATATATTTTTAAAAACTAGACACCTATAGGAATACAGGAAGGGTTAACTTGTGTGGCTCTCTCTAGGTTGTGTTACGCAGAATCCTTTGCAAACCTCAAACTTTGACTGAAAGTGCACATGTTCCTCATATTTTTGTGATGGAAAGTTCTGGAATCTGTGGGGTAATATAAACTTCCTTCAACCCAGAATTCCCCCAACTCTTCTGTGAAAAATGGTACCTCACTTGTGTGGGTAGGCTTAGTGCCTGGGACAGGAAACAGACCAAAATACAATGTGGGAACATCACATTTTTCCACTGAAAACTGATCTTTTTTGCAGTGTGCCTAGCTGTGGATTTTAGGCCTGGCTCATCAGGAACCTAAAAACACCTATCAAAGCTATACATTTTTAAAATCTAGACACCTGGATGAATCCATAATGGGTGTCTTGCATAGCTCTCACTAGGCTGTGTTAACCAGAAACCTTTAAAAACCACACACTTTGAGTAAAAACACATGTTCCTCACATTTCTGAGATGGAAAGTTCTGGAATCTGTGGGGAGCCACAAACTTCCTTCCACCCATCATTTCCCCAAGTCTTCTGTTAAAAATGGTACCTCACTTGTGTGGCTGGGCATAATGTCTGTGACAAAACAAATCAAACCAAGGTCCTTGAGGGCCCCTTTGCGAGGACTCCCATTGATGTTATTTTGATCCGTTATTGGTGAGGGCACTAGGCAAAGCCACAAAAGTGGGGCAGAATTTGTATTGGAACACAAGGGTAAATGGTGGGTGGTAGTAAGTTGGTGTTTTTCATCTGATTCTAGAAGAATATGGCACGGAAATGCAAAGACAATGAGTGATTTTAGTCTAATTTTGAGGTTTGCAGGGCATGATGGAAAACTAGATGGCAACCTCAAGAGGCACACTGCTTTGTACTCCCCTGGGTGTCTATTGTAGGAAAATATCTAGAGTTGGAAGGTTCTCCCTAAACATGACATACACCCTGGCAGAGAAAGACATAAAAGATTAATATTATTGCAGAACCATCTATTTCTCAAGTTCACAATCATATTTATTGAATTTAGCACAAGAGAGAGTGAAAGGTTCAAAATGTAAACTTCATTAATAAGGGATTTCACAACAATGCCTAGAATTGTTAATCACTGAGAGTTCAAAAACCTGAACCAATGACTTACTGCTCATGAGCTACAAAGCTGTGACAAGACACCAATTGTGTTATAGGCCATTCACACACCTTTCATGAATGACACACTCAACCATTTCATGAATGACACACACACACTGCAAGCCACAGACCCAGGACATTACAACAATTGCTTCAACAGACAGCGCTATTCAAGGGCCCATCACTTTTATATTCCCAAATGACTGACACAGCAATCACACCGGCTGCCTACTGATGGAGATGTGGCCTGGCATTTGGCTGGCAACATGTGTGTAGTAACTAGCAGCAAGTAACTACCTACACTCTACCAGCCAAATGTGAACTCACACAGACACCACCAGCCAAGCTCCAGTCCAGGCAGACCTCCAGCCAAACAACATCCATACACACCACCAGCCAAGCGCCAGTCCATGCACACCACCAGCCAGGCTCTATCCATGCACACCACCACCCAAGCACCATCCATGCACACCACCAGCCAAGAACCAGTCCATGCACATCACCAGCCAAGCACCAGTCAACACACACCACCAGCCAAGTACCAGTCAACACACATTCCTAATCACATTTAAAAAAAAAAAACAGAAACCAATTTGAAGGAGTTGAAAACCCAACTAACCGTGAAACTGAACATAAAATATAAAATTATACAGACCTGCCAGTTGGTATAATTCAAAACAGATACCCCATAAATTAAAGGACACTTGGGCAGTTCATACAGCTCTCCTTCCGCACATCTCTTTAGACACAGACTCTACATCTCCTACAGGGAACGTTATTTTGGGTGTGGGATGAGTGTAATCAGGAAAGTGTCAATCTTCCAATCTAGCCACATCCTCCATCACTCAAACTCTAGGAAGACTCACCTGCTCCACTACAACAAGGCTGCCTATCACAGACTACGAAAACTGAACAAAATTCATCTTTGAATCTGGTGAACAATGCTTGAATATCAAATGTAAGCCTTACAAACCACAGTGTAAGGCCCCAATCTCTGATCTAATCTATCTACACCACCCATGTGCTCATGTAGTCTAAGATGCACATATTTGCGCACTGCAGCAACCTAGTCCCCAAACAGTCACAGGTGATGCACTTTCATCATGGATGGTAGTCAGCATGTAGACATCTCTCCTGTTTGAAAATTTCACAGCTAGAAGTTCATCACTACGCAAGGCACCGCACTATCCCCTCTTACACTTTTTACATACAAGCTCTTTAAGGTAACCTTTATGGTTAGGACAGATCGTACAACAAGCAACAGTATCCACTTTGAACAATTCCTTGAATAAATTGCACACCAGTGTAGAAGTTTTTTATGTGTAAAGGGTGACCTTGATTAAAAAGTCCACTACCAAGTTCCCACACATTTATTTCACCCACTCCAAAAGTGGATGGACAACTGGGGGGGGGGGTCAAAAGAACATTCCTTATCAATGCACACCCTGAAATTATTGACATATCCAGTACTACTTTCAGAAGGGACACACATCCTAAGTCCATGAGGTGTCCTCTTGCTATGAATGTACTGTCTGAAAGCCAAATGGGCTTTGACCAGGACCAAAGACTCATCCACAGCTATTTCTTTTCATGGAACATAGAACTCTGAAAATCGATCTACAAAGTGATCAAGGACCAGCAGAATCTTGAAGAGACAGTCACAATCAGGGTGACCTTGTTGCAATGCTGAAGCATTATCAACAAAATACAGTATCCAAAGCAGAAACAAGTTCTGATCAAGCTTCATGGTTGCAGGAAAAATAGCTGTTGTCATCAAGGGGCCAACATGAAGACAGTGATGGCTTCCTTATCAAGCCCATCAAAAAACCCAAGAACTTCTTTTACTCATTCACATTTGTGGGAGTCCACCGGCTCGCTCTACAGTGGGGTTTAAGTCTGGCACTGTTGTCCCTCAAATACTGTTCAGCATACAAGTTAGTCTGGTCAACAATCTCACCCAAAAATATATTGTACATAAACAACTGAAAGAAATGTATAGTCAAAATGTTTTCAGTATTCACTCTACAGCCTGTGGCACCAGTAAAGGCAGGCAACACAGGCTGTATCATGTTTGGTGCAACCCAAAGTTCAGCAATTCCAATGGGAAGCCTTTCAGCTCCAAGCTGCAATCCAGATGCCTCTTGCTGCACTATCGGCATGCCAGTGTCCTCCTCTAAAAGAGGCACTTTCTCTGCTCTGGGAGTTACTTCATCATCAGATGATTCCTCTCAGATAGAAAATTCACTGTCAGAATCTTGGACTTCTTTCTCTTTCTCAGATGCAAAGTCAGTCTTGGAACCATGGTCAGAGGAAGATTAAAACAATCCTGTGGCTAGCCATGGCCCTTACTAATAAAAGAAACTCAGCCAATAATTCAACAATAACCCACACTGTTGAAAATAAATAATAAACAAAGTGTGGCTTTATCAAACAGAAAGTAAAGCTACTGGTATTCAGCAATCTGGAAGGAAAAGTCAATTAATGCGCATGACACAAAGACCAATATACTAAAAAAACAATACCACTCACTTTTCAGAGATAGCAAGACTGAGGATTAAATACACCTGCTCTGCACAGACAGAGCAAGCTTCAAAGTCCCACTGGAAAGGATAAAACAAATAAGACACATATCAAAAAGCAGTAAACAGCATGCACAAATCCATATGTTACTTTGAAAGACAATCACACAAAAAGCTAAAGATTCAAACATTAGTAGAGCAGTCAAAAAAATATACAAAAATGCAAAGAATACACGTTAGATGAAAAGATTACAAAATAAGTTGCTTACCACTCACAATTCCACAAACTACAGATCATCCAAAGATGCACCCACAAACAGGATTCACCAGTAAGGCAAAGGAAATGATTGACTCTACAATAAAAAAAGAAACGAAATTGAAACACAAACACAAATGATGGAAAATCAATCAAAAGGCACTTATATTAACCCAAAAGCAGGCATGACAAAGACAAAAAAGACCCTACCAGAGAGAAGTAAACCTGACCCCAGAAGGAGAACCCCCGCGACATACATAACCTTATTCCCAGTTGACTCCATAGTAACCACCATCCCTGAGGCCAAACCACTCCAATAACCAAACATTATCCCCTAAGGAGAGTAACATTTGCCCAAGTTGCCTCTTTCCGCAATGTCATTACATATAATGCTTGGCATCTAGTAGGTTTTGACCCACCAAGAGGGCAGATTGGCTGAAAAAGGGACCAAACTAGCACCCAGAGGGGGGTGGAAACACAAATACAAAACATTGTCCCCCCAAGAGAGCTACCCTACCCCGAGGGGCCACTCCCCTCCAATTTTACAAAAAACTCCCCGGCGTCTGGTGGGTTATGACCCCATACCCCTCATGGGGCAGACTGGCCAAAAAATGGATATACTAGCCCATGGGGGGAACAAAACAAAGAAACATTTTGACTCCCAATGGTGCAATCTTTGCCCAAGAGGTTGTTCCTCAGACGAACTGCCCTTGCCCGAAGGGTCACTCCCCACAAATGTATAAAATAAAATCCCTGGTGTCTAGTGGATTTTGACACCCCGGGGCCAGATCAGCTGAAAACACAGCCAAACTAGTTCCCAGGGAGTAGCCAAAACACAGAAAAATGTGTTGCTACTCAGGCAACCGAACCTTACCCAATGGGTCGCCTCTGCAAATCTATCACATAGAATCCCTGGGGTAGTGTGTTTTTCGACCCTCCCAGGGGGCAGACAAGCTGAAAATATATTTGATCTAGCCCTCAAAGGGGGCAAAACACTGATATATAATGCCCCCAGGGGATCAACCCTTGCTAAGGGGTCACTCCTCTAAAATACATAAAAATCATCTCTGATGGTCTAGTGGAGGGATTCCTGCTCCATGAACATGGCTCCACCAACGATTGTGGAGCAGCTGACATCATCAGATCACTGGGGCTGACAGGGTGACAGCAGAAGTGCCTCCACTGCCATCTGTGGTGGGGATCTCTGGAGAAGCAGCCCACAGGGGGAGCGCCAGCACTTGCCACATGGATGGATGCAAGGACAGATCAGAGTCATCCTCAACACATGCCCACGTGGCTGATGATTTTTATGGGCTGTCTTAAGCACCCAAAGGGTTAAATTAGCACCAGCAATGACCACTTTATTTGATATGACCTCTTGTCTTATCAGTCCAAAGTAATTGTTTCCTAAGGTGTTACATCAACACTTGTCATTGCATGACTGAATGACTGAAAAGGCGAACCCACTTAACTCCTTTTTATTTGTATCTGGCCTGCTTTTTGTGCTCAACAAATGCACTCTTTTAGTTCCCCTGAGGTGCTGTATGCTTTTTGGGTGGTTGAATGCCGACTCAAAGACCGCTAGCTAGGTAGATTTGATTCAAATTCTAGGGGTGGGTGAAATATTCCATTAAGCCTGCTGAATTGACAGAATTTGGCCACTCTGACTCTAACTTGGAGTTCTGGACATATTACGGCAATTGCTGCATGATTTTTCTCCCACGAGTCTCCAGAATATGCAACCTGGTGAACACAAGTGAGATTTTGCAATTTTCTTATGCAAACAGCTGTCTGCATTCACGAGTGATTGCAGTCAGAGGGCTGCCATTTCAAGTAGATTTGCTGCTGCACAAGTAGATTTTCTACTTGAGCAGCAGCAAAATCAACTTGAATGGCCACATGCTCTTGCGCAAAGCATAGTGCTGTATTTACTGAATTTGTTCACTGCTCATGCTTCTATGCTAAATTGCAGCATGATCAATGTGTGCTGCATCTTTTCCGCCAGTTGTCAGAACTCTGCTCAATCCTGCAGACTTTTTATATAATTCTGTGGAATTCTGCAGAGTTAAATTGTGAAAGTTCCATCCACCCCTGCTTTCTATATGTTTTTTGCTGTTCATAAATGTAAGTTTTATTTGGCTGCTGTACATATAAGTCATATTCATGTGAAAAGGCTGGAACTGTGCAAAGACTGAACTTATTGTGTGAAATTACTTGCATCATCTATCAGTAATAACTAAATGTTCCCACCAAAAATTGTACCTATCAATATCTAGCTACTTTAAATCTCAAGGTTTTTTACCTTTTCTTTAATAATAATAAGTTTATTTGAGGTTAACCATTTAAATCACAAATTTAAAATCTCATTACAATGTGTACGCTTAATTTTGTTAGCACATCAAATTAAGGTACAGATATTGACACATTAAAAATAAAAATAAATTAACATTACTTTCAAGTAACCGTTCAAACTACTAAAATAATATTCTGCAGCACAAGACTTCCTTCTTAAGGTCCACATTAACAAAAGATATTTCAGGACTCCTAGACCTGGCATCCTTGGTATGGTTTCCCCTAAATATTTTACCTTCTGACCTCCTGTTTTGCTGAACTTGTTCTTGCTGGCATTAGGACTATGGGCACTTTACCATTGCTAACCAGTTCTAAAGTGCATGTGTTTTTTGCTTAAAAATGGCAACATTAGCTTATCCACAATTGCCATATTTAATTTACTTATAAGTTCCTAGCAAAAAGTGCAATACATGGGCCCAGGGCTTGTAAAATAAATGCTACTTTAGCAATAAAAAATGATGATGGACTAAGTGCTGAAACTTTTCAAACACTCACCCCCAATCACAGTTGTGGGTTTAATCCATCATTCCTTAGCTCACCATGCTGCCCCGGGATGTACCCAGCCACATGCAAATCTGTCTTGACCCTGTTCCTCATTAGAACAGCCCTTTTGTGTTGTGTTTTCACTGTTTTACTGTTTCAGTGTTGCACAAATACACATTGACTCTTACGTTAAGCCTGGTTGCTCTGTGCCAACATACCTGAGATTAAGCACAGGTTAATTTATAGTGTGTATCTGACTTACCCTGTTTACGATTGTGGTTCGTGCTTGGACAGCATGCAAACATCTGTCAACCAGAAACCCAATTTCTAACAGGTAACCTAAAAATAATTGGCACAGTTGTGTCCAATCTTAATACTCTCAATGCACAAACATCCTGCCTTACAAAAGAAAAACAAGCATGCATTAGACTAATCTTAAGTGTCTATGCTGGGCATCTATTGACAGTGGATGATTAGATTTCATCAGATGAGATGTACGTCACCGTTGTGACAGAGAAACCTGTTTACCAATATTAAAATCAGGCCCATAGTTGTTTAACAGCTGATTGAATTACATTATCCAGGAAACAGTTGTAGTCTAAAAAATTGATCAGAGACACTTCTATGTACACTTTTCACTAACTCTCCTTCAATGAATAAATCCATAATTTCTCTTTTAGGTTTTCTTTTATAACCCAGTGGGCCTCTTCCAGATTCAATAACAAATCCTCCATTCTTATGTGTACAGCATGAACTTCATATATTTGAGCCACCAGATTCCACAGCGACGACAAAATGTCATTAGTTCTTCGATGGCAAATATCGAAGGAGTCAACTCTTCTGTATGGCATAGATTTACCAATAAAGTATTTGCCATGTGGACTATGGGCCTTTAAAACAAGGGGGGTACTCTGAGGAACATTAGTCAAACATTTCATGAATTTGTTTTCTACTTTCATTAACTTTGAGACTTTAATATGTCCCCTTAGTTCAGCTCAATACAGAACTGCCCTAATGCTTTACAGTGTAAATGAATAATGCTGGAGATGAAGATCTTATAGTTGTAGTCTTAAATACTTGTAATATTGTGAAAGCATTGCGCTGCAGTTTAAGTTCACTTTTGCTAATCGGGGTGACCAAGACATATTATTGATTACTTTTACTCCAAAGTATTGAAAATTTATACCACACTCAATCTTTTGCTTCCCCAGTTTTAATGAACCCTTGTACATCTTCAAGGGATTGAAAACAATGTATTTTGTTTAAGACACATTTAGTTCCAGTCCACATTTATTGCAAAATCCATGAAAAGATCAAGTAATAATTGCAAATCTGATGATGTCTTTAGAACTAGAAAGTGTATGGTTGGCACCTAGCAGGGCTAGAACCCCCATGGCATCTATTTTCTAGTGATTGTTACTTTCAATGTCTAGGGTGTTCACAACTTTAGTTTAATATAAAAAGTACAAATGTGGGATCAGCACACACCTGTCCAAACCTTTTCTTGATAGGCATGCAGATGGTCAATTTGCATCTGTTACCCTATCTCAAATGGGGAAAAATGTCATTGTAAAAGTTTATTGTTATACACAGAATATTTTTGGGTATTCTCATTTTTGCCAATTCTGTCCACAGATTATGATGCAGGATAGAATCAAACACAGAAAGAAATGTCAACAAAAGCTGCATAGAGATGACATTTGTTCAATAATACATTTTTACAATAAATTACACAAAATTGAAGGATATGATTTACAGCGCTTGTCTTTCTTATAAAACTAGCTTAGAAATGTGATAAAGTATAATTTTCCTTCACCCATTAGTGTGTGTTTTGGAGGATCCGTTGACAGAAGGCTTTTTGGAGGCAATTTCCCTTTACTTGTAAAATGTATTTCAAGGATCTCTTTTATATTTCGAAATTATGTCAGCCCCATTCCATGAACTGGACATTTTAGCTCACACCAGGATAGAGTTGTTCAAGGCTTTACTATAGGGTGAGGTTGAGATAGATTTAGATCAACAGGTACTTTATGAGGTTATAAGCCCATCCTTTGGAGATCCTATGACTTGCATTGTATGTTTCATTTAGAAATCTCTTCATGGGAGCTATTGGCTTTCTATAATATTCTAGCTCCAAATAACCTGTCTGACCACCCACTGGCTCAGCTAATGAGTACAGGCTTGTAAAGTAGTTTGCCCAAGTATGTGGCTGAATACAAAATTCAACCTTTGTTTAATTTTGGCGACTTCCATGGGCAACAGTATGCCAGAAGGTTTTGTTATTGTAAATTTTTGCAGCTATATTTACATCATGTTCATAAGAATTTTCTCATTCTCACTGCCGACTGAATATATTTGTAAAGGTTCCTTGCATGTCTCACCTTGGTTTTAGCATCTTTTCACTCTTTATTAAAACAAATGGTATGAGTTGTTGGACAGGTTGGAGTCTTAGCATCCATATAAAAAAGATTCCCTAGAAGTGCCTATATTTTGTTTGGACTTGTGGGGAGTCATATAAATAACCACTTGCATCATAAGCAGCTAGCATGAACTTTATCACATTTGCAACTTTACTGTATATGGAAGACAACATCTGGGGCAAACTTTACACATATGACCACCCAAATGTGCACGTGGTGTTTGAGAGAACCAGTCCCCCTTACCAGGGACTTTGTGATACTGCTAATTTCAAGTGTGAGATCTGCTCATCTCATCAGAACATCTTGTATATATATAGCAGTGAATATGTCTATATTCACCACATGACGGCGGGTTGCATTTGAACTGGATCTGGGAATTAGATGGAGATAGATGATGAGCAAGCAGCTCATCCTACCAAACCTTCTACAAATACTAGATTTTTTTTTAATGTAATCATGTTGCTTTTGTGGTGAAAATTGTCATACAGCTTGTTGTATATCTGAGTATATCACCAAATATCACCAAATGGCACTGTGGATAATTCTAATCCAGTGGATTGCATTATTTATCAAAGAATCCTCACCTGCTTTGGTGCACACAGTTAAAAATGCATCATTTTTCGTAGACACTACCGTGCTCACAGCCTTCGATGACCCCTGTGAAAAAATCCAATGCTTATGGGACCCTGAGGTCTTTATCTTCATGACATCACTATTGTTCTTCATTTTCTAAATGACTAACCTAGATTCTGCGGTTATGGATAATATGTAAAATACAGTCTGTTTTAGTTTGTGGTGTTGCTTCCTAAATATATAATCCTTTCAAAATGATTCAGTCTCCGGGAGGAAGTGTTTGCTTGATTCCATAGGCTCACTGTGTCAGCAGGGGCTGATTTAACACTGGGGACGACTGATTCCACATGCCCAGTCAGTCTGCTCTCCAGTGTATAACTTCAAGAGTCATTTGGGGAAGCTCTCCATGTTTGGGTTTGAATATGGGCATGTTTTGGGGTTTTAGTACCCACATTCACTCCCCCACCCCCACCCACAGCCCACATTTCCTAGCAGGTTTTTTAGAAGTGAACTTAGTCATTATGGTCATAAGGAGCCTCACCAAAATCGTAAACTATGAAAAATGTCAGCCTTCAGTTCATTATATGCTCATTATCTGTGGTACGTAAGTCCCACACTTTCCTCACTTCCCTTATCGATTGATGCGGTAATGAGGGGCTTTGGGCCTAGATTTAAATTCACTATCAGAGTACACCTGTTGTTACAGATAACATTGAGCTCAATAAGAATGGGAGGAAGTGATTGGAATTTGAACAGTCTTACCACATGCAAACCTTATTTATTTCATTAGTGACTCCTAAAGTCAAATTTGGGGTACTGGCTGCGGGGTAGCTAACTCTCTTTTCAAATATTTTGGTGATTTTGGGGCCTGTAAGCAGGACGCTCTATCTAGGTTTAATATTGTATATACTCTTTGTTAATGACATCTACTTCTTTCAGGGTGCAGTTTCTCAAACATAGTTTAGATTGCTTTTTAGGCTTAACTGTACCCTATGGATTCTCAACTGCCTTTCTCTTTCCCATTTATGCTGCTTTTCGGCTGGTACATCTTAGCCTGTGCCCAAATATTTTAACTTGAGAGGGTTAAAACACAACAAACGAATCCTCTAAATAAATAAACATAAAATTGTAAGGCTGCACATGAATAAAATCTGGGATTTAACATTTTAGTAAATTAATTTTGCATGTAAGTCAGGACCTCATCAGTTCTTAAGAAAGTCCCAAAACAATGAAGCCTATAGGGGAGTGCCTAGACCAGGCCCCTCTAGAACATGGATATGTACAAGAAGGACCAATCTTGGAAACATGGCATTTAACCCTAATGTACACCGATTTCACATGTCTATATGAGACAGACTAGTCTACCATGAATAGATTCTGAATTTCATGGATGTTGGAGTCTAGCACATGGATTGAGCCCCCCCCCCACCCAACTGTCAAGACTTCTTTAAACTCAAAATGTACCTGATCCAACTTTTCCAGAAAATGCCTTGGGAGGCATTTTTTTCAGAATCTGAAAGTAAAATGCAACAGGGAATCAGACATTTTCATAACCTCGCTACAAGATGTCCGCCTCCAGGCAGGATTCCGGCTGAGTCTGGGGCTTTTTAGAAATCCAAAAATTTTAAATAAACCATGTATTTGTATTCCAAAATGTCATATCCAAAAATAGTGGCATTAAAACTTGTTGGAGTATCATGATAATCACAATCATATTGGCCTGTCAGGCAGGGGCCATAGTTATTCAGAATCCAGTGGATTATAAGAGGGAGACATCGATCAGCATGGAGCATATAGTGGGGGGGGTTGTTCTAAAGAGATTTAGAAACCAATGATTATTCCTTAAGCTCAGAACTTGAAGGTGGAAGGGTGAGCAAGAAACAGTCTGTCTTTTTGAACAATGCAAACCTAGGATCTCTTATTGAACTCTTTACTTAAGATACATAAAAACAACACTAAAATTGAAGCTCTTCCCTTTAATCCTACATTTTCTGTAACATGGATGTGCATGCTTCACACACCAACATCTGTTAAAATGTGGCATTGGAAGTACTAGAAGTATATCTGCAAAAGAGAGCAAGACATTGTCATATGCCAACAGAGTTCTATTGTTGCATAAGCTATGGCCCTGGTGTAGTTCTACAAGGTTTGCTTTTCCACCCATAGGTGACACAGGTTAACTTAGTTCAATGCACCAGTGCTGAATGTGAAAGACAGGTTATTGTAGTCCCACGGAACCCACTCAATACATAGTTGAAGTGAAGTAATTGCTTGTGGGTTACTAATAATCCCTGGAAAGTGATAGTGGCACCGTGATAACAGAAAACCTATTTTGCTCTTCACAATATCACACACAAAGCATGAAGAAGAACAGACACTTTTAACTAAAAGTGTTTCTTACAACAGGAAAAATCTGTTCCTTAGTATGTGTAAAATAATTACACAGGATATCACAAAAACAGCAAGAAAGCATGTTGTAAACAACAAGAATAAAATGAACACTTCTAACAGGGTTAAAATGTAATCTAAAAGACTAATGCCCTATATCCTACTTCTATGCTCTACATTAGGAGAGCATGCAGGAGAGTAGCTTGCAGTCTGGAGTTTCTTAGAGAGAAGCAGCGCAGTGCATACCTTGTTGATAGTTCAGGCTGTCATTATCAGGAGAGCTGTGGAAGAAGCATTCCCCAGTAAAGGCAAACACACACTAAAGTAGCAGCCTCCCTCTGGTACCGGGCTCTTATCTGCATCAGACAAGGTGCATCATCTTCTCTGAATTCTGGCAACAACCAATATTGTCTTTGGATAGTATCTTACAGGATAGTCTGGGAAGAAGGATCGCTCCACCTAGAGATCAAGTGGTGGTCCCTAAATACTAAATATCATTAGGGAGGAAAACCTCTGACATAATTTCACGAATGTCTTACATAAATTACAGGTGCCAGACAATGGGTGCTAGACATATCTTTAAGAAGATAGGAGATGAGGGGTGTCAATTCTAATTACACTTCTTTGATGAATTACCTGGGGATGTTTCTTGATGATCCTGACATATTGATAAAGGAACACTTGTTCCAGACTGGGTGTCTCATCAGGTGACATATCAATGTCATTATCAGAAAGACTTGACACTCACTCAGTTCTTTGAATGATAAAGGCAGACAACCTCCATGGTTATTATTGTTCATAACAGATATTTTAGTGAGTTGACAGAATTTGGTTGTCCGAGATAGAGTGGGAGCCTGACAGGAAGGAAGTCAGACGTTAGGGATGTCATGTCACTATGTCCAGATCAAATGGTGATGCCCATTTTATTTATGGTGCAAAATGAGGGCAAATTGGATATACAACAACAATCTGTTTGGTGGCTCTATCTCAATTTGGGCTGGACACATCAATGATGGGCTTACTTTCTGGACTTTCACTACTGAAATTCGAAGAATGGCTACATTGTAGACTACCTGACATTTATTTTCAAGGGCATATGGTTTATGAACTATTCCATTTCTGGATGTACAAAATCAACACATTGATGGTCATCTAATCACATTTTTCTTCACAAAAGATGCTAACAGAAATAGTCAAATATGATAGTTTTTATCCACAAGCTTTGAAGGGCAACCTACCATGCAATCCTTTTTTACAGTGAGGAAGAATGGTAGTAAGAAGGAAGACCTTTTAAAAAATGCAAACTTCTGATGGTGAAATGACAACAACCAGGATTGCAAGCCAACTACTTAAGAGATGTATGAAGAGAACTTGGTTTACACTCAAGGAAGCAATGTTGGAACCGACATACAAATTGAAGGATCCAAAAACTGACCTCTATCACCTTGTATGATCTAGTGATAAAAAGAATAAGAATAATCAATCAGAAAGAATGTCATCTGCTACACAGCATAGTAGAGTTAGAGGAGCATTTCAAAAACTTATAAGAGTACATTGTGCACTGATCTACCACAGTGTATGATTAATCCCAGCCTGCTCATCCTTCCTCCATTATAGGGCCATCACTGTTATGGGAAGTCTTTGGTGTGTGCACAATCAGTGGGGCAGAATTTAAGTAAATTAATTAGTGGGGCAGAATTTCAGTAAAAGAATACACAAATTACACATGATACATTCATGAATTGTAACACCAAAACAGTTGATATATGCAATAGTATGTCCCTGCTATGTAAGAAAAACATCACAAGAAGTAAAATTACAAATCATTCAACACAAGTCAAGAATTCACTGCAAAACTGTCACAGCTCAATTCGTGTCACAATTTATGGAGAATAAAACACAAAGAGAATGACTTCAAGTGAATTGTAAATGAGACCATTAGATAAGGTACACCACAAATTCTAGAATGTCATCTGTTGTGAAGAGAAGCAAGAACGATACTACTGCAAGTACATTCAGTGGACGATGGTTTGAATGACATGAGTAAGATATCAAATATCTTATGCTGAGAAAAGCTCTATCATCCAGCATAAATAGATGTTGGTATTCCATGAGGCAATCGTAATACCATTCCATATTACTGAAATGATTGTGATGTCTTCAGTAGATCAGGGGCTACCTTTAACACCATTCTTTTGTGCAGGGAGAGATCGATTGCCTTCCTAAAACAAAAACTTTAGGGAGCTTGGCACTATTGATGGCATATATGCATGCCCTACAATATAATGTAAACCATGTAAGCATTCCATGACATATCAATGCAGACTACATAAAACACTCAAAATCAGTTACTAATGCTGGCCTTTGGCTTAATGCATTCAAGCAACACTGGTAGGATACTGCAACATTCCTGCTTTATTTTGGATGCAAGCAGCAGGTCAGCATCTTAGACACTACCAAACCATAACATTGTATCAAGAAAAAGTAAAACCCAAAACTTTGTAATTAAGTGTCCTTGGTCTCACCCAATAGGAGTATTTCTCTTGTCTGAGAGAAGTTACACAGTAGGGTTATTATGTACATACTCATCGAGTCCAACCCTGGCAAGTAAGCGGATCTAATTTTTCTTGATACAAATCTATAAGTCTAATCTCCCTCCTCTGAAATCGTACCACCAAACCACAGCAATGATTCCTTGCTACTAAACACCTTTCAGTTGGTTTAAGATGAGTAAGCCTTGGACGCAATTGGTGGCTGCCGGAAGGTGCGTTCTTTCGCCCCTGTTTAGACAGTTACACGAAAGAAGTAAATGGCTAATACTTGGCCACAGTGCCTGAACTTTTCTTCCAGGGGCACTCAGCCCGAAGGGTTCCCATCCTGAAGATGTGACCGACTGCCTTGCCAACCGGAAAAGTTCACATAATGTGTGCAGCATCCTCCAAGCGACCCAGTTCTTAAAACTGTCTGATTCCATCAATTACCATCCTTCATGAACCTAGAACAAAATAATGGCCGTGTGAGACGCGCTCCTTTGCTTGCCCACAATTGTTGCATGAGTAATCGACCACACGATATATTTGAAAACATTATTCCTTCATTCTTATAACTTTTGCAGTGACACAAAAAACAATACATGTTCATCCAAAAAAAAGAGTATGCTCTCGATAATTGTAGTAATTAACCCTCCCATTTGTGTTCATTTTTAATTATTTCTCTGCACTCGCAGTAGGAAGATTGACACAAACATGTCCCTTTTCGACAGAGCGGAGACTAGGGATTAATTTACGTTCTGATGATGAGTGACCTTGTTGGCTTCGTAACAGACTTCAACTGAGGTCAACACACGTCGATACTCTGGAGATTGCAAACAATCCGAGACTCGTTTTTGAGCGAAATTGTAAATTGCATATGAAAAACATATATTTACAAACAGCTGGCCAGGTTGTTTCAATCTGCATTTCCAGAAAGATTTAACAGAGTGGTAGATAGAGGGCTTCCAACACAATGAATTGAGTCTAAGAAGCATGCCCTGTTGATCCCAGAATGCTTCTGCAATTAACTGTGATGCTTTTTAGCATATTGAAATGAACTATAGATAAAGTGCACAGTCCAATAATTTCTGTATGTGATTAAAAAACGGCAATTACAAATGCTGAATCCTCCGAAGATTGGGAAAAGTTGTTTTTTCTTCGTTCTTTTCTGCTTATTGAACTCTACATGAATTTCTACTCGGGAATAAGTGTCCATTTACTTATTCAGTTATACTGTTTACCAATGTTATGTCAGGTGTCTTTGATGAGGGTTTTTTTTTCGTGACTGATGGAAAATGATTGCAACATAGTAAGAAATAAATCATTTTGCTGTGCATAATTGAGTTGCACGTCTGAGACAAAACCGTTTGTGATCTACGTGCATTGGGACACCTCAACCCACTTGGTACTTGGCATGTCACCAAGCTTTCAAATGTCAAAATGTCAGTAGCCAATTCATTTGTAAAGGATAGAGTTTGTGTGAATTGGCGCAATCTCACCTTCCTCATTATAACTATAGTCCCACAGATGACAGCGAAGTCTAACAGGAAGCGCAGGTTTTTCTGCTGATCGGCTTGATACGCTTGTGATGCCAGATGGGTCAATGTGATGTACCATTGCTGATTTGTGGATATGAAAAGTGACTGTTTAACAAATAAATAACAAGGGTATTTAAACCGGAGGGGCTCTTACACCCAATCTCTTCGCAAAGACATATTACTTCAAAATACATTCCTGTTCTCGTTATCACAAAATCATAATTCTGGCCTCCACCTGCCCTCTAACAACTAATCTCTTGACTTTCAAAGCTAAATGACACTTACCCCATTTGAATTACTTCCCCCACTCCAGTAGCTGCCCAGGGCAACTGCAAATCAGGGAGCATTTCTCCTCCCAAAAGCCCACCTTCTTCAGTAACCTGGTGGTCTTCCTGGGCTCCACCCTGCCAAATCGTTGCTGAGCTGACATGGCTGACATTAATGGTTTTGCTGGATAGGTCCCTGTTAGAAATGGGGTTTCTGGTTGGCTAGGGTATGCACCTCAGCCAGGCAGAACTTACCCACTCTAGTCAGGGCAAGGGAGTTACTCGTCCAAGATAACCCCTGCTCACCCCCTTGGTAGCTTGGCATGAGCAGTCAGGCTTAACCTGGAGGCAATGTGTAAAGCGTTTGCACAACACACACAACACATGTGACGCAATATCCCCACCACAAAGGAAACACAACACCAGATTATATGAAAATATACTGTATTGTACACAAGGCAATTATCAGACCAAACATCACATATCAGTACTATCCTGCTATCTTAGCAGTTGGCAGAACGTTACACATTAGTTACTCTGCAACCTAGCAGTAGTCACACATAACACACAGGTTACTCAGTATTCTGCAACATAAGCAGTAGTCAGGAAAACACGTTATTACATCACAGCACTTGTCATAAGAATATCATAAAATGTCCATAGTAGGAACATTAGAAAACATATGGCAAGTTAGAAAAACATATTAGCAAGCATGTCCATAAAAGGAACATTTGCATACACATATGTAAAAACATCAAACGCAGGTAGGTAATATATGAATCAAACAAAAGTCTGTAGAAAGAACTTTGTATTGCAACTATATTGGTCCTTTAAACAGTACCTGGTTGGATGAAGGCACCTCCAGTGCCTAGAAGGCGAACAATGGGGCCACAGCGCTCCTATGCGCAAAACGGGGGCCTCCCTTATACTCTGGGGTCAGAGGAGGGTGACATGCACCTCCTCTCTTTTATAGGCAGGCCCCTCTGGGGACCGTGATTACTGGGGGCCCCCTAGGAAGCGCTTTTCAAAGCGCTAAGGCCATACTTATAGCCCGGGTTGCGGCGGTGATTCCAGCATGAAACAGGTGCCTCGAAGTGCCTGAGGGCACAGAAGAGCGCGTTCTCAGCGCAAAGGGGATATCAAGGCAGCACTCCTCATGCAGGGAAAAGTTACAGGGGTCAGGGGCCATGGCACCCTGCACCTGGGAACAATGAAGCAGGAAGGAGCACAATGCTGGTGGGTCCAGCTACAGGCCAGCACAAGGGGTGCAGATGATGGCAGTTCCTCCTAGTGACCAGGCAGGTCACAGGTTAGCACAGCAGCAGTCCAAAGCGGTTTCCTGGTGAGTCCATTCAGCAGCATCTTGTGTCCAGGTTCAATTTCCAAGAGTGTTCAAATTGTGGGGAAAATTCCCCTGTACTTAAAGTCAGTTCTTACAGTGTTTTACAATGGTAGGGAGAGGAGCTTCCAGCCAGTTACAACTGGTTCTGGGAGTGCCCCCTCTCTCCTTTCAGCACAGGCTCTAAACATCAGTGAGGGGTTAACAACCCTATTGTGTGAGGCCAGGGCACAGCCTTTACAAATGCAGGTGTGCCCTGCCTCTCCCTTCTCTCAGCCCAGGAAGACTATTCAGTATGTAGATGCACCTCTATGACACCTCCACCCTCCCTGTGTACAGGCTGTCTGAAAAGTATGCACAAAGCCCCAACTGTCACTCTGCCCAGACGTGGATTTGAGTCAAGCTGCAAAACACCAGAGTCATAAGCACAGATAAATGCGCACTTTCTAGAAGTGGCATTTCTGAGATAGTAATAAAAAATACACCCACACCAGTAAGCAGCTTTTATTATCACCATCACAACCATACCAAACATGCCTACGCTACCCCCCATAAATCAGACAATACCCCTTACACACAAGGCAGGGCATTTCTAATGCGATCCTATGAGAAGGCAGCACTCACAGCAGTGAGACACCAAGTTAGGCTGTTTGTCACTACTAGGACAGGCCATGCAATATGGCACATTTCCTGCCTTTCTACATACATGGCACCCTGCCCATAGGGCTAGCTAGGGCGTACCTTAGGGGTGACTTACATGTAGTAAAAGGGGAGTTCTGGGCCTGGCAAGTAAGTTTAGATGCCAAGTCCCTGTGGCAGAAAACTGCGCACACAGGCCCTGCGCTAGCAGGCCTGAGACAGGTTTGAAAGTCTACTTCAGTGGGCGGCGCAAGCAGCGCTGCAGGCCCACTAGTAGTATTTAATTTACAGGCCCTGGGTATAGAGCCACCACTGTACAAGGGCCTTATAGGTAAATTAAATATGCCAATTAGGTATAAGCCAATCATACCAACTTTCGATGGGAGAGCACCTGCACTTTAGCACTGGTCAGCAGTGATAAAGTGCTCAGAGTCCTAGAGCCAACAGCTGGAGGTCAGAAAAACCAGGAGGAAGGAGTCAAAAAGACTGGGGATGACCCTGCGTAAGGGAAAAAGTCCAACAGTCCCCAAACAGAGAACCTCTCATCATTAAAGACAGTGAGACAATTCCTTTTGCTCTCAGACCCCAACGCAAGTCCTACTTATGCTATGAAAAACGTGGAGCCCCACAGCTTCATGTGATACATGCATACTGCATGAAATGCATACAAAAGTCTGTTACCATTTGGCCATTTGACTGAGAAGCTATAATCCTACATCTGTTTAAAGTCTCATTGAGAAAAATATAGGTGTCAGTCTCTATCCTGGTTTTGCATGGCGAAATGCCATTGTGCCTCACTTGCACTTGCTTTGCTACCACATAAGCTACATACTACATTGCTTCATCACCAGTTTAACCAACAATATCCTTCTTAAAATATTTGTGTTCCTTGAATTGTTATTCTTTTGTAAACTACATACGCCTGCTGCAATCCTCTGAATGAAGCTCTTTGAATTTTGAATGTCCATCAACCCTACTATGTTTTGTTTAACTTGCATCAAGCTTCCTTTTATGTGTTGCCAACTTGTATAGTGGAGTGATCTGCACCCCCTCCTCCCACACTGCTCTTTAAATGGTTATTGGCCCGTGCATCACGGAATATTGATTGTTTGCCAGCTACTGTGCTGCCATTTACTCTTACACATACTGATCTTTGAATAAGTGAGTCAAAAATGTCTGTTATGTCTACTAAATCATTTTACTGTGTTGGTCTCCTCCTCCTTCCACCCATGTTGTATCATTTTGTGAGAGTCAGCTTAACTCTCCCTTTGACCACCAGGTATGAAACTCTCATTGTCAGCCTCGTAAGGCATACATCATTCATTTTTATCCAAATCTCTGGAATAGTTAGTTTTAAATTAAATTACCATTCCAGCCTTGCTAGAAACAACACAAAACCTTGCCAAACTTCCACCTGAGTCAGAAATCATAAATAGCTGATTATGGATCATAATGATAATAAGAAAAATGAAGAGTGTAAGAGTACACCAATACTTATTAACAAAATCTGGGATTTTTCTACCTATCTTCATAATAATGGTAAGATAAAGGTTCAGTCACATGAAAAACCGTACACAATATTGCAATTATCTGTCAATTAAAGCTCTGTAACAAATATATACAAATCAAGAAGGAGGCTGCAAAGGAGGAATTAAACTCCATTCTGAAGTATGACTAAACCTAGGATCTTTAATAATACCCACTTCTTCAGGGATGGTGTCAGCTGATGTCAAATGCGACAATTTCAGTTTCTAGGCCTTCTGAGCAATAAGTGGTTTGTTTGTCATTATATGTGGGACTAGGGCATTCCCGAAACTGGGACCATAGACTTTAAGATTTTTGTATATGTAGTTTAGCTGTTTGAAAGTCTGTTGGTTGATCACACAAAGTACAACACAATAAAATGTTGGGGAAGAGAGGAGTTAGTTTAAAGAGTGCTACTTGAAATGACATCCCTGGCTACAATAGACATACCACTAATGAAACAGTAGGCCCTAGCATAAGGTAATTCTTTGACTGTTCCCTTAAGACTGGAAGTTTTGTGCATGTTCATGGAAAGAAACATTCTTTTAGCTTAATGATATTGCTGCATTTCCATTCACCAAACTTTAAACCCTACTCATCATGATGAACAGCAATATGGAAAGTGACACTCCTTGGGAACAGTTCCACTCACCAAAGCCTGTACCCCTCACATAACATGAGAATAGAACAACCACCTACCCAGTGCTTTACGTTGTAGGTGCCATAGGAACAAAGCCTCATTAGAATGTGCATTTACTCCTAATTGGTTTATACCAAATTGGCATGACTTAACTTACTCGTAAGCCCCTAGTACATGGTACCAGCAATACACAGAACCTGTAAGTTAAGTTGTCCCTCATGGTTACAACACTTATTATGCCACCCTGAGTTTGACGAAGTAAAACATGTCACCCAGCCTGCCACTCCAGACTGGTGGGAAGCATATTACACTGCTTTCTCGAATTTGCCAATTAAACTAATCACAAAGCCCAGAAGTCTCTACATAATACAGATAAGTCACCCCTTTAGCAGGCCTTTTCGAGTCTAAGGCAGGGCACTGTTTATTAAAAATAGGATTTGTTTTGTATTTCTTAACAGTAAGAACCCCAACTTGATCTCTTTACTGTGAAAGGACAAATAGTCCCATTGGCGAGCACAGGGATATATGCTAATAACTCATCTATGCAAACCTGTAAATAGGACTACTAAATCTGGTACCTCAAGGTATCAAAATATCATCAGATTAAACCTATACTAATGCCAAAGTTGAATTTAATGTAACTTCTAAATAAAAACAACTTTTAGAAAGTTGCTACTCTGTTGCCCAAGTTTTCCAGTGGCCAATCTGAGATGCTGGCCACAAGATAATCTTCTACCCTCCTGTGGAGCAGTGTGTATGACTCCCACAAAAGTACAGAAAATTGGCTTGCCACTGTAAGAGGTGTTACATCTCCCAGGCAGGTAGCCTCACAGGATATGAGGTGAGCTTAAAAAGGGAAAGCCCTCCTTGAAGGGGAAATGTTAGACACACACAAAAGGAGCCGCTCTGTTGTCCTGGTAGACAGGTTGGCAGTGAGGACAGAGAGGGAAAAACAGTTGCCAAAGCAGTTCTCATATGGTCATGTAGTCCTCAAATAGCCACACCTCTAATGTGGGCTCCCAAGCTCCATACACCAAGAGAGGGGTTCAGTCATCATGGATCATGGGAGTGGGCAAGACATTTCATTCTTGGATAGATAGATGCCACAGGTCATCATCAGGTGGGAGGGGACCTGGTAGTCCATTGGCTAGTAACCACCTCATCCCTAAGGACACATTCTTGGCATAAATTTGGCACCCTTGGCACCCAGGCCTCAGATCACATCTGGACTGGAGAGAGGACCAAAGAGGGACCACCTTACCTTCCCTGGACCTGGCAAGAGATCCTGCACCAAAGAGTGGACTGCACCTGCTGATCCTTGGGCTAGCAAAGAGAGGGCTGTGTCTGTGGTGCTTGGTTCGAGTAAAAGTCACTCGTGAGCCCCATACAGAAGAGGTGAACTTAAAGAGCCAACTGACTGTTACAGTTTTAAGTCCACAAAAGCTGAAGAAGCCCACTTTGGCAAGTCAATAGCCACAATTTCTTGACTATCGCTAACCACCAACATGTAGCCTGGGAGGCCATGCCGCAATTTTCAAATGTGCACTGGAACCAGGATTGTCTTCGGAGTGGAGTTTAATTCCTCAAGAAGGGCAGTAGCCTTCACCAAAAGGAACTGCTGATTTTGTTGTGACAGGAGACATGGAGTCCAGTGGCAAAAGGGCTTTTGCTGGACCCAGCAGGACTTCAAGGACACAGATCCCTGTGGCCAAAGTCACCCCACCAGGACCGCAGACCAAGAAGTAGCTGGAGGAAGCCACTTGTCAAAGCACAGCATCCTCAGCATCCCCCAGCATGTGCAGCATCTTATAACCCTTGCATAAGGACCACTCAATTGATGGTTCACCCGTAGAGACAGGAAGAGGACTTGAGCCTGCTTTGGTGACAAGGTAGCTATTGTACAGATCCTTACAGGCTCACTTGACCAACGCCCTGCTGAAGTTGGTCACCCAAAGTGGGCCAGAGTATCCGAACACAGCTTAAGAAATATTTTATAAAGTTTCCAAACTCTATCCAGTAGTTACCAATGTTTGGTTACATTTTGAATGAAAAGCTGTAGATGACAGTTTACCTAAAAATCGATATCCTTAGAATCATTGGATTTCCTTCTTTCTTTTGTGTTATTCTGTCAATTTGGACGTTTAAATGCTTTACACTGGTTTCTTTGTTTCAGCCTGAATGCTTGAAGACACAGCTTCCCAGGTTTGAGCTAAGGGTTATACAAATGAGCATGACTGGACCAAAGTCAGTATTGTGAGTGTAGTAAATGGTGAAGTCACACAACCATAACATAAAACATACCACCATCATCACCATTGGATTTTAACAGTTAGATCTGCAATTCCAAAAAGCATTTTTTGGTTTGCTTGTAACTTTGACTCTGTTTGACAAATCTTCACAAAACTTTCCAAAAGTGCAGTCTCATTCACCTCAGCTGCTTCATGGGAAAGTTTCAGGGTAATTTGTGTAGCAGGTGCAGAGAAAAATGAAGGTCATAGCCGTAGCCACCCCCAAGGGATACAAACTCCAACACAAAGACCGCCTTAACAGGCCAGGCGTTGGCATCGCCATCCCACACAGAGACACCATCAAAGTCATCACCAGCTCCCAAGACACGATCAACAACACTGAACACATGCACTTCCTCATCCACATTAACAACAACTCCACCCTCAGAGGTACACTAATCTACAGACCACCGGTCCACGCCCCGCCTTCTGCGACACCATCGCCGACAGCATCAGCTTGCACGCCCTCACCTCCACAGACTACATCATCCTCAGTGATTTCACTTAGAAAACCCACAAGACCACAACACTACCTCCCTCATAGACAACCTCACCAACCTCAGACTCAAACAACTGGTCACCGCACCCACCCACTCAGCAGGACACACGCTCGACGCAATTTTCACCACAAGCCAACAAATAGCCTACACCCACACCACCGAACTCCTCTGGACTGACCACCACTGCGTCCACTTCTCCTTCACCAAACCCCCACACACTACCATCAACACACCACACCCTACCGCATGTGGGACAAGATCCCCACAGAACGACGAAACTCCGTACTGGCCCATAACCCCCCCCACGCCAACGACCCCAACACAGGAGCACACAACCTCTCCAAATGGATCCCTACCTGCGCAGATACACTAGCCCCCCTCAGAAAACACATCGCCACCCCCAACATCAAGAACGCCCCATGGTTCACTCCTGAACTCCAAGACTCCAAGTGCAAATGCCACCAAGCTGAGAAAATATGGCGACTAGAACCTTCCACAACCAACTTCTCCACCCTCAAAACCACCATTCGCACCCATCACCAGCTCATAGGCACCGCCAAAAGAGATCATTACAAGACACGACTTGACAACTCTTAAAACAACAAAGAACTCTTCAAGATCATCAATGAACTTGCCAAACCCAAAGCCAGCAACATAGACCCCAAACACACACACAGCCCCTATGTGACGCCCTTTCCAACCACTTCCTCTACAAAATCCTGGACAACCACAATAGCTTCATACCACACACACCCACCACACACACCCACCACTCACCCAACCCAACCCCCACTCATGACTCCACCACCACACTCTCCACATGGACACCCACCACACACGAGGAAAGCTAAAAAAGCATGAACTCCATCCACTCCGGTTCCCCCTCCAACCCCTGCCCACACCGCATCTACAACAAAGCTAGCCCAACCATCGCCCCCATACTCTACAACATAATCAACTCCTTTTTTGTCTCCGCCACCTACCCAGACCCCTGGAAGCACGCGGAAATCACCGCTCTCCTAAAAAAAAAACAAGCAGACCCGGAGATCCTCTCCAAATACCACCCCATCTCCCTCCTCCCTTTCCCCGCCAAGGTTGCAGAGAAATTAGTCAACACCCGCCTATCCCACTTCCTCAAAGTAAAGAACACTCTTGACCCCTCACAATCTGGGTTCCGCAAAAATCACAGCACGGAAACCGCCCTCATCGCATATACTGAGGACATCCTTCCTCACCGACCGGATCCAGAGAGTCCGCCTTCCACGCTTCCACTCCAACACTACCAAGATCACCTGCGAAGTCCCCCATGGGTCCTCCCTCAGCCCCACACTCTTCAACATCTACATGATCCCCCTAGCCAACATCCTCTGAGCACACAAAATCACTATCGTCTCCTATGCAGACGACACCCAACTCATCCTCCTCCTCACCCGCATCCCCACCACCGCCAAAACCAACCTGCACGCCGCTCTCCTCGACACCGCCAGCTGAATGACCACTAACCACCTCAAGATCAACTCAAACAAAACCGAGATCATCATCTTCGGCCCCAACAAAACCACATGGGACGACTCCTGGTGGCCCACCGCCCTAGGACCCGCACCCACCCCCGCAAACCACACACGCAACCTCGGCATCATCCTTGACCCCTCCCTCTCCATGACACAGCAAATCAATGCTCTAACCTCCTCCTGCTTCCACACACTATGCACTCTAAATAAATCCTTCAAATGGATTCCCCCAGAAACCAGAAAGACAGTCACCCATGCACTCATCAGCAGCAGACTGGAATACGGTAACGCCCTTTACGCCGGCACCACACTCAAACTCAAACGCAAACTCCAGAGAATCCAGAACACAGTTGCACGCCTCGTCCTTGGCCTCCCCCGCCACAAACGAATCTCACCACACCTCAAATCCCTTCACTGGCTCCCCATAGACAATAGAATCACTTTTAAGATCCTCATCCACGCACACAAAATCCCCCAACAACACCGGCCCAACCTACCTCAACGAAAGAGTTAACTTCCACACTCCCACACGCAACCTCCGATCAGCTGACCTCGCCTTAGCCACGGTCCCCCGCATCCAATGCATCACCACAGGAGGCAGGTCTTTCTCCTACCTCGCCCCCAAAACCTGTAACTCCCTCCCCACCGACCTTCGCAAAACCAAAGACCTCCTGGTCTTCAGAAAGAACCTCAAGACATGGTTGTTCGATCAGTGACCCTCCCTGCCCCCCCCAAATTCCCCCCCAGCGCCTTGAGACCCTCACGGGTGAGTAGTGCGCTCTACAATTTTTTTTGATTGATTTATTGATTGATTGAGGTCCAAAAGGATGTTTTCCACGTTAATTTTTACACTGAGAAAATTGAGCAGCTAAACTGCAGTAATTGCTCGACAGAATTACACCAAATTTTTCAGAAAGCTAGATGTAGGTCCAGAAATTGCAATAGTTGTCATTTGGTGTAATTCCATTCAGTAGATTTTTAGAACTTAAGGCTCAAAAGGTTTGTATATTTCAGGCTGTAGAGAATCCACAGAACCAAAAGATCTAGAAAGAGGATCTGATCGTATGCCACCACATCAACAAACATGTGGAGACACCCATTTTAAGACTTTGGAACTGAGTCGCCAACAAATTAGGTTAACGAAAGCTATATAAGGGGGATGGGCAGGGATATCCTGTCCCCCTAGGCCTGGTGGGGGAATCTCAGAGAGACCCCCAGAGGGACAAAGCATTTTTATTTCACATTGTACAGCAAATCCACATTTAAATTGCAGAAAAAAGTTGTGTTCTTGCACTTTGAAAACACAAACCCTACTGTGGTGGGAAAGGACCTGGGTGGCGGCACAATCTATTTCATAGGAGAGAGGGCATGCCTCCTTGAGGCCTTGAGGTAAGGTCCTGAAATGTGAAAAAAGTAGGAGGGAGTGTGAGGCTCACTTCCCTGGGCCTCCTTGAGATCCCAGGGACCCCCAATCCCTGGGGTCAATAATTAAGTAAAGGAGAAGGGGGCTCACAGCTCCCTCCCTGCACAACTATATGGCCCCAGGCATCCTGTCCCCTTGTGCTGGCTCTTGGAGTGTATCGTGGGGACCCCAACCCCCAGGACAGCACAGTTTTCCTGCATGCACTCTTGCGGGCAGGGCAGTCATATATGCTTTCCCCTGGCTAGAGCAGAAATCTGCTACCGCTAAGTAGGAACACATAAGTGTCTGCCTGCCCACGCCCTCACGGGCAGGGAAACTTAAAATTGCTCCGGCCTGGTGGGAGTGAAAGAAAAGCTGCTCCAGTGGGGTGGGAGCAATGCCAGCTGGTGATAGCACCTGAGATTCGTGTGCTCAGGGTGAAACATAAAAAAAATAAAAAAAATGAGGGCAAGGAGCTGCTCATTTAATAGTAATTGTTCCAAGAAAGGAGATCCCATAGAAGGAACAGGGGAGCTACTAAGCATTTTATTTATATTGAGGAGGGCTGCAGGGAATGCAGCAGCCCCCATCAACATTCAATTGTGGCCTAAAAAATGTTAAAAGAAAGACTCAAAGGTATGATGATGCTTGCTTTAATTAAATGTTGCACTGTGCGAATTAATGAAGTAACACTGAGGGCCATGGGGGGAGGCAGCATTGTTCCTGTCCAGAAGGAGCAGCTGCTTCTGCTTCATCTCACTAGGAGAGTGCAATCTTAGTTTCCCTGGCCACAAGGGTGGGAGAAGAAGTGTTTTACCACGTGGTAGGAACATTTTCAAAGCCCTGCCAGTGGTCCTGCTGGGAAGGGAAAAATACTGTGCCCTAGGAGTGGGTTTCCCAGGATACCGGTCCTGGGCTGGCCCCAGGTGATAGGGTCCCTGGGGTCTTGTAAGTTTTACATTGCAGGGATATTTGTTTTTGTGCAGGAAGGGACACCTTCCTGCACAGATACATTCACAAGAGGCATTTCCTCTTTCTTTGTGTGTTGCAGAATGCAGCACACATAGAAAAAGGAAAAAATAGGATCAATAAAAGTATTTTTCCTTGTTGAGCCTCCTTTACGCTTCTCCTGGTGAGGCGTAAGCTTTTAACGCATTCCCAGGTTAACAAATCCTTGTAAATCTGAGAATGCATCAAAATCCATGGGAGTTTCATGGGAATACCCACTGCAACACCCGAGGAATGCCTCTTTGATGCAGAGCAAGGCAACACAGCAACTTTTGCTGTGCTGTCTCACTCCATATCTACAAGTCATGTAAAATCATGCAAAGTGGCTTTGTGTGACCTTGTATAAACGGGCTTGCAGCCTGTGCTTTAGGTGCATGAAAAAAGTGATGCACAGGTTGAGCTAGCCATTCGTATATATGGCACTAGAGTTTGTATTAATCTATTTGTACAACAAGATCCCAGAGAGTTTTGCCCCGCTATGCCACTGACTAACAGGTAATATTGTTAGGCCAGGAAAAGAGACCAAGACAGTGATAATATATCTTGGAAGAGTACAGACAATATTATGGTAACTAGAAAACTGGCAAAAGTTGAAAGTTAAAAAAGAACACATGGAAAGAATGAGGAACTACAGGGGCATTGGTTTGTTGTATCCAATGGCTGGGGTATGGGAAATCATATAGCTTTGTCTCCTGTAGAACACGAAATTCTAGCAAACGAATCTGTGAGAAAATTAAATCTTTCACAATGTTGTTCATCTTGAGAACACAATTTCATCCTCTGTTTGTAAACATAATTGATTCTGTGTGCATTTACCTGCTTTTATCTGGCAAACATCCAGGCCCAAATTTACAAGGAAGTGACACAATGTAGCACAGCATGTAAAGTTACAGTGCTGCATTGTGTGAAAGAGAGAGAGATAAAGCAGAACATTGCCATTCACTAAACTGTTCTGCTCTCTCCCACAGATTGCACACTTTTGGCTGCCATGCACTAATGCAGATACCCTTGTGCCATAGTGCAAGCGGGTCTGCATGGGGTAAGCATAGGGTATCTTCTGGAAGCAGGGGCTCAACACATGTCCGTGCAGCCCATGCAGTGCAGAGGTGACCCAACCCGTACGTTACACCAAAAAAGAAAAAGGGAGCACACTGCCTTGCATTCAAGCGGAAAATAGCCCTCAGGCATCAAGGTAAATGGAGTCATTTAAATATAAATAGTGAGAATTTTTCAAAAAATTATTCACCCTAAGTAGGTGCAGCAAAGTGCTGTATCGCTGTAGAAAGTCTTTCACCTAAGGTAGGTGCAGCGAGTGCCGTATCTCTGGACACGTGTTTCTGGCTTTCGGCCGTCATCAGCAGAGAATGTATGTAACTGAATGGGTCGCTTGAAAGGCCGCCAAATGTCTTCACAGGTTTTTGTACCACTCAGTAGGTGCACAGGTGCATCGCCAGTGCTCGTCAGCAAGAGGTTACACCACTGGCTGGAAGGGGATCCTTCCAGTACAAAAACTATACTTTAGGGATTTTGCAACTTTGTATGTGTGGCCTAACAGCGGCCCAACGGGGAGCGATAACATTATTTCTTCCCGTTTTCTCCTCTTGCTATGTGTGAGGCATTCTGCAGCACACATAGAAGGAGGAAATTGTCTCCATTGATTGTTTATGTCCAGGATGGTGTCTATTCCAGCACAACAACAATTATCCCCACAACGCAGGCCCCCTTGCACCATGGTGCATGGGTGCCTGCATTGGAATGTCAGAATGTCACTAGAACACTCTGAGTGCCTAAAGAAGGAAACCCAGGTGTCTGAGAAGAGAGAATCTCAAAACCACCAAAAAAAGGTTTTATAAGCTAAAGTATTTAAACAAATCAAGTGTACATAATTAATAACAAATTTATTAAATAATGTGCACATTCATAAATCCAATTATATCCTAAAAATACCAAACAACTAATGAGTTATTCTAATAGAGACCCTGGAAAACTGTCAATGACCTAAAAACAGTAAACACAATGATACTAATTCACTCATACCAAATTTAAAAATGTAACAAGGACCAAACATAATACAACAGAAACAGCACAACATAGTATCAGAAACATATATGCTACCCCAGGCAAACCACCCGGTCTTTCTGATAATTCTACAACAAAGTTATATTGGGTCAGCTTTCTAATCTACAGATTATTACATCTGCAGGCAATCCTTCATATTCATTATATCATGTCTTTGATCCAGGTGTCCTGTGTTTAGTTTTCCTTCTTTCAAATAAGCACTTCTTCACAAATTTGTTTTAAGGGGATTAGATAATTGCAGTGCAATACACTGTCCTTGTACTGAGTATCAATACCAATGCTGATCCAAAGGAAGGTCCTTCTTATACACAGTAGTGCCGACGTACGTTTCGGTGAAGCGTGGCCCAGCCGGGTCACTAACCTTCTTCAGGGCACAAATAGCCATCATAAATAGGACAATTCCTGGAACAAAATAATATTCACATGATCTATATTTCTGGAATATCAAAAACAAAATAAATATATCTCTGATCTTGAGATTGATTGTACAAAACTAAAGAAAAAAAAAAAAGGGAAAAAGAAAATAAGAATTCCATCACCCTTGCATGTGATACTCATGCAAGAAAAAGAAGAAAAGAGTGTGTCCTCAAATCACTCTATGAAGGATACGATCTTGAATACCAATTCATGCATAACAAGAGAAATTATTTTCTTAATTTTAATTGGCATCCTCTTTGTGGTTTCTCTCACAGGAAAAGGTCATCCAAGGAATAGTCCAAGATAGTTTAGAGTTATATCTTACTCAAGTGTGTGTGGTTCCTCACATAGGAAATATTATCAACTTCTTCCCAAAGTCATGCTCTGTGCAAAGTGTCTCTCTATTTGAAAGTCAATATAAAATAATGATGTTCCCCTACTTTGAAGCAGATGGATAGATGGAATTACTATTATTTGCTTCCAAAGTGGGAAATCCCATCAGGCACCACTTTTTGATAAAAATTCCTAAACATAATCAAACATAATCTGTAAATGATACAGACTTAAAAAACTACTAAAATGTAAGCCTACGCATACAAGAAACAAAATGCCTGGTATCTCAGCCTAAAGTAGTTGATTAGCTCCTGGTAGCTATATAAACCTTTTCTCTCTTAGCTTGTATTGCTAGAGGTGTTCCATCAGCAGAAGTGTCAGCATTTGTGGCACAATAGGACAAATGCCAACACCATCTAAATGTGTGGCCAGAAACAAAGGACAACACACCTTCCTTATTTCATTTCTGCTGTCAGAATGGCAATTTACACAGCCCCAGCATCGTCCTCGAGGCTGTAACAAAAGGGGAAACACCGACAGCAAAAGAATTTTCTGCAAGCCGTCCAAACATATGTAAAGATGGAAATCGGGCAACAGATGTAGGTGACGGACCTCAAAGAGGCACAAGGAGGGAAACTGTAAGGGTGTGTCAAGCTTATGTGAGCGGCATCTTGGAGTGAGTATAGTATCACTGGATATACTGCACCTATACTACACAATCAGAAAGGGTAGAGCCATAGATTTTTCCTAATGACAGGGGTAATGTTAAAATAGAATAGAGAAAATAATGCAAATTAATTTAAATAACCAGCCATAGAAAGAAAAAAGTAAAGAAAGTACTGAGGTGCCTAATTTATCTTAAGGCACCGAGTAGGATACATAAAATCCCACTTTGAGTTCCGAATAATCTAAAAACATAGCAAAGACTCTCCCTAGGTGGAAACAATATACATATATAGATGAAAAAAAATATATTTCTCTATAACATAAGAATTATGTGTATAGTGCATCTTATAGTGGAAACCATAAACACTATTACGCCATCACAGGCAGAAGTTAACTTACTAAGATGCATCATATGATGAAACCAAATGGATTTATGCATCTTCACAAAAAGGTATTTTCCCAAGGTATTCTGTCGTTCAATCCTTGATTTACTGTATCAAAAATATCAATCCAAAAAACTTCCCTTTCTTCCTGTTTTTGTCCAGGTCACCATATGATTAAATATTGTTTTCCAGAATATTCCTTTGAGGGTTCTCTTTCTTGGTGCCTGCATTGGTGCATGACAGCAATTTGTGTGCCAGCACACAGAGAGAGGATAGAAATGCACCATATCTTGTAGATATGGCACACATCTGCCCTTTCCCTGTGGCACAGGACTATCCTGCGCCATGGGCCTTGTAAATATGGCCCCAATTGTCTAGAGAGAAAAAGTTAGGTGGGCTTTGGGCCAGTGCTAAATTTGTAAATAAAGAGGTGCCGGTGCTCAAAGCCCTTCTCTTAAACAGGAGGCTGCTGTAATTAAATCTGCCAGCACTGAATACTGAGGCAGCGTAATCCTGAAGCCATCTCGGGCCTCTTCAATCAATTTAGGGCCACCCCTGCCCTTTCAGCTCATCCTGCAACTTTCTACTTTCTCCCTCTATGACGCTTTTAAGTGTTTCCTTCATCCTCTTTCGCATATGTGTCTTTTGCTCGCAGCAACTGCTTGAGGCATAAAAATAAGCCCGGCCCTCACAAATAAGGGCCGGTGCTCAGCACCGGAAACAACAAGCACAAAGTAAGCACTGCTTAGGGCAGTGAATAATAAGGCTCTAATCAATAAAATACATGGGTAATACAAGCTCTGCATTTGCTTTCTCCGTGGTTCATACATTAAATATGTTCTTCCAGGCATGAGGCCAAACATAGTCAGCAGAAAAAGGTAGCTTAGGTTTTATTTGGACAACCAAACAAAAAATAAACCAATCAATATGTGACCGTAATATGCTGATTTGGCCGTAAAAATTGTTTCTCGAAATTTTTCACCCAAATCATATGGCAATTACTTTACAGACATTTGTATCGGTTTTTACTTTGCTTATTAGAGTTTTCCTATAGATGTATGGAGGTGGCAAATCGAATTTTAAAACCAGCCAAGGTGTAACTATTTGCAGTGTAATAGGAATGGGCTTTGCTGCAAAGAGCCGCAAAACTATTTGCACCTTATTTTTTTACTTTGTACCGGGATGGCTTAAGACCTGCATCACTATTACGTGATGTTAACATTAGTTAGTATTTTGTTATTACAACCATAATTTTGGGAAAATCATCTACATTTCCAAAGGGCTTATTTTGTAATTTTAACAGAATCTACTATGGCAATAAATACATTTTCCATAGACACTCATTGAAAGGTGGTGTTCAGGTACATTCTCTCCTTTAGACTCAATTATTTCTAGATGAATACGTTACAGTTGTTATTTCATTGTAATTTATTACAAACTTTTTTATTCGCGGATTTTAAGAGAAGGAGGCATATTGACAGTTGGAAAACCTTTGGGTAAGTAAGGGTAAGTAGCATTTGACCATTTTTAGATCCGTTTGAACGATATGCTCACTGGCGAAAAGTACTTCCTCCTGCCAGCTGCACACAAGGATTTGGTTAAAGAACACAGACTACGCAAATTGATTCAAGATATTGGATTGCAACATTGATGCTGTTTTCATGCAAATCAGTAGGCCATTTGTTTTTTGCTTTACATATCGAGAACATGTGTTTTTTATGATAATAACGACCTGTCAACAAACGTAAAATATATTCTCTGAATGAAGCCTATCTTCACATGAGCATTTTCCCTCAGTTGGTCATCTCAGTATTAATTCCTGTGCAGTTGAACACATTTCCGTTTCAATGACGCCTAAAAACGAATTTCTTTTCAGAAATATGTGCAAGTATATTTTTTTATTTTAATATGGTTTGTTTCGAATGTATAAAATTACGATTTGAAATAAGTAGTAACATTACACAGAAAAAAGAAAGGCCCAGATTTCAGAAGCTCTAGCGCCACATTAAACTAATCTTTTGACGCTAATGTGGTGTTAGGTTTAAAAGATCAGCGCAACAGATTTACAAAGAGGCGCAGCAAAGAGGCGCAATGCATGTGTTGCGCCACTCTGTAACCCCTTGCGCCACATAATGCCTGACACACTCCTAATGTATGCAAGGGGTGAGTTCCACCTTTAGGGAGGCTGAAAGAAATGTTGCAATTTTTTGTGCTATTTTTAATGCCTGCACAGAGCAGGTGTTAAAAGGAGGCACACCATTATTTATAATGGGCCTCAATGTGCCTTGCAGGATTAGCGTCAACGTTTTTGATGCTAATTCTGCAAAGCGCCAAACTAGATTAAAAAATGTTGACGCTAGTTCCCTAGTTCCCTAGTTTACGCCTTGATGCACCATATCTTACATACGGTGCACACATGGTGGCTTTAGGAGGGTGCTAAGGAGCGCCATAAAAGGGCACTGCAATGGATGAAGGACAACTTTTCTTGAATCTGCCCCAAAGTGTGTCACAGCATGATTTCCTTAAACCGAACTTTTGTTGGTGGAAAAAACTCCCAAAGGTTTTTCTGAAAGTGCTTTATTGGTAATAATTTTAGGCATGCTATCAGTATGCTAAGTGAGCATTAAAGTAATGGTTGTATCCGCCAAAATTCTTTTTAACCAAGCTTTTTAGACAATACGTGTATCTTAAAAAAGTTTCATTGACAGTAGTAAATGACAAATAAAGGGGTATATTTATAAGCCCCTAGAGCCACCTTGCGCCACATTAGCGTTATATATATATATATTTTTTTACACAAATGTGGTCCAACAAGGCTAAAATCCTCGCTCCATATTTTCAGAAGGTGGCGCAATGCATGCATTGCACCACTTTGTAACCCTTTGCGCATATTATGCCTGCGCAAGGCATAATGTATGCACATGGGCATTCCCCCATGAGGGGGGCTGCAAAAAATGGCGCAAGGAAATCTAACAGATTGCCACAATGTGTATCTACACATTGTGGCAGCAGGGGGAACGCTAAAGGATGCAAAGAAAGTGGTGCTGATCTAGGTGCAGCGTCACTTTACTTAAATATGCCCCATAGTTTATTGTATCAGGCTCTGCAAAAAGTTTATGTTCATGATGGAAAATCTGCCTGGTTGCACTGTTATTAGTGTCTCTGTTCATAAGCTTAGTAAAAGGATAAAACAATGGGAGCAAGTAACACCCACAAATTGTTAATTTCAGAAAATATGGAATTTTAAAAATCATGTTGGATTAAATGTGCTATCATGGTGGGAAATTTCCCCAAATAATCCCTTATTTGCAAGAGCTATAGGAGATATGATTCAGTTACATAAATATCTGGGGAAAATGTGCTTTTGTACATTCCCTTATTAATGATACTGCAGATTGTCTGCTTAGAAGTGCTTAATTTGTGAATGAAAAAGTGTTGGTGCCTAAAGCTCTGCTTAGAAACCGGTGCAGGGTGCAATTAAATGTTGGTGCACTAAATACCTAGGCTGGTATTCTTCAATCCACCACCATATACCCCGTCCCTTTTTCTCGCTCTGGTGTGTTCCTTCTTTCCCCTTGTGGTGGTTTTGTAATTTTTTTCTTCATTTGTTTTCCTGATCTGGGTGTCTGCTCCCTCTCTAGCACTTGGTAAATATTTGATACAAAAAGTAAGTAGTGACCCCTTCCTCTCCCCTGACAATCATTAGCTCAACTTAAGCACTGCTGTGTGACTATCGGAACAGTGTTTGAACGAAAATCTAAGATTTTATTAAATGTGTGTACACATTTTGGGATTTTTGTCAAACCGTTAAACTGTCAAAAATAGTAAATCTATGAAAGTCATGGGGATTTTGCCTTGGGGTTGGGTCTGTGCAATATGTTTTTTGTCTGGGATTAATGTCTAGCAGAAAGCTTGTTTTGTACTGTAAAGTTGGCTCAAAGATATGTACATCAGTGGACAGAGTTTTACACTAAAAAAATAAGGTCACTTTGAATCAGGCCTAAACAAGAGAAATGCTTTTATTTCTCCTAATGTTTCTCCCTTTGCATGTGTGCTGCAATTTACAGCACACTTCTGAAGTGTGAAAAGATTTTAAGTCAGTCTAAGCATTGTGTTTTGTACTGAAAGGGTATGATTCCTACCACTATGCTGCAAAGGTTTGTGGTTTGTGCTAAGGAACCTGATAGTTAATCAGAGCTCGGGAGAGAGCACAATAGTGTCATTTCTTAAAAGGCATGTTGTTTTCCTCTTCTCTCCTTTTTACACAATGCAGAGCAACAGGTGTGGTTGCTGTGCTATGTTTTGAGTTTTTATGTTCTGGACTAGGTCTCCAAGATTTAAATATTGTTGGAAATTACCCTTTTTGGAGGGTTACCCCCATGCTTTTGGCCTTTCTCCTTCACTTTTCTGACCTTGTTTATGCTGTCTTTAGGACTCTGTGAACTTTACCACCACTAATCCTGTTTGTGAAGTTTCACACTGCCATGTCGAACTGACCTAAAAACCCTTTTGCCAGTCCTAAACCTTCCCTTTTTATACATATAACTCACACTTTAAATAGGCACCGGACAACCCAGAGGGCAAGGTGCAATGTATTTAAAAAGTCAGGACATAAACTTTTAAGTTTGACATGCCCTAGTAGTGGAAAACTCCCAAAGTCATTTTTCACTACAACAAGGCCCATCTCTCCCAGTAGGATAACATTGAGATTACTTTTTCACATCTCATAAGTATAATTCACAATCTGGAAGAGATATGTTTTTTAAGTTTGGTGTCTCTGGACTCACAATTTATAATCACAACTTATTTTGAAATTGCAATTATGAAAATGCCACTTTTAGAATGTATGGAGGCGACTCCGTGCTGATCTTGCTCACTTATCACCAAATCATTGCTGCATCTATCCTTTCCTACTTTTAACTTCCAGTTGGCTTCAACTTCCTTATATTTCCCCTGATCTATGCTGAGCTGGAAAGCATTATTTTAACTACTCCTAAAGCACTTCATGGATTCTGGAATTCAGGAATTCTTTGTTGGCTGTAGTCTCCCTCTTTTACTTGGATTAAAGCTTTGTCATGAGGAAGTGCTCATAATGAAGACTCCAAGAAACTGTACAAAGCCTACTCACAGTCATGATGAGGCAGTATTATCTGGGTAGAAGGCATCACCAGATGTGACCTCATTACATTCTAATATATTTAGCCAAGGTGGCTGAGTTGGGCCCCTAGCTGATACACACCTGCAAGGTAGGGTACAAAGAGAAGGAAACAGAAGAAAAAAAGGTTAAAACTTTAAAGTCCATAATCACAGGTAAAAACCTGTTTCAAGGCAGCAAACAGTCCAAGAATGGCTAACGAAGGTACACAGAACATCAGACAATGTGTCACTGCCTACTCCTATTTCAGGATACTCAAATGGACTTCCAGGGTGACCTCCATGATATATAAAATGCAGACCAGAAGCTATCATCAAAAATCAACGTGTAATAGCTACAAGAGCAAAATAGCTATGCTTCCTTTTATTACAAATACAGGAGATTGTATCATCCCTGATGCCCTTGGTTCCCCTGTAAATTCCCCTGGGATCGTAGGGAACTTACAATCAGACTCTATCTATGCGGGTGACAATTTAGGAGAAGGAGAAACTCTGGGTTCAGGATTCGGTCATGACCACTTTGAAATTTTGGCTAATTCTTTTGATACTTCATTACCCGTGGATCAATTACAGACTTTAGAACACTTGGGGGATATGGAACAACCCATTCCATCATCAATGAATATGGGTGCAAATAATAAATCTACGTTCATAAGCAGGACAAACACTGAGTCTACAAATTTGACAGATGAGTGTACTCCCCTAACTTATACAGTATTGCAGCAATGGGGGCTATTAGTAATACCCTGATGCAGATGTGAGAAATACAATCCAATCAATCATCATTATTATCAGAACAGGTGTCACTACTAAATCAAATCAATAAGCAATTAACTTCTCTTAAAACCAATGCAATTCACAAATCTGCAATTAAACAAGGCCTTAATTATTTAGAGTCTGCTTCAAACAACGTATATCACCTAGATGATATAGTGGATCTACTACAGCTGTTCCCAATGAAGATCCAGACTCTAATAACATGTACAGGCAAAATGCATGCAGCGATTAATACGAACTCGGATTAAATCTGTGCCAGTGGCCCCGAGAATACTGGAACAATCAATGTTGATGAATATCATGATACGGTCACATATGAGAACAAAACAGCATCACTTGTAGCAAATTTACCCCTCAGGAATTTTCTGTCAACCCGACTCAAAAGTACGTGCTCAGTCGGGCTCTAAAACCTAGGCCTGAGGTTACTGACTGACTAGTAACAGATATGTCAGCAGGTAGCCAGCAAACACGCGTGAACAGGAAAATCAAGATTGATCCTACAGATAGGTGCTGCAACACCACAATTGTCCCAGGGAATGACTGTAGAGGTGAGAATTTTTACTCATATACAAGCAGCTGTTGAGTGAAGAAATTAAAATGACTTAAGAAGAACGCATGTATGAATATGGAATCTGCAAAACAAAACCCTCAAACAATGTTAGATAATACCCTATTCTCATGAACATAACTTCTAATACTACATCACATTCTTTTGCAGCACCCACCTTACCTTTTCCTGTTAAAAACATAGATGTTGCATCTTTGAAAGATATGCTGATTTCCACCTCAATCATCTCCAATGCCACATCTACATTATCAACAAGCCATCATCTCAGGTGTAGTGACACAGAAAATTTTGGAGCATCAGTTTCTAAAGGACCAGATGAAAAAATGGAAGCCTCTCTTACATTACTGACATCACCAGATTCATTATTACTAAAACATATGATGGATGGAGTCATCTTAATAGCAAAAACTCTAGCACTTCCCAAATCTGTCCAAGAGGGCACAATTGTTTTAAAACAGATCCATCAAGAGGTTGAACAGACAGTTAGTGTTTTCCAAAAAAACACCTGCCATGATCAGTATAATTCTACAGATTCATAAACATATAAAAACTCACAATTTAGAGCTCCGAAGGGAAGACATGTTGCAAGGGCACCCCAAAATGATAATTGAATGTACCATATTGAATAGCACACGCAGATGAGGCTCACAGTGTAAACAATTTGGCTGTTTTGATGTATGAAACCATCAAAACTTAACTTATTAAAATCTTTTAATGAACTAAGTTGATTTTTCAAACTTATCAAAAGTGTACTTGCTTCCAAACCAATAGATTAAAGGAGGTGGCAAAATCACTAGGATGACCTGGGTAGGTAACTGTATTGTTCAGAAAATATGGGCACATCAACAAGACCCTGCTAATTAGGGAAATTTAGCTGCATAAGTTGAAAGAGATAAATACCCTCAAATGCTCAGGCTTAGAGGTCAACAACCAGCAAGTTCAACATCTTCACTACAGTTGGCTCCAAATTTCAAGGGCCCAAGTCACATTTTTCCTATGTTAATCTAAAGATTACAACAAATTCGCAACTACCAACTCAATGCTCAATACTTCTTTCAGGCAACCCTTCTGGCCAAAATTCTTTATTAACTCTGCCAATGATTCAGAAAGCCAACGTTGCTAAGGATAAGTATGACTCCCTTGGAATTATCCCTAATTTCATGATTTTTAGGAGGTATAGCTAGACATCTAAATCTATCTGGAAGAAACCTGAATTATTTTCATATAATATGTTGACAGGAAACCTGAATCTCCTCTAAATTTTTGCATCTGAGTTTTTCTATTCACAAAAATTTGGCATAAACAGCTGTTATGGGAAGGCCTAATGGAGGCCTGTTAACTATAGTCAACAATAAACTCAGCCTGAAGAGTGATAGGCTCAACTTGAATTCCAACTACATTTTGGCAGTTTTGGTTAATCATTACAACAATTGGAAACTTTGATTCTGAATGTCCGCATTCCACTAGACTTGTTAAAAGACGGTGGCAATACTTGCGGAACTATATTAACTTTTAGAGAAATAAAGCCATCTTTTTACTAATATAACTGGGGATTTTAATCAAAACCTCTTACAACCAGGCTTACATAATATAAGTAGAGAAGACCCAGACTATAAATCCCAGGTCCACAAGTCAATTTTTATTAGAAACTTGAGTGATGATCTTTACTAAGTGGACAAAAATAAAACATTTTAACTGAGACAGGCTTTACCTCGCTTAACAGCCGAATGCCAAAGCATTAGCCAGTGAAGTCCAAATTCCGACAACCTTATGTACCGTCGATCATTGATTACACCTTTTTCCACATACCAATTTTCACGTATGCAAACACTTCGAGAAAATTAAGAGGACTGAAAGTGATCATGATCCCCAGAACATGACACTTAATCAGCTCAAACTGGGAAAAGCCTCTAAAAGAAACCACTTTTTTTGTGGCAAATAGGAATAAACATATATGGAATGAAGACCTTAGGACCAACTTTTTAGGTTGATACAATGTTTAGTACTGTGTGACTGGATTCAATCTTGGCAAAATATTTCTGTGTGTATCATAGAGCATGCAACATGGAAGCTATCGGGGAGAAGTCAAGGTGTTACCCATTCCTTTACTCTGGAAATTGGGAATGCCAAATGACTCTTACATAAAAGCTTAAGATTCACTATGAAACTACCAAGTTCTGATGCTCCCAATATAAAAATCAGGAATTTAATGATAACTTTTTGGTAAAGAATTATGGATATAAAGTGAAATAATCATGAGATAACCTGGGCTAACCTATTGCATGCAATCAATACCCAGAATGAGAAAGCATTCTGCACTATAATTGTGCGTGGATCATGGGCCTAGTGCTGCACAAATGACAAATGGGAGTCACATATCAATGAACTGTATGCATCAACCATTCTAACTCACCAGATATGTAGAGTGACTTCTGCATTGACTTTAAAGGTAACTCTGGTGGAGATAGCAACTTTATTTAATAATACCCACCTGTTGAAAGCTGCAGGCCAAATGGTATTTCTATATATCTAATCAAACCTAATGTTTAGTTCTGGAGCACTCTTCTGTGTCATCTATTTTTAAAGGTAATCACTACTGTTGTGGCTCGCCCAGCATGGAAATGAGCAGTAGGACCACCTGCCCATAAGAGAGGGTCAAAGCAAAATCTGATAAATTATCAGGTAATTGCCCTTCTGGATTTCGAGGTGAAATTATTTGCAAAATATTTGTTAAACCATTTAAGGAAGTGGGCGAAAGATCAGGGCCTAATACATTTAACTCACATAGATTTTTGCCCCAGATACTCAACAATTGATAATAGTGCAATGCTTTCCCCTCTTGCAAACAAGGCGTTTGTGAATAATACAGCTCTCTATGCTTGATTTGTGGATTATTCTACGGCTCTCAATAAGGTTGATTGCCATTGTCTGTAGAATTAGCTTGTAAATGGAAAATTTACTAAACCCTCTTGCATCTCTTCATATAGCTACTTTGGATACATAGCCACAAGTAAGACTTACTACTGAGAAAATACAAACCAAGAACAAACTCAAACAATGCTTTGATTTTACTCTGCTCATATTTTCCTTTATATAGCTGACTTGCTGAGTTTCACAATCAATCAAGATCATGTGGTTCCCCCAAAACTGGGAATATGGAGGATCTTACATTTCACAAATGCCAGACGGATTACAAAATCTTTTAGGGCAATGAGGCAAGTTCAGACTTGGGAATGGTTTAACAACAAATTACTCTAAAACCAAAATAATGGTGTTTGGGAAGAAAGCAAAGGAGATAGCCTGGGAACTTAGTGGTGCAATCATTGAAGCTGTTAATCAGTACAATTATCTCTGGCCTTGATCAATAGTAGGCTCTCATGGTTAAGTCATCTTTCAGTTAGGAAGTTCAAGTCTACCATCGTCACTATATCAATCATGAGATTCACCAATGCATTTGGTGACAGAGTTTTTGTCTTGCTCCCTAAAAGCCTTAAGAATGAAACTTATTCTATTTCTTCTTTATGCTTCACCTGTTTTGAATGGGAAGAAGGTCCTCAAATTTGAGAAAATCAATATGCAGAGTACATGTCAACTTTTACATCTTAGATCCACAACCTCTAATTGTGTCATCAGATTGGATATACATCTAAAATCACTCTCAGCACTCAATATTGGTACTACTGTGATTTATCTGTGTGGCTGTGTAAATGCAGATCCCACCACTGTAACATCTCTGATTTATCTGGAACTCAAGAATCTTTTAAACAATTACATGGAACTGAATATTTATTCTTTAAATAAGGTGATAACACACACAACATAGGAGACTTTTATAGTTTAGGTAAACTGAGTTGATCTGTATGGAAGAGTGTAATATGGAAGGCCTTAACTTTTGTTCAAAAGGAGAAAGAAAATATGAGCATATGGATCTGGTATACAAATCCTATTTACTGTCTCAGCAGGATCATATCAATTCTAAGTTGAAAGGTGCAATAAAAAGGAATTATTTAAGATTTTGATAGATGTATATTCCTAGCATTGAACATGGGGGGTGATGGTGGCAGGCTCTGCAAGAAAATAAGACATGTTGTCTCTGAGACTATAAAGGGGAAACCCTCAGTCACCTACTATGCATTTGTCAAAAAATTCTGCCCCTATGGAGTTACTATCTGCGGACCCATTTTAAGGACTCTAATATAAGTTTAATCTCTGAAGCAGTTAAATACTGTTTTAATTTTTTTAATCTTTATTGAGTTATTAAATGAATTACATTTTTAGATTTAACTTATAAAACCATCATATTTAAGTGTATTAAACTAATTCAGGTTCATAATCCCATTTTAAAAGTTTACTTTGACAAGTGTGGAACAACTACTTTTTAAATATTGTAATTACTGTGATTAATACAATAAAATGTTAAAAACAAATATTAAAACACATCAATATTCAATACTGATGACAATGGCTGCAATCACTAAGGACAACAGATATATTAAAAAAGTTAGTTCATGGTAGGAGGTGAGGGAAAATTGAAAGAGCCAACATGGGTCACAAGCACCTTAAACTGTGGGTTCTTCTTCTGTCTTTCAGTCATTTTATCCCTGAGCAAGGGAGAATGGTGAAGCATTAGATGTATAAATATTCAGACATAAGATGGAACATTCTTCAGAACACAGTTGTGTAGGACTGTCAATACTGACGGGTACAGTAGGCTGAAATAAGTCCCCAGGAACCAATGAGGTAGCATGATCGAATGTAAGTGCCCTCTATGTCATACAAGTGTGTAAAAGAGAGAGACGCCATGTACCACAGAGTCCGTGTATATGCTGTGGATTATAATTCACTGGAAAGGGTAGGAAGTTTCTACTTTACTAGGAGTGGAATAGAAAAATATGAAGGAAAAAAAGATCTCTCTATGTCTCTAGCATACCTCAAGTACCATTACCATGAGGCACATCACTGTGTTGGATGTGATGTGAAGAGAGCACAGTGTTTAATATGTAATAAGTAGGCAGCACTGCTAAATGCCAGAAATGCAAAATACTAAAATAGCCTAGACTTTACTACCCCTCTTGCCTCTTTCATCCACCACCCTTTGCTTCTTGTTTCCTTATCTCACTGGTGGTGGTTACTTTTCAACCCTCCTTTCTTTCTTTGTCATCCCTCTTTCACCCTTTTCTCTTATTTATTTCAAAATGTAAAGATGAAAAATAAGTCATGTCCTCCAAAATTAGTATGTGTGTGTGTCTCTGTGTGTATATATATATATATATATATACATATATATATATATATATATACATATATATATATATATATATATATATATATATATATATATATATATATATATATATATTACCTATTGGTGGTCACCAGAAGGAAGTTATAGTTAAGCCCTAGTTTTCATTGATAAAGCATTTTTGGACTTGGCTATATCGTTGGTAACATTTGTTGTACATGGAAAGTGGGGTCTTGAGAAAAGGAGGGGTAACAATAAGCGTGTTTCCCATGTTAATTCTTTTAGACTCTTTAGACATGCCTGTAGCCCTATCCACGGGAAGGAATTACACCAGATTTGCCAGAAAGGATAGCTTTTTGTCCGCAGATAATGCGTTTTATTATTTGGTGTAAGTCCACTTGTAAGCAGGCAGCACCTGATTGCGCTATAGCTATGGTGGAGCTGAAATCCTCATGCAGCCTGTCCCAGTTTTCCTCCAGCCCGGTGATGGTTATACCTCAACAAAGGCTGGCACTTTCCTTGGAAAACAGTGCAGCAGAACGTAAACTAGCCCTGATACTACCCCAATGACACTGACCAAGTGATAGGAGGCCTGGGGCATAGACTCTGGTAAATTCTTTACTAAGGTATTGGGTTGGGGGCTGAGGAATTATTCAGGCTGCTAGGGTGGAAAACATGTATCAACTGCATGCAAACTTGGTTCAGACACCCAAATACGATGTTGTTCACTATTGCAAGGACCCCCTCTAAATTCAGATTGATCCAACTGTTTGGTTACTGCATACATTTTCTGTATGGTTGCAGAATAGTTACTATCTCAAACATGAAAGGGGGATCAGTTTTTAATTTACAGACCGAGAAGCTACAGCATTATAACACTTACGCAATATGGTGAATGGCAATCACTGGGGGCTATAGCTAGCGGGGAGGCTGTGGGTTGAAACATAGACATACAAGATTATCTCCTGGAATATTTGGGGAATGGTCACCCCAAGGTGTTCCCACATGATATACTCCTACTTGTGGCATAGCCAGACACATATCACTTTCTTACTAGAAAGACACGTGACCACCCCAGAACTTCGTAAACTGCAGTGGAGATGTCAAATCATTAGTACTTCCTACTTGGCAAAAGAAAAAAGCAGTTTTCTTTTGGGTGGCTCCTAGGTCCCTCTGACAACCAGCCATACAGTGGAGGATCCAGAAGGCAGATATGTGGTGGTAGATGAGGGTGTTGGATGGGGCACCTATCGGTGCTCTAGGCCCGCAACAGTGACAAGCAACAGTTGCAAACACAACTACCTCCCAAAATATACAAAACCTAGAGGCACTGCTCATATGGAGAGGTAACTTCATTATTATACATGATATATCCTTCGACAGGTCATTTCCCCGCCCCTGTGGGGAGGCTGGTGATTAGACTACTCTGTGCTTTCAGGTACTGGCTTACAAACTGTCAACTCCATTACATTTGAATGTCCAAGCATCCCACCACAAGAGAATACTCATTTTTCTCCTCTGGACAACAATTTTATACTAGGACAGATTTACTCTTGTGTAACTTCATGGCATCTTGGGTCCTGTTGTCCATGTATTTGGGTTGCACACTGTCTGACCGCAACCCCCATAAATTGACACTGCAGTGGGACAGATGGCCAGCATTGCTACCTACTTGGAAACTGCACATGCCGGCCCTACAAGACAAAGTATTCTGCAACACCATAGGCACACTTGTTACTAGTTATTTTGAGGAGAACGAGGGGGCGGCCTCAAGCACAGAACTGAATTGGGATGCCTTTAAGGTCATTTTATGGGGTCTGTGCATAAAAACATGATATGGTATACGGTGCATGTTACAGATGCAACTAATTGATCTTGAATGTGCCATATGAGTGGCAGAGATGGGGGTGGGCACAAAGGAGGTCACTCCCCTCAGGAGGGAACACAGGAAGGTAGTGGCCAGATGAAAGTAGATCAGATGTAGTACATATGTGGCCAGGCTACATGCAGAGGGGTATACGACTTGGGGGTATTGGCCTGACTCCTGATGGCTGCTGTCCCTGGGCCCCATGTAAATGCCATTAGATCCCCAGCTGGGGAAATCTGGAGCACGCTGACTGAAATTAGTGAGGTAATTTGGGATTACTATACCTCACTCTATCAGGAGGAACCAGGACAGTTTGCAGGAATATATGGATGGACTGCCCAGGTCATGGCTTGATGCTGTATAGTGTCACACTGTAGAGGCATCACTCATCGTGGAGGAAATCTGCCTAGCAATTCACCAGATAGTGCACAATAAAACTCCTGGAATGGACAAACTCACAGTGAAGTTCTACTCCACTTTCAGAACCACTCTTGCTGTGAAACTTCTCAAGGTTTACTACTGGCTAGATCCAAGGGCACACTTCCACTGATTAGGCGAGAGGTGATGATCATAGTTCTGCCCAAACCCAGGAAGTGACCCGTTGGAGTTGTGATCAAACAGACCCTGTCTCTCCTGAACATAGATGATAAGTTACTTGGGAAGGTCATCACAAATAGGCTTTTGCCATACCTTCCCCATTTGGTTCATCATGACCCAAACAGCTTAATCCCAAGGGAGAAATATGCTCTTAAACCTAAGATGCCTCTTTCAGCTCATGTAAGAGAATCCACAGGTGACACGGCTGCACACAGTCCTTTCTCTTGACATTGAGAAGCCATTTGATGCCTTAGGATGGCTCTACCTGATGGATGTGCGGATGAGACTGGGGCTTGGCCGAGAAATACCATGCTCAATCATCCTGCTCTACACCACTCCAGTGGCTTGGAACTGAACCGACAGAGAGATGTCAGCTGCTTTTAAGATGCACAGGTGCACCAGACAGGGCTGCCCATGGTAACCAATCATTTGTGTGCTGGCCCTGAAGCCACTTAAGGGCTTGTTTCACCTGGAGGGAACACAATGGGATATCCCAAGGATTCCAACCTGGAAAGCTCTCTTGCTGTATGCCAATGATGCTTTGGTGTACCTCCAAGATGGGACTAGAGACCTTCCCTACATGATGGAAGTGCTGGAGGCTTTTTCTAAGGTCTTAGGCCTAAATGTGAACTGGGCAAAGTCCGGCTTGTTCCCTATTTGCTGCCTCATACAGGCAAGGTGGGAGGTATTGCCTCACCTGACTGGGATGGCAGCATGACATCTTCCAGTACCTGGATGTAAACATTGATCAAGCTGATGATGAACTAATTGGCAATTTTGATCTCCTTTCAGCTTTTACCAATTGCCAGGGTGGCAACAACAAAAATGTTGGCATTTCCTATGTTAATGTACCACTTCCCGGCCCTCCCAATTTGCCTACCCAAGTGCTTCTTTTGTGACTTGAACTCTGTCCTCTCAAACTTAATTTGGGGGCCTGGTCTGAAGAGGGTGGTGCTACGTAAACTCTATGCTTGCTGGAGCGAGGGGGCCTATGAGCACCAAACTACAAGCTGTATTATGTAGCTGCACAGTTACAATGACTGATGCCCTGGCTCTCGGACACTCCAATCCCTGAGTGGTTGTTCATGCAGATAGAATTGGAGGACTGTGACACCCCGACCACTTGGTTAAGACAGCTAAGAGCTGCTGGCACACTGTGCCCAACTTAAACGGCACCCACCTCCTTACTTGTATGACCTGCTGATGTGGACACTGTCAGCTTATGTACAGTGGCCGAACAACACAACACCATTGCATGGAGAGAGGCTTGGCTTGTGATGCATGGTGACCTTTATCTGTTTAAAACGTTCTTTTCAGGAAGTTACCTATCCGTATGGCCTAGAGGAGGGCCAGTTCCTGTCATACAATGCCATATTGGGTGCGCTGTGGGGTCCAGAGCAAACAGAGCCTGACCCCTTCCACCCTTGCAAACCCTGCTTACTCATTGCCACAATAGGCGTGTGGAACTAACATTATATAGAGAGTTGTTAGATGTAGAAAAGTGCCCCTTTTTGAGATGGTTATAACTCACTTTTTGCCTGGCATTCGATAAAATTTTGATTGAAAGTGCACTGGGTTCCTGCTAACCAGGTCCCTGGTGCCAGATCTCTTTCCCTAAAACTATGTAATAGTTTCCTAATTGGCAATACCTTTGGTCACCCTTTAAGTCTATAGTAAATGTTACCCCTGGTACCTAGGGCACGGATACCAAAGAGGGTCCCTAAGGGCTGCAGCGTGTATTGTGCCACCCTCAGGGACCCCTCACCTAGCACATGCAGACTGCCATTCCAGGCTGCATGTCTTGGTGCAGCTGAAAGTGAAAACACAACATGGCACACAGCCTGTCTGCCATGTCCCCTAATGCTGCATGCAAATTATGTAAGTCACCCTTACAGCAGGCCTTATAGCCCTAAGGCAGGGTACATTATATTATATGTGAGTAGATATCTGCAAGAGCAGACATAACCCTGCTATGTCTTTGTCAATTCTTAGACATACTAGGTGAACAGGGAAGCCATTTTAAGTACATGTGCTGGACACTGGTATATAAGAGTTCCTCAGCTACATGATGGCTTCCTTGAAAATAGGGATGTTTGATATCAAACATCTTTGATATCAGACATCCCATATTAATAAATTCATACTGATGCCAGTAATGGATTTATTAATACCTGCAACCAGAGGGCATCTCACAGGTGAAAACCTACCAACTGCTTGTAAAGGGACTTATTAGTTCTAGCCAGCCTGCCACCACCAGACAAGATTCTGGCCCCCTATGGTGAGAACCTTTGCTCTCAGGTGGTCGGGGAAAAAGTCTGTTCTGGGAGAAGTGTTTGCACACCCTACCCAAAAGGATGACCTGTGAATCTGCATTCCAAGGCAAGAGACTTCAAAAAAGCCTGCCACCTTTGGTATGCAGATTTGGCTTTACTCACAGGAGAGTGGCTGCCCCCCCCACCCCAAACGGCCCATTTGGTATCTAGACTGGTGGGAATTTTTTTATTCAGGGAGGTATGTCCACCCCTAAAGTCAGTCCCTCCCCTAAAATGCACTGCCTGGTATGGACACCACTTTTAGAAATCTGCATATTTAGGAACTCTGGGACAGGGTCCAATAACACAGGAAGTGGTCATATAGGGGTATAATGACCCCAGGGGTAAGTAGCTCATTGGTTGCTACCCTACTCTTCCCGAAATGCCCCTAAATGGAGTGTTTCTGGGAGAACCTGGCACCGGCACAGTAGATTCCTGCTGACCTAAAAAGAAGGACCCTGAATAGCTGCAAAAGCAAAGGGAAAAGCATCTGAACTGGACCAGGCCCTGCTGGCCTGTCTGCTGCTCCTGTTGAATTACTCCAAATCATCTTGTCATGTAGCTGTTGTGCCTCCAAAGCCTGGGAGGACTGTCTGCCTTCAACAAAGACCTAGGAACTCCAGTGGAGCAGCAGAGATGCTTCCCTTCATCCTGTGGGCATACCAAGACAAACTATCAGGAATCTAGACATTCTAAAACCTGACACCATAAAGCACCACTGTCCCCATGCCACACAGCCCAAGTTGAAGTGGATCACCAGTGCCAGCCTGGTTCCCCAGTCCTCTGGGGGCAAAGCCCATCTTGGACTTGCTCGCTGTGCACTTGCCAATGTCGCCTGCAGCCTCTGCATGCAGGCTTCCTCAGCCGCAAGTGCTCTGATAGAAAGAATCTGATGCCTCAAAGCACCTCTGAACCTGTCACCCCTGGCCCATGAAGAACAGGACCTGAGGTGTCCACATGTCCCCTAGCATCTGAACTTGAACCCACTTACTGGTTCTCTGTCCAGGCCTCTAGCCCCTTTGCAACACGACGGATCCCCATTGACTAACATTGGGCACCCAACGCCATTCTACACCTCTACACCTGACCGTCCCAGTGCAGTCTACTGTGACGTGTTGGTGTGGTCCTGACCCATGCCCAATACTCACCTTAAGTCCAGGAGATTGGTCCTGTAAGTCGCAGCACTGTACCTGTTTGTGGTCTTTGTTTTTCCTCCATAGGATAATATTGCAGTTTCCAAACATTGCACAGTTTCTACTTTTCAAAACTGTACAGATTTTTCTTGCAAAACATAATTACTTGATGAAATGTATTCTGGTGCCAAAATATACATAAAGATATTTGTTATTTTTGTAAATTGGAATTGGTCTTCTTGAGTTGTGTGTCTCATTTATTGACCTTGTGTGTATTTGCAGATATCTTAAACGCATCTCTGATGAGCCTGAGGCTGCTTGGCAACACAAATGTAGAATGCTGGCCTTCTATGTAGTGTGAAAAACTAGGCATATTGGGCAGGGGTCCATGCAACCAAACCAGAGGCAAAAACTAGACCACAAGTTAGGCTCATCTTGGAGAGGTGCAAAGCGTTTGTTGTACTTACAGTATCAATCATGCATCTCACACATTCGAAGGAATAACTTGAGACCAATTTATAAAAAATACTTCAGATTTTTATATAGATTTTAAGAACAAGATTATCTAAATTGGTTAAATATTTTTTAAGATATGGATGTCTGATGTTTTACTAAATGCAGTCTTTCTGTGTGTATTTACGCATCATAGGAATCAATAGGCAGTCACCCTCACTGGACTGCTGGTTCTTTGCTAATTGCACTCCGGTACTTCCACTCAGAAGGGAGATATTGGGGCATTGTGAACCCTGGAGGACCTCTGGGTTTCTTGAGGTCAGTCCAGAGTCCAGCTCCTCTGCAGCAGCGATTGTTGTGTCCTGGGTGCAGCAGGCAGGGTTTGGAACCTTTTTCTTGTGCAGTGGGTCCACAGTTCTCATGCCCTGGTTCTTCTTTGGGATGGTCTTCTTTGTCCTTGTGAATCAATATCTGGTCTACAAAGAGCTACTAAATACTGAATTTAGTGGGCATTTTAGGGGGAACCTGGTAGTGTCCAATGGGACACTCAACTTTGTGTGACTACACCCACTATACTGACCATTTCCTGTGGGAAGGGTCACTGCCCTAAACCTAATTGGCTACATTCCTTCCATCCCAGATGGACACAAATTAATTGGGGGTTCACCTTGTAGGCAACACCTTAGGGGTGGTGCATGCCAGGTGAGGCCACTCCTTCTACCCTTTGTTAGGTTTCCCACCTTGGCTACTGACAAAAGTGGGGGTTTGCAAAGAGGGATGTCAACTGCTGCTAACAGCAGGGTTGGGGATTGAGTTTCAAGGGCAGTAAGCCCTTTGAAGCTCACCACCAGGACAGTAAACATTTCTGAGGAAGGGGGTGTTAGCTCCTCCAACCAGGAAAGGCATTGTCTTACAAACCAGAGATACTGGGCTCTCCCCTAAGGTTTGTAGATTGGCTGTGTGGAGGTGGCACCAGGATAGAACCAGTCAGCAACCATGCCAGAGTAGTTAGCTTTTGCCAGGGGCACCTCTAATGTGACCCTTGGAACATGTATGGATAAATCCAATACTGGCACCAGTTTGGATTTATCATTCTCAGTTGTTTGATACCAAACAATCCAGGATTCAGAGTGGCTGTCATGGAGCTGGGAAACTCATCTTGACCAATGTCCAGCAAATGTATTAAAATGGCGGCTCTGTTCATTCACTATTTCCCAGGTTTGGCAAGGACACAGTGGGGACATATTACTCATGCAGCTATGCCTTCACATATAATATGGAGCACCCTGCCTTCAGGCTGCAAGGCCTGCCAGAGAGGTTTCTTACCCATAGTAAATGCAGTGTGTGGTGTGCAGAGCACACAGGCAGTGTGCCATGTCAAGTTTGTATTTTAGGTTTGCACCAGAACACTCAGCCTGCAGTGGCATTGCTGGGTGCATGGCCCTACAGCGTGGTACAATCAGTGCTGATGTCCTCTGGGGCCTACCCGTAGTACCCCACACCCTGGGTACATAGGTGTCCATTTAATAGGGATTTATAGTGGTAGCTAAGGGTGTATCCAATTGTGCCAATGTATCACAACAGATTTGAGGAAAGAGTTCTGGCCCAGAGAACCTGATTAGCAGGGGCCCTGGGCACTACAATTTCTAGGACACATCAATATCAGGCAGAAAGTAGGGGATAACCACATCAAAAAGAGGCCCTCTCTCACAACTACCCCCTAAAAAGAGCACCTTTAATTTGCTAGAGCAAGCCCCTGTCTACTAGCAAGTGAACGTCTGGACTCTTTGCATGATACATATAATTTTGATGTATCATATAAAGAGCCAGCTTCCTACATTGGTGGCAGCGGTGGGATACAAGACTTGACATTTGTATTACCACTGGGTTCATACGTGATACCTCTCAGGAATCCAAAATTGTCTTTAGATAAGATTTGTTTTTCATTTGTCGATTTTTCGAAATTGTTTAAAATGTGCTGTTAGGGTCTTGTGTTAAATCCCCAGTCCAAACTATTTAGAATTTAAAATGTTTTTGTTTAGTTATGCCCTTCAGTATTTTTCTTACAATATTTTCAAGTTTCAAAAAAGGTCCCAACTACTTTATAACCATGACTGAGGCAGCCGGTAAATCCCAGGGGCTCAACCTGCACCCAAAACAAAACATTAAGTTGGTCCAAGCATGGAAACTTAAAATGGGGCTAAAACCACAAAAGCTCATCTGCAACAACAGCTTGCAGAAATTGATAGAACCATGGTGTTAGACCTGGCATCCTTGGCATAGTCTCCCTTGTCCTTTAGCCTCTGCTTCCTGTGTTTTTGACAGTGTGCTAGATTTTGTTTTTGCTGGTTTTTGGCACTTTGGGCACTTTGCCATTGCTGACCAGTGCTAAGTGCAATTGCTCTCTGTGTAAACTGTATTTGTAATTGGCTTTTTCATGGTTGGCATATTTGATTTACTAGTAAGTCCCTGGTAAAGTGCACTAAAGGTGCTCAAGGCCTGTAATTCAAATGCTACTAGTGGGCCTGCAGCACTGATTGTGCCACCCGCATGAGTAGCCTGAAAACATATCCCAGACCTGCCACTGCAGTGTCTGTAGGTACAGTTTTAAACTGCCAATTCGACCTGGAAAGTGTACTGAATTTCCAGTACCAAACCTTCCTTTTTTGTACATGTAAGGCACCCGTAAGGTACACCCTAGATAGCCCCAGGGACAGGGTGTAGCGTATGCTAAAGGTAGGACATATATTGATGTGTTTTACATGTCCTGGAAGTGAACTACTGCTAAATTTGTTTTTCACTGTTGAAAGGACTGTCTCTCTCATAGGTTAACATGGGGACTGTCTTTTAATATCTTTTAAGTGCAGTTTCCCATTGGGAGCAGGCAGAGATTTGGAGTTTGGTGTCTCTGAACTCACAAATTAAAAATAGATCTTTTGGTAAACTTGTTTTTTCAATTGTCTGTTTGAAAATGCCACTTTTAGAAAATGGGCATTTTCCTGTGTGACCATTTTGTGCCTCTGCCTGCTTGTGTATTCCCTGCCTGAGTCAGACTGACAGTTGGACTGTTGTGAATTCCCTCTAGACAGTGACACAAAGAGACCTGGGGTGTAGCCTGCATATCCTGATGGGCCATCTGGGCTAGAGTGGAAAGAGGAGTAGTCACTTACACCTGAAAGGGCTGTGCCTGCCCTCACACAATGCAGTCTCCTACCCCCTGGTATGAGTCTGGAGCCAGGCATGGGCAAGGAAGGATCTTGTGAGCAACATAGACTTTCCTTTGAAGTTTACCTACTTCAAAGGCAGAAAGGGGTATAAGTAGTGGACCCAAAACCTCAGATTTTCATATTACTTCTGAATTCAAGAGGAACCTCTACCAAGTAGAAGCACTGAAGAGCTGGAGAAGGAGTATTGCCCCTTTGCCTGAGACTCTGCTTTGCTGGGTTGGCCTGCAGTTGCTGCTTCTGCCTGAAAGAGGGCAAAGACTGGACTTTGCAGTATATTTCTATTTGTGAAGAATCTCCAAGGGCATGGACTGAGCTTGCCTCCTGTTTTGAAGTCCTTGGTCCATCAAAGACTTCCTCTGCCAGTCCCTGAACTCTCTGCTGAGACTCCTGCCCTTCCAAGTGGTGCCCTATCCAGTCTCTGAGCCCTTGGACGGTGAAGTTGGTAGAAAAAGGCTGAAATCCATGCACAGAATACCGTGTGGGAAAAATGTTGATGCTCCATCCTCATAGCAGTTGTAAAAACAACGCAACACCTCGCCGCTCTGTTTTTCCTTCCCCGTGCGGCTGGATTTTACATGCATCATCACTAGACATCAAAATCATTGTGAAACTGCGAGGATCTGAGGTGCCCCGTGCGGAAATCGACATATCGCTCTCTTGCAGGATAGAAAAATGAAGCAGCGCCTACCCAACCGGAGAAGAAATTACACACTGCCTCATTTACGAGTAAGAAATTGATGCATCGCTGACTTTTCCGATGCACTTTTGCCTGTGTGGCTTTATTTTTTACGCAACCCAGGTACTTTGTGTAAACAACATTTCCATTGTTTTCAAAGTAGTAAGAATCTTTTTATTTTAAACATTCATATCCTGACTTGTGTATGTTCGATTTTTGTCATTTTGGTCTTGTTTGATTTAGATAAATGTAGCCTATTTTTCTTAACCTGGCATGGTGTCCATTTTGTAGTGTTTTCACTGTATTAATGTGTGTGTTGACACACATACTTTACACATTGCCTTTGAGATAAGCTTAACTGCTTGTGCCAATCTACCAAGGGGGTGAGCAGGGGTTATCTAAGTGTGCATCTCCATTGCTCTGACTAGAGTGAGGTTCCCAGCTTGGACAGAGTGCAAACTGACTGCCAACCAGAGATCCCATTTCTAACAATATCTGTATTGCTATGTAAGTGGCTGTGTGAGTGATTGTGTGGGTGTTTAAGTGGGTGTGTTTAAGTGACTGCATGCTGGCTCTGTGTGGGTCTGTGAATAGGTGTCTGACTGCCTGTGTGTGTATATCTCAGTGGGTATGCAAGTGTCGGAGTTTATATATATTTATAAAGGTAGTATCCCCGGGACTGAGATGGGCCCGGGGGGGGCGGCAGTGTGCTCCTCTCATCTATGTAGTGGAGTTGGGGGGTGGGGTCCCTGGGACCGAAATAGGCCAGGGAGGGGGGACATGCAGCCCCCATTTCCTATTGAATAGTGGTGGGCCCGTGAGATGGAGCTCCCGGGGCTAAAATCGGCCAGGGGAGGAGGGCCATGTGGCTCCCCTCCCATAGAGTCTGTGAGTCTCCCTTTAAAATGTTGAGTATGCAAATGTGCAAATCACCTGGAAGCTGAGCCTGTGTGGGCCCCCTCCATCCACCTTAGTAGTATGCATTTGTTCCCCATTTTTGCCAGGATGACGAACAGCTTCCAAAAGGGCCCCCCAGTGTGGACTAAGTTAACTATACCTCACACCCTCACATTGAACTGCTACCTACACCAAATATTACAACACTCATGGCAGCTTTTATAACATAATTAAAAATATCAATGAAACATTAGACAGAAAATTATTGAAGAAAAAACTGTGCATGACGGGGGCACAAGTTATAGTTACCTTAGTCTGCGAGTTAACAACTATAACTGCTGAATATCTGTGGTTTTGTGCAAGTAAATTCAGAACCTAGCTATAACGTCCCTGTAACCTTTGATTTTTTAAGTGAATATATATATATATATATATATATATATATATATATATTAACTCCAACCGCACCACAGTGAGAACTGTAGCAGCAGCCCAGATTTTCAAAAATTAAAACATTGCTCAAACCTCCCACACATTTGCTCTCTTATGGGAGACCCAGAGACTAAATGGATGAGAGTTTAATTTCTATGTTAACTTGCACTGGATTCAAGGAGGAATTACTGACAAAAAAACAAAAATAACAATGAGCCTTGTGTACAAAGGCCCTTTGTAATCACAAACAAATTGTTCACAAAATCACAGGGTATGCAAATATTAAAGTAATTTTCTTTATGTATAAAATACATTTTATGAGTTGCATAAATCTCCCTGCTTATAAAAGAACTTTTGTGATCCTTTCTGATTTGCAAATCAGAGGCACCACCTAAATATCTGAAATCAAAATACATCAATGAATCTGAAACATCACTTTTTTTCTGCCACAGTCTAAATAGCGGAGATCAGAACGACGTGATAAATAGTGTTAAAGTGATAATTATCCAGAAAAAAAAGACATAAGTCAATTGCTTTGTGGTGGCCATCTTGTAATGGGGTGGGGGAAAGTGTGTGAAACATTTGAAACTATGTGTGCATACAAATATACTAAAATTATGTGCAAAGGTACATGCATGCATTAAGTTGTTTACAGAAAAAAGTGAGATCAGTATTGAATGAAAATGCTTACTTTAATAATATTAAAAATAAATGATAGGAACCAAACTTCTCTTTCTAGAGTTCAAGATATGCCACACATATATTTCGTGCTGCAGTCTATGTTGTAATGTGTGTTACATAAACATTTTCTTCACTCAGGAGAATACATTGTTTTCTCATGTTCATGGTCCTTGTTTTGATGATTGTTTAAGTTTAGGATTATTTTGGGCTTCTCTTTTTTAATGACTTCACTTGCTTAGTGACTCTAACTTGGAAACACAACAGTGAGAAACAGGGAATTACTAGAGTTAAGTGTTATCTGGGTCAAAGATAGAGGGGGTATTTGCAAAAGACAATTGCTGTTAGACTGCACAGTGTCCTGTTTGCACTTGTGGAGGTAGATTTGGTGAGACACAATAACAGTGCTTCTGTGAAACAGAGGAAGTGAAAGCAGGGACAGGTAAGCAACAATCTGGGTAATTCACCACAGAAGTGTCAGCTCACTTTGATGTTAGCTGAATAAACACATCGTTTTATAATATTTACCCTGCAGACTGGGTTCCAGGCATAGTTTCTCATTGTTACCTTGTCAGGAGTGTCTCCTTCAGCTAGAATAACATTTTTAGTCACCCACCCAGTGGGTAGTTTCATTTTTAACATGTATGCAGTGTTTTAAGTGTGGTTAGTCCTGCCTCTACAGGGCCCTCATTGCTGATCCTGAGAGTGTTGTCTCAGCGAAAGAAATATGAAAGCAAAAAAAGTCTGAGTGACAGGCTTGGAGGTTAAACCTAGCTAAAGTCATTGTGGAAGGGATCTGGGGAAGGAAGGAGGTGGGCCAGCGGCAGGAGGATGATGAACTGTCAGAGTGTAATGAAAAATCAGTGGATAAGAAACAGGAGGGCTAGGATGGCTAGAACTACAAGGACCAGAGTGATCCAGGCGAAAGGGGACCATGGTCAACAAATGAGGAGGCGAAGGACCAAGAGAAACAGGACAAGGTTCCCGGGATCATGGTAAAATGGATTAGGAGGATTGTGGGAATGTGGATCAAGGAGTATCAGGATCCAGTGGACCAGGGCTTGAAGGAACAGGTCAAAGAGTAAAAGACCCAAGTGAACAGACTCTAGAGGACCAGTGAAAGATAATAATGGAAAGGGGCAAGAAACAAGATGTTTAGGGCCATAGTAGTTGGATCAAGCAGGACCAAGGAACTAGAAGCAGATGAACCAGGACCGGGAAGACCATGACCAGGAATGACTAGGGCTAGCAGAATTAGAAATCCCTAGATCACTAGGACCAAGCAGAATAAAAAGGATCCAGTCGGGCCACAATCAGATGGTCCATGATAGTCAGACTCAGAAGGACCATAAATCAGTTTGACAAGGACTGCAAGGAATAGGGTGACCACAACATTGAAACTAGGAGGACTAGGGGAACAAGGGGAAAAGAAACCAGATCAAGGATGACCATTATTAGATAGACCAGTTCAAACAGGGGCAGGGTCTGATGGACAAGAACAAGGTAGAAAAGGCAAACCAGGAGACCAAGAGGACTAGTTGGACTAGAATAAGGCAGCAGGACTGGGGGGTCCAGGAGCAGAAGTATTAGGACTACATAGTCCAGGAGCAGAAGGATTAGGGCAAACTAGAGACACTAGATGAACCAGGAAAGCTGGACTAGGAAGAAAGAGGGACCAGAACTAGGGTAAGGAGGGTGAAATGGACCAGTACAGGGGGCTGTGAAAGAAGAACACCAGGGTCAAGAGAACCAGCAGCAAGAGTACAGGGTAATGACAATAAAGGGGACAGGACCCAGAAGGCCTGGACCAGGATATCCTTCTACTAGGCTAATATGATTAGTGGTAAGCAGCAAAGGTTATTGCAGACCAGGAGGACAAAGAGCAGGCAGACTAGTGCCAGGAGGATCAGGACAAGATTGAGGAGGACTATGAACATCAAGGACCAGGAGGATAAAGACCAGTATGACCTGGAGAAACAGAAAAGAGAGCTGCTGAACAACTTATATACCAGGGAGCAGATCCAGGAGAATATCATTCACTAAAACAAACAATAAACACCAACTTAATCACTTTACTCATTGGATTAGTGAAATCTTCAATGATTATTCATCACATATATGTTGAGCCCAACATTGAATGTACAAAACATAATTATTTTAATTCACTTGTTAACATTTTCCCTAAAAACATATTATCTTTTCATCCATAATATTTGTTTATGTATTTGGTCATGAATATGTAAAAAATACGTTTAGACAATATTATCAGTGTTTTACCAGCAAAGCTACACATCCTATCTCCACATTTTACATTTTTTATTTTCAAACATCATTCATTTGTATTTCCACACATTCCTCCAACATACCTCAATTGTAATTCACATGTGATTGTGTATGTGTTTATTGTTTTCCTTACTGATCCAGTATGACTAGGAGACAAGGTTAAGTAGGATAGGTACTAAGAAGACTGGAAGGGGGGCAGTGTCACATCCACCAGGTGGATCAGACAAAAAGAACTAGGGGGACTAAAATGATCCTGAGGAGCAGGTCGGGAAGGAGGGCTAAGAGGGCAATGAAGATGAGGACCTAAGGGACAAAGAACTAGATTATCATGTGGAACAGATTGATCATCTTGGGTAACATAACCAGGTTGAAGAGACTAAGGTAAGAGAAGACCTACCATACTCACAAATATTTTATGGGATTATTCTTCATTGTTCCTGTAACAATCAATTTAATTACTAATAGGCTCATTCTTTTGCTGTTAAAGAAGACATTATCCATGAATAGATTAAATGGTGGGAATTAGTTGACTCCTCCAGATCCTTCCCTACTTAAACTTCATTAGGCAATTCTAGATTTTCACATCTCTGGTGTGTAGCTTGAATGTGAATCCTCCCTGTTATGAAAATCCTTCTTTTTTTCCCTTGGCTATTTCTACAAAGACTAGAAAGAAAGAACAGCTGGAGTCCATCTCAGACGTTACTCAATCTGCATCTTTATCTCTCTTTGATCTAAGGTGGAGTTTAAAGAGAAGTCAAGAGGGCACAAAGCATAAGATTGCAAACTGGTGAATGTTCTGGTAGAGGAAATGGCCCTAGCATCCCTAGGATTCTGAATGAATAGTCTGAGCTGTTGCTTACTCCATCTCATTTAGAACCATGTTCCTCCTACTTTTCCAGTCTCGCTGGAACTGGCAAAGAGATCCAGAAAAAGTGGTTTTCTTGCCGAGCACCACGACCCACTTTTCCTTGCCTTGTTTAGTCTGGATTGGGATTAGGGTTGACCTTTCCAACTTTCAGACACTGCAGTCCATATGATGTCTATCAAATGTAAAAAAGGATTTGGATATGAATATGAACATGTTTTTTTTCTCCTATACACTGTGATTGTCCAATGTGTTTGTGTTTCCGATTACAGTAATATTCTTCACAATAAAAGATACATATTTTAAAATGTGTTGGTTCCTACATTGTACATTTTCTAATTGAGAAATTGAGGTGATATATCTGAACATATGAATTCCATATGAACAATTCTGATGTTTCCTAAGTTCTCCCCTAAGAATGTTACTTTAATATGCTGCACAAAAGGACTATTACTTGAAGGGCAGTCATTATAATAATAACATTTTTTTAGAAAGTTAATTATTAATGCCCTAATAAGGGAAAAGTAACTGAGAATTGGGTGAGCAGCTGAGTCAGTCACTGTAAGATTTGCAAACAATGTAAATGATTTAGGACAAGGCTACTTTTTCACCCATTGCATTAATTGTATGTCTACTTTTCCACCAGGGGTGGTTGGAACTCACAATGTTTCACTCCATGGAATTCTGCAGAGTTACATGAAAACTATATGAGATTCCGCAGAGTTCTGCAAAACAGGCAGAAATACACATTGCACTGATTTTTAGTACCAGGAGCTTTTCTGCTCTGAAAAATCAGCACAAAGGGCAAAACACAGCATGTAGCTTCACAAGTTGATTTAGCTGTTGCTCATGTAGATGTTCTACTCAAATGGCAACTTTCTCACAGCAAACAGTCATGACTGCCCTCCACCGCCTGAATTTGGGAAATCTTACCAGTACCGTCCTAGTGACTTAAAATCTTGCAAGAGGACTGGTAAGCCTGGAAATGCTTCAAAATGCTAACAAGGAGAAATATCATTATTTCTCCTCATGTTTTCTTCTTTCTGTTGGGCATGCATGCATAGAAAGAGGAAAATGCCTCAGAGGATTGTTTTTGTGCAAGGAGGTGTCCCTTAGTGCACAAAGACAATCCTGTCTGCAACGGAGGCACGCTTCCACCACAGCACAAGAGTGTCTGCATTGATGTGAGACCGCTAAAAGGGTACTAGTGCAAGGAGAGTAAAGGAATGCATTGCATTATGTTAAATATGACCCCTAATACTTATCATAAATGCCAAATCTCAAACCCTCAACATGCCTCCCACACAAATCCACAAAGAAAAAGGTATGTGTGTAAAAATACAACATTCTCTCTTGAAGCTCTTAACTGCAAATGTTCTATGAAATGACTGCAGAACATTTCGGACTCTCACACCTGATAGCCATTTTTTCCCACAGAGATCTCACAACCATGTACAACAAACAGGGTTGATTTTTAGCTGACCCAAAAGTGATATGGGGCTTTGTACAGTCAGGCCACACTGTACACATCTAGAAATAAAAAGTGGTACAATCCTGGGGAAGTGTCTCTTCCTTTTGTTTTTCAACTTTTAATGAATTCAATTTGGACTGGTCAAAGTTGTTTCATTGCATCCAGGCCAGAGGCGTGCACATCTGGTTTAATTACCTCAGAAACTATCAACAATCTAATGTTACAAAGGGACTGCACTAGCAGCGTTCTCCTCGTTCACCTACTACAATTGGCTTCAGGTAGGTGGGATTACAAAGCTATGTGTGCATGCTAGCATGTCAGTCATACTTTAAGACAGCTTGGTGATGCAGGGCACCAACTTGTGCAACGCACACTGGGGTTCAAATGTATCCCTCCAATCACCCAGTACTAGTAAACCACACATACTGAGTTGCCATACATGACAAATGCAACAGACCACAGTTTGAGGATTAGGACAGACACTAGCCAATTTCCATCAGCAAAACAGGCTGAAAAGTCCTGTGCGCATGCAATATTGAACGTCTGCTAATATGACCTCTCACTGTATAGCCTGGGTTGACGGGCCAGTAGTCAATCTCATGCATAAGGTTACAATCTGGGCATCACGCCAAACAGAAAAGAAAAAGGAAGGAGTACTTGCAGAGGACATGCATGATTGTTTATGTTATCAGAGTGGAACACATGAATAACCAGAATAATTTACAGGGCAAATTGGTAAAGCATTTCTAAGCCATGCAGATGACTTTTCTCTAAATGAATTTAGGTAAACTTTTCTGATCCTGTGGGTGCAATAAAATAATGAAATAGTCACACTTTGTTAATCTCTCAATCATTTGTGATGATTTGATAGAGAAGGAGGAATCCTTTCATTTTCACTCTATGATACACTGAAAGCGGGCTGATGAAATACTGCATGCATCTTATTTACTTACACAAAATCTAAAAGGTGGTGTGACTCAACCACAACACACGTATCTGGTTATGGTTATGACTCTGTAGTCCAAGTATAGGCTGAATGAAATCAGTGCCAAACCATCTGTTAAAAAAACTATTAAACATTTATCAGGAGTATAATTAATAGTCTGAGTTTGGAACATCAACAAGTCTATAAACTGAAAACACAGAGGTTGCCTTTTAAGAATCACATATTGAGAAATCAGATTATGCAAGACATATCATATCCTTAATCCACTGTCCTTGTCAATTATATTAAAGGAATTAAACTTGAAATGTGATGTCATTGCCAAACGTGCAGTTATTGTGTCATATTTAATATTTACTTCCTAAACATAGTTACAAAGGTGTCTGATAAAAACAATAACTGACATTTTACTAAACACTATGGGCCATATTTACAAGGCCTGTGGCACTGCACCACAAGGAAAGGACAGAAATGCATCTTATCTACAAGATAGGGAACCTTTATGTCCTATTTCTTGGCGGTAGCACTCAAATTTCTTCCATGAGCCAGAGCAGGCACTCTAACACCATAGCGCAAAGGTGCCTGCATTGTGGGAATGATTGTTTTTGTGGAGGTAGGAACACCATCCTGCACAAAAATAATCAATGGAGACGATTTCCTCCTTCTATGTGTGCTGCACAGTGGAGCACACATAGAAATAGGAAAAACAGGGAGAAATAAAGATATTTCTTCCCGTTGTGTCACTCTTACGCCACCCCTGGGGTGGCATAGACTTTTGACACATTCACTGGTTTACAAAACCTTCTAAATCTGGGAATGCATCAAAATCCATGGATGTTGCATGGTAACATCCACGCAGCACCCATGGGTACCCCTCCTTAATGCAAAGTAAGGCACTGCATCAACTTGTGCTGCATTGCCTTACTCCATAGCTACAAGGCCATGAAAATCCACACAAAGTGGCTTTGCGTGGCCTCGTAGATATAGGCCAGCATCCTCCACTACCGGTGCATCACAAAAAGTGATGCACCAGCGGCTCAGGCGAATTCTAAATATGGACCTTATAGTTTTTTAAAGATATATAGTTTTTCTTCCTTATGTTGTGATATGAGAATGAAGCCTCTCAATTAAACTGCATTGATGGCTTGCCTAATGGGTTCAATTCAATTCTTCCTATTTTGAAAATAATAATTGCAAATATCAACTAGCACCATGGCCCTGGGGTACAACGATTTCTTTTCTTGTCTTTGCTTTCACAAATCATTGATTTCCGGTGTTGTAGTCTGATTCGCTTAATTGACCTGAACCAGAATTACTAATTCCAGAAAGCAATGATTTGTTCCACGAAAACGCCAGGCAGAAAAAGTGGTGTTTCAATAACATAAAGCCTTTTGGAAATCTTATATCAGCCCCTGGTACATTCCCATGAATTTGTGAGTAAGAGTGAATATATAGCTGTAGAATAGTAAAAAGCTGCCAAAAGACTTGCAAAGAATGTAATCATCTTTTTTATTAGCCATTTCTTCAGTAAAACTTAAAGGAGCATTTGTGGAGTAAGTGACAGCTCCATAGCAGCCTCCCAAAACTCTGTGTCTAGGTCCTTGGAATAATTGAGTGGCATTTTGTGCATGTCTTTCAGGTATTCTTAGAAACATTCACAATTCCTTTTGATGGCTGTTAGGACCTTTAGATCTTAGACTTAGTGCAATTAGGTCGAAATTTGCACTTAAACCAAATTTAGCATGAACTTTCATAAAGAGATAGGTTACATTTTTGTTCACTCCTTGTTTGCAGTTTTGCCTGGTGACAGTTGCCTGTTTAAATTTGCACTGGGCATAATAAAACATTCATTTCACCTGTTCAGACAGCAGCCTGGTAAATAGTAGATTTTCTCTGCTATATGCACGTCTACTGGCAATACTGTACCCACCATCTGCAATTTAACCGATCAAAAGTTGAAAAATGATGTTTCTCGTTCTTTTGCATGGCTGCTGGCCAAACAATGCATAGTTTCTTTCATATAGTCAGCAGCTAGGTAAATAATGCCATTTGTTTTGGTATTTGAATGGCCATTGGTCAAATTGTACCTAATGTGTCCTATTTCGCTATGAGCCAGGTGAAGAGGGAATTTTCTTGGCAACTTGCCTGGGGACTGGACAAATAATGTATTGTGTTTGTTCTTTAGCAGGGTGAATACTGAAACTTTTTTGTTATATGCTTGGCCTTGGGGCAAACAGTATATCGCTGGTATTTTGCCACAGACCAGGTAAACAGAAATTATAATTTACTGTTTGCATGCTTGGCAACCAAACCGTGCATATTCCCTCTTATTAGCCAGCAGCACGACAAACAGTGAAGCGTCTGGGCTATTTGCAAGGCCACGGGCAAAAAGAGAACAATTTCTACTATTTAGCTAGCGGCCGGATAAGCAAAGGGAGAAATTCACCATTTAAGCAGCGGACGTCTTAATATCTATTACCTTTAGTACAGGAGCAAGTGAAAAGGTGGGATATCTTACCTTCTTTGTAGAAGTACAAAACAGACCAACGAGGTTTTGGCTTTGGGGGTCAGAATAACTTGTGCTGAGCTGTTCAAGATAATGGCAAAATATCAAACATTTGTATTAACACCGACTTTTTTCACAAATACAGTTGCCTCGTTCACAAAGTAAAAAACAAGTCAAATAACTGTAGTCACAAAGCGTGATATACATTGTGCCATTGGACATTGCTGATTTCCCACTGCATGTGAGCTTTACAAGGCTGCCCACTTTGAAAGATACCTGCCGTGCCCTGTCACAAACAAAAAGAAAAATCTAAAGAAGCGAGGGAAAAATGAAATGCTTCCTTCTACAAGCTATCATATTGATATTTTACGAAAGTGTACCAGAACACAAGATCAACGCTCCGTATTGCTTTTATGATTGAACGGGGAGCTGTGTGAAAAGAAAAAAACTTGACCTTGTATACATCAATGCTCACCTTAAAAGAACAAATACCATCTAAGGCTTTCAGATAAAATATCCTGCTTGAAAATGATCGAAAGCGATACGGATCCTTAGTGTGATATGTAAACTAAAGAGACAGTAGGTAACATTTGTCTTTGTAATGTGTTCTTTATTTAAGTTGAATAACAGCATGTAGTTGTAATGTAGTACTGATTATTTCAATCCAAAATAATATTTATTTATAATAATATTTATTTTGATTGTCACTCACAGCACAGTAATAAATAAGGGGTCACTTTGTAGTTTAAATGTTTTCTCAGTGTTTCATAATATCTTATTAAGTGATGACTGCAAAGAAGATTTACTGTGGGATTCTTGATGACAGGTGCTGAGGACTTGGTCCAAAACCTTTATTTCTAATCTTTTATGAGGTTTTTCCTGAAACAGTAAATTAGTCGATGATCTTCTTGGATTAGTGCTGATCAAAACAATTCTTATAGGTGCAATGTGCACATCTAATATTCTTCTACCACTTCTAATTCTGAGGTTTCAAAAGAGATTCTGCATGTCTTCCCATGGCCATGCAGAGCTTGGCACCCACGCCAATCCTTAAGGCCCCGTCCATCCTACATCTCTGTCTCCATATCCAGATTAGAAGCCCTGTGGCTGCTTACAACCATGTGAGTGGGCTGGTGAAGTGCCACATTGCCCTTTTCGTGGGTGCCAGCACTGCCACACATGTTCACAGGACCAACATCCTTGTTCCCCAGTGTCGCTATCTCCAGTTTCACCATACATTACATCCATATGACGAGTACTGTTTGATTACTAACAAGGGATCAAGGAAATCCATCCAAAGTCTTTTCACCTCGAGTCCTTTGCTGTCTTATTCAGGACATTATATTTTGCCTCTTGCTGAGTGGGTCCTTTTCCACTTCTGCAGACTTCTTCACACTGGGCAGGATTCCTCTAGATGAATAATATCCTGCGCCTCATCTGCTGCCACTCTTCTAAAGAAGCTGCAAAAAGATGTTTGACCTCTTTATTTTTCAGTCAATTGACTCTGCTATATAGTAACTGATTATAACTCTTCCTCGACCCTGCCTTTTGAGACGACTAGAAATAAAAAATATACGCATGACTAGATAAAAACAAGGGTTCAGTGAGAATGATTTGGAAGTAGAAATTCAATGAACATCTTCATTTTTGGCATATCAACTACTGAGTAAGGATTTAGGGCCACATTTGTCAGAATTCTAGTTACAAAACTGGTCACAAATTGTGCACCATTTTGTGACCAGTCTTAAATTTTGAGATGTAACTTCTGTACAAATATGTCGCATCTTCAAAATATACAGTCAGTGTGAGTCACAGAATGGCCTGACCAATGAAAGGTAAATATGCAGACTGTTGTTTGGAACCCCTGTGATTGGTTACCCAAGTAGAAACAGCAGATCACCATCCCTATGTTTGCATTTCCAAACAGGAAACTTTTTTTCAAAAGTAGCTCGTGTGTCTTAAAGGAATTCGTGCTCACTCGTGCTACTTTTTAATATAAAAAAGGCCCCCATGGCATCAGGCAGTTGTTCCTTGGACCCCTGTCTAGTACCCCGAGATTGCTGACACAGCTCACAAATGTGAGGGTGGTTTGGGGCTGCAAGTACAGCTGCAAATCATTTATGAATATTGTTACCGTTACCATACATACAGCTCCCAAGTAGCATTTCTTTTTCGATTTGATTGAAAAACCTATTTTGCATTTAACAACGGTTTTTCATACTTAAAAAAATGGGATTGGGACACAGAAAATCTCCATCGTGCAGGTGGAAACCTTGTGGCTTTAGGAATCACAATGCTTGTGATCACAAGAAAGCTTTGTACATGTGGGCCCTTAAAGATTAGATTCCAGTGTTTTGAGCATTATAGATGCCTTTGCAGTGCCCACACCCTCATTTTCCAGTGTGGAATACCCAGTTAAAACTGTCCAGTTTTACTTACAGGTTGAAGAAATGTTTCAGGTTATATACAATATTCTTTTTCATCAGATTTTTCTGAAGGCTGCAAGGGTAGACTTCAGTACCTGCATACACCTAATCACTGTTTGTCAAGTACAAATACAAATTCTATCCTCACCTCTGCCACCAATGTTAGAAATGGGGTCTCTGGTTGGCAGTCAGTTTGCACTCTGTCCAAGCAGGGACCCTCACTCTAGTCAGGGCAATGGGGATACACACCTAGATAACCCCTGCTCACCCCCTTGGTAGCTTGACAGTCAGGCGTATTTCAAAGACAATGTGCGACCAACACAACAGTAACACAGTGAAAACATTACAAAATGGACACCACTGCCGTTTAAAAAAATAGCTAATATTTATCTAAATCCAACAAGACCAAAATGACAATAATCCAATATATACAAGTAAAGTTATTTTCAAAATAATAGAATCTTACTACATATAAGACAATGGAAACGTTGTTACACAAAGTACCTGGTTTGCATCAAAAATAAAGCTGCACAGGCAAGTGTGCCTCGGAAAAGTCAGCGATGCATTGATTCCTTACTCGCAAGTGAGGTCATGCATCATTTCTTCTCCCATCGGTAGGCAATGCTTCGTTTTTTACTCCAGCAAGAGAGCGATGCACCGATTTCCGAATGGGGCACCTCGGATCCGCACATGTTCGCATTGATTTCGACACCCAGCGATGATGCGTGAGAAATCAGGCTGCACAGTGATGGAAAATTGCGCTGCGTGGGGATTGTGTCATTTTCAGTAGCCACAAGCAGGTGTTGCATTGTTTCTCCAGCTGTGATGCAGGTGATGCATCTATTTCCCAGCCACGATGCAGACGGTGTCTCGATTGCTCAGCCACTAGGCAGGTGGCGCATCATTTTTACAGCCGCTTTGCAGGTGGTGCATCAAAATCTTCCCTGCACTGTTCCTGTGGTGGATTTCAGTCTGTGTTCCACCAGCTTCACCTTTCAAGGGCCCAGCAACTGAAGTGGGCACCACTAGGCAGGATAGGAGTCTCAGCAGAGAGTCCAGGTGCTGGCAGAGGGAGTCTTTGATGGCCCTGAGACTTCAAAACAGGAGACAAGCTCAGTCCAAGTCCTTGGAGACACTTCACAAGCAGGAATATACCACAGAATCCAATATTTGTCCTCTTTTAGCCAGAAGCAGCAACTGCAGGCCAAGCCAGCAAAGCACAGTCACAGGCAAAGGGGCAGTACTTCTCTTCCATCTCTTCAGCTCATCTCCTTGGCAGAGGTTCCTTTTATGTCCAGAAAAAATCTGAAAATATGGGGTTTTGGGTCTACTACTTATACCCCTTTCTGCCTTTGAAGTAGGCAAACTTCAAAGGAAATTCTCTGTTGTTCACAAGATCAAGCCTTGCCGAGGCCTGGCTCCAGACTCACACCAGGGGGTTGGAGACTGCATTGTATGAGGGCAAACACAGCCCATTCAGGTGTACATGTCAACTCCTCCATCCACTTTAGCCCAGATGACCCAACAGGATATCCAGGCTTACACCCTAGCTACTTTTGTGTCACTGTCTAGTAGGGATTCACAAACATCCCAACTGTCAGTCTGACCCTGACATAGATTACACAAGCAGGCAGAGTAACAGGATGGGTTATGCAAGAAAATGACCACTTTCTAAAAGAGGGATTTTCAAACAGACAATTTAAAAAAAAATCAACTTCACCAAAAGATGTATTTTTAAATTGTAAGTTCAGAGACCTCAAATTCCATATCTCTATCTATCTATACAGTAGCATAATGGGCAAAAAAATGAACTGGAATGTGATCCATGTAATTACTAGTAGCTTTAATTATTTCAAGACTTTCATCTATCACTTTTTGTGCTTTTCCAATTTTGATTTTCACTACTTGGGTTGTGCTACTAGGTTCAACCACATATCCATTACATTCTTAGCAGGCAGTTTGTGGGCAAAACTGATCACTCCCCAAAACCACCTCCTTCATTATTTTATTTCACACTCTCTTTTCATACACTAGGTACTTTGATTTCTTAGTATTTTCTATTCATGTGGTCAGCTGGTTTGTTCAGATGACAATGTTTTTGCCTCCTAAGCTTATATAGTCCCTTAGGATGTACATCATCAGAATAATACTAATCAAGTAGCATATTCTTTAGATCAGGCAGTATACTACTTCTCTAAAGTGCCCAAGGTGGTCTCCAACCAATCTGCAAACATTTAGGTATTGAGGAACATATGTGTAAAGCACAATGTAATGAGGTAAATGTGTGGTAGTTGTGGGATTTTCTGAAATAAATGTATGTAGTATGGTTTTCCAAGGTACAGGAAGTGAACTAGAGCCTTAAAGTAAACCTATTTGATACATAAAGCTTTTTTGTGATTATGTGTATCTTACTCTCAGAGTCCATGTGATCTGCACCTCAGTTTTCATGTACTAGATACAAGTTGACTTAAAAACACCTTTGCATCATTGTAAGAAATCGGGTTAATGGTTGAGAAGGGTAGAAGCTCCAATCAAGCAACAACCACAATCCTGAAGTGAACCACAAATCACTAAGCCTGTGCTTAAAATTATGGTAGCTTGCCACACAAACTGCCAGGCTTATCTTAGACACACCGTGTAAAGTATTTATGCAGCACTCAAACACTAATAAAGTGAAAACACAAGAAAAAAAAACATCTTAATAATGACAAAAATCCAATCATTAGAACTGGAGGTATTACATTTTTAATTTTTCGTGAAAATGGTGACATAAATGGCCATTCAAAATTATCTTGTTGCGCTAGACCGAGGGAAGTCACAAGTTAAGGCTGACCTTGATGGAGTGCTGGCCAGATACAGGGATCAGGTTAGTCCCACTGAAGTTCTCAACCCTGGCGCGAACATTTCCATTCATGTTGGAGGAGACCTTGCTAACGCGGACATTCTAATGAAGTTACTAATAAATATTCATGTATTTTGAGTTTTGGATTTGCGTAGAAAATGAAATAATGAAGGGAAAAAAAATGCACGCATTTGAAAGTGCGACCACGTGAGTGGCCACCATTGTTAACAAAGTGTACTTATTAATGGCTTATTAATATGAAATGTTGAGTTTATGTTTGATTAATGTAGCAGTATATCATTTTAAGGGGTGTCTATTATGTATTAGCTTTATTAATTTCATGCCTTAACTTAGCGGAGGTCTTAGCCTAGTTGCATGGCAACATGTCAAGCTATATTTCTTAGGTGTTTAATAAAATGTCTGGTCAAAGAATTAAATTTAGAATTTCCACTGTGCTGACCTAATGTGTTTGTAGCTAAAAGTCTTTTTCATGAGAACTGCCTGCTAAAAGATGCTGTTCATGCTAACGCAACATTGTAAATGTAATGCGTGTAAGATTGATTTTCCCAGGAGAGTACAGTGAAAACACTGACTGGAGTATAAGCTGCAACAATACTGTTACCTGACAGCCGGATGATGAGGACAGTACGGAAGGAGCCAATCATCGACATGTGAGCCGTGTACTAGTAGAAATGTAGATTTGAAGTTTTAGTTTTATTCGACAAAGTGTGAACATGTGATCCCTTGACCAATAGGGACTTGGGAAGTAGCTTTAGGAAATCTAACTTAGCCGGACTGCACAGAGACGAGAGACCACCATTTCTTTTGAACTGCCCAACAAGTCACTTTTGCTCTAGTTCTTGTCCACTTTCCGTCTTGAGAAGAGACATTTTTAATTCTAATTCTTAAACTTAAAAGACTTTTCATTTTCTGAACTTTGATGCTGAATCCTAATGCCTTGCTGACCAGACAGATTTCCTGATGAAGGAGATGGTCCTAGATTGCTGATCCATACTAAGGATAAGTACATTGACTATGATGTTGTTTGCTATGTCTATTTGCCTTTGTTTCTAGGTACCGACTGCGCTATTTTGATGATGTTTTTTCCAAATTGTGTTGACTCCATTGTTTTCCATGAAGTCCAACATGCTAATTCTAATCTGGTGTTAGTTAGGATCCTCACTAATGAAAACTGATACATAGAGTAACATTTGATGTATTTGTTTTGCTGAATCTAAATATATGTAATATTGTTCGCGCAATTATTCTTGCTATTAATTTGCACTGTAACTTTAGAATGTGTAGTAGCTCAAGCTTTTATTAGATTGCGATTCTTTCATCTCTTTGGTCAGCCAGTGCTGTTTCTGTATTTCTATCAATTGATTTTGAGATTATTTTACGTGACATTAGCATTGTTAATATAGGTAAATAAATATTCTAACTTTTACATAAAGGTGTGGTTACTCATGACTGTGAAGTCATGGTGTGTGACAATTACTGACTTCTTTTCAATTACTAATGTTATTGATTGTATCATTGATTATTGTTCTGCATGTACTGGATATATGGTGTGAACATCTTAAGCGAGTCAAAAGGTTCATCGGCCTATTTGCGTCCCCTTGTAAGTTTGCTTATTAAAGTTAGACGTGCCAACAACCGCAAGGAGGAGGCTTTCGGTGAAGAGCCCGTCACAGATAGTCATTGGTATAGCATGAAGAGCCTGTCACAGCTGGAGGTTTGCATTGGTACATTGTCACAAACTGTTTCTGTGGACATGATGAGCAGGTCTTACCAGAACTTATTATTGGTGGTCATCACGGGTGACAGAGTTTTGGAGGGAACAGTTGTGAAGAGCCCAAAGGTCTGGTTTTCCACCTTTTTCTGGTGGAGGACCTCTCATTGATGCCAACCAAGGGTCTGGGTCTTGGGATGTACGTCTTGGGGATCAGGATCTACCCCAGCAGAGGCCAGCAACAGAGCTCAGCCAGGTCCAAGCAGTTCTAGTCGATGCTGGCCATTTGGGCAGTTGCAGGGTGGCCTCTTAAGTTTGTTGCACCCCTGCAGCTCACAAAGGAGGTCAGTCAACTGACCCTTCAACTCCCTCGGGGTATCCTGGGATCAAGGTAAGTAGGTCCAACCTTCCTTCTTCAGGTGGCAAGGCAGTCCTTTCAGCAGCAGGGCAGTCTTTCTGGCAGCAGGGCAGCCCTTCTTCTGAATCTTTCATAGGTCCAGGAGGATTCTGAAGAGTGGATCAAAAGGTCCTACTTTTATATCTAGTGCCAGACTTTGTGTAGGGGATTTCCCTGACCATATCCCACCCACTGGCTCAGGTCCCTTCCTATGGGCCTGCCTCCCAACTGTCTAGGGTGTGAAAAGGCAAGACAGGCGTGGTTATAGGTTCCTTTGTGTGTGCTGCAGTCAGGGACCTTTGACATGTAATTAGTAACCCACATCTCCCCCCCAGCCGTCTTGCTAGGAAGACCCTCTCCTAGCTATATCCAGGTCCCACTATTCACTGTCTGGGCCCAATATACTTCCTTGATAAAGAAATCATTAGTATGCCTAGCAGCTCAAAACTCCCAGAAAGGCCTCAGAAACTTTGAGGCAGGAAAGTTCCAACTATTTAAAACTGACAATTTCAAAATTATAATCTAAAATCTGACTTTACCATTGAAGAGGATTTTAAATTCCAATTTATTTTAAACAGCTTATATCTATCTGCTCCCAATATGAAGTTAGCATCTATTAAATGTAATAAGATAACCCAGTGTTAGTATATAGGAGAGCCAGGCCTGAAACATGTTTTTCAGTGCTACTTTAGGGGATGACACAATGAGTGCTTGCCCACTAGAAGTGTTTCATTTACAGGCCCTGGGCATATGCATTACTATTTACTATAGACTAATCAGAAAATTAAATGTACCAATTAGATGTAGGCCAATTTAGTGTGTTTAAGGGGAAGAGCACAAGCCCTCTACCACTGATTAGCAGAGAAAATGTGCACAGAGCCTGTAAAAGCCAACAAAAACGAGTTCAGCAAAGGCAAAATCTGTGGTGATCCTGCATAAAGGGCCAGGTTCAAAAATCGTGTGGACCAAAATTCGACCATTTAGCCAAATTACCAAAATGCATGTGAGAAACGACTTTCACGTTTAAAAGTTTGATATCAGATGTGTGTTCACATTAGGATCAGAGATGGAACACATCCATATTGCTAGCACATGTCATTGGAATAGTGTGCATATTGAAGTTAGCTCCTGAACAAGGGGAAAATTAAATGTGCATTTCATAAACAATTCTTTTTTTTTTTGTTTTGTATTTTTCAGATGAAAGTCTTTCTTGCAAAGCTCTTATTGCTATTTCAGGTAGAGTTTGCATTCAAACAAGCACATAGGGGGTCATTACGACCCTGGCGGCCGGCGGTAAGGTGGTGGTAACACCGCCAACAGGCTGGCGGTGTTCCGCCAGCAATTATGACCGTGGAGCAATAGCCACGGCCATACCGCCGGCCCCTCCAACATACCGGCAGGCTTCCGCCTGGCAGTCATAATCCCCAGGGCAGCGGTGCAAGCACCGCTGCCTGCCCTGGGGATTATGAGTCCCCGACCGCCAGCCTGTCCGTGGCGGTAAACACCGCCATGGAAGGGCTGGCGGTAAGGGGACTTGGGGTTCCCCTGGGGGCCCCTGCACTGCCCATGCACTTGGCATGGGCCCCCAGGCATAGCCCCGTCGTGCATTTCACTGCCCGAATTTCGGGCAGTGAAATGCACAACGGGGGCTACTGCACCCGCTGCACATCAGCATTGCCGCCGGCTCTATTACGAGCTGGCAGCAATGTTGATGTGACATTTCCGCTGGGCCAGCGGACGGTAACACTGTTACCGTCCGTTGGCCCAGCGGAAATGTCATAATAGGGAGCCAGGAATACCGCCAGGAATGGCGGTATTCTGTCTCCCGCAGCCTCAGAGGTCTTTTTGCAAGACCGCTGAGGTTGTAATGACCCCCATAAAGTTGCTCGCAGATTGGATGAGAAGTCAGGGTAAAATGTCTTGAAAACACAAGTGACTTCAGTAAACCTCAGGTCCAGGTAAATTAGGATGCAAATCATATTATAACAGAATGAACTGCTTTCAGTGATATGAATTGCTTTTCAGGGAGAAGCCAGAAGTGCATTTACATAGTTCAATATGGATTGTGTGCAGGCTTGCATAAATATAAATTAAAGTCCTGTTTACAAATGTTATAGATAGGACTTTGCACCCATGCAGAAAAATGTGCCACCCGTGCACCAACCATGCAATACCACCTTGTCATAAAATAGCTCAAAGTTCTTCTCCGTGCTTCTTTTCTTTACTTTTAGGCAACTTTCCAATGCAAAACACATTTCTTGATGGAGAGTGGATCCTAAATTGGCATTTTGGTGTGAACTGGTTCACTTTTGGAGACTTTGCACCAGACCAAAGTGTTGATAAAACTGGCTTGTTGTTTATGCTGATCATGGTATTCTTTCTGTGAGCTAGGGCATGGCAGCAGGCACAGAAACACATTAACGTCATTATTTTTTACGTTAATGTGGCCCAACGAGGACGATATCTCCACGCATTATTTACAGGGTGGACCAGTGCATGCATTGCCCCACTCTGTAACTCTTTGCGTCACGTTATGCTTGCGCCAGGCATAATGTATGCAAGGGGGGTGTTCCCCCGTTAAGGGAGCCGGAAAAAGGGCATCTTGCGCCATTTTTTACGGCACTTTTAAAGCCTGCTCAAGAGCAGTCGTTAAAAGGGGGCTTACATTATTTAGGATTGGTCCCTTTGTACTCTGCAGGAGTAGAGCCAAAATGTTGGTGCTACTCCTGCAGATTACATATAGCACCAAGAAAAATGACAATATTGCTCCCTGCCCTGCGCCACTTTCCATAAATCTGCCCCATAGTCTTATCAGTTGCAAAACAAATTAGTTGAATGTGCCCATTTATGGCAAAACCTACAGCCCAAACAGAGGTTAGATTCTGTCAACATTGCGTTATTAGTGCGCCTTACTTTCATGGAATAAGAACAGACTGAATCCGGTGTATCCCAGAGATCTCTAGAAGTAAAAGTGCCAATGCAAATCAGACCTGAAGAAATCAGAGTAATTACCCGAACGTACTCCCATAATATGTGTCACTTGTGGTCAGTTCAATATAAGTAATATTTAAGTTTGCTCCATTCCGCCTTTCACTTCCGCTTGTATTGCACTCGTCCCCTCAGCCCTAAGCCAAAAGGGTCCTTAAGAAGAATGTCTCTTTTCATAGTGCGGCGTTATTCTTTTAACACATTATGGCGTGCATTCTTATCCTTACTTATAGGTAGGTAATTTAACAATGTGTCTGGCCATTGCGCAGGAGAATGCAGCTAATTGAAAATGTGTATTAGAATTGATATGGTACTCAATTCTGTCGTGAATATCAGATAGGACAAGCATGTGACCGCTGACCTCAATTTAAACGAAAGGCCTGGAACAACTTCTGCCATAATGTTTCAGGTTTCTTTCGTGAAGCTTCCTAAATCATTGTAAGGAGAAATTGTGACACAGTTTATGCAGGTGAAAAGTAAATTATAGCCACATTCCTTACGCATTCTAGGCTTGAAATGGGGCTCTTTTAAATACAAAACTTTATATTTTCAGTTGTAATAAAAATACCCTAATCATGTACGTAAATATGGAGTGCGACCACCAAATTAACGATTCCTGTAAAAGTATCTACATGCAAATAAATACATATGAAAACAGTAATGAGAAACAATCCGTGCTGTACATTAAAATATTATAAGGATTATTATCTTTGAATCAGATGAATAGTGGTATTAAGTGCAAAATGCTGTAACACCTGTTACCAGAATATAAGGATAATACTATCACGTTTTTTTTTCTATTAGAGAGAGCATCATGCACTTATCTTAAATCTGTACGGTTTAATGATGTGTTCAGCTGTGTCTTATGCATTAAGGCAAATTGCAGCAGGAGAAGGCAATGTAGAGTGATAATAAAATTGATTCCGGGTTGAAGACTTGAGTACAAAGTCAAGCTGAAACATGCGATAAACGATGTGAGACTAGGAATCCATCATTTTCGATTAATTTTCATATTCTGTCCATAGGGAATCTTCTGACAGATCAGATCATTGGTGACATTCATGTCTGTCTTTCCTTTCATTTGTCGGCCTCTCCTATTTTCTGGGAAAGACAAAGTAGATGTTCTGGGGGTGTGGGAAAGGAATGATGGGCAAAATATTTCCTCTCCATTCTGTGCTAGAGCTGTTAAGATGTCTTATCTGTAAGGTTGGAGACGAGTGGCTGCAGCTATATCTATGAGCCATAGGACAAACATTCGTGATACTTACCTGTCCGGATATGACTCTCATAGTTAGAATGTGTAATCTATTATAATTCCGGTGGGCACTGTGTAATCGATTTTCCTGGCCAGATGCAGGGGATATATTGATTTATGTTTCAATAATGGGGTAACTTTATATAGCAACTACTTTCCTTTTTATTTTTCTGTTTCTAATAAAGAAATTCCTTTCGGGCAACATTTATTTTAACTATGTTGTAAACGGAAAGAAATCGCATTACCTGAGGCCCCCGATGAATGAACCAAAAAACCAAGATCTTCCCCCTCAGTAGGGGCGAAGCTTGGTCAGGTATAGAATGAGCCATCCTTTAGAGATGTCCTCAATTGGTCTTGCTGTAATTCAGCACACTTTAGTCACACATAGACTTATATTGTGAGTCTTCTGTTGACCGAGACCCAAAGAGTCTGAGCGATATGCGGCCTACATTGTTCATCCCCGGGAGGAGCTGTGGGGCACTCAGTACCTGAGACCCTGTGAATTGCTAGTGTCCTGAAGTGACGCCTCATGCAGCTTACTGCGGGGCCAGACAGCCTGCTAGGGTCGTTCCTGGATGCTGGTGCTGCCATCACTCCCTCCTTCTTTCTCGTTCTGAGGGTGTGCACCACTACACTGGTGAGCAGTGGACCTACTCGCCTCGGTCTTCCCTCGTAATTTTGCAACCATCTATATCCTACTCACCTTAAGCGCCATCCAACCTCTGCAACACCACCGAGGACTACCACTGGAGCCTGCAGAAGGATGACATCTTGGAGTGGGTAGATAATTGGGGAGTGTGACACTATTGGAAAGCAGATGTCTCCCTTCCCTGATAACTATAGGCATTATTCTATACTAATGTGGTGCTAATCTAGTCTCAGATTAAGTGTATTGCACCTATAAAGATGCTATCAATAACATAAGCCCTTCTTCTCTAAATAATTTTCCTGGCTTTTACTTCAACAACTGCAGTAGTATTATAAATGGACTGCTAACTACATGACTTCCGTATCATTACTATTCAAATGTTGATCATAGCAATTTTGAAAGGCGAGGGTTTCAGGCAGCTCTTTCTCAGAGGTGTTGACTGGTTTTAAAAAGGCACACCCTAGAATCAGTCATGGCATTTATATTAATGGATACCCTCATGACCAAAATTAGAGACATTAAAGCCTCAATAACCACAGTGGATGAGTTGTCAGCAGAAATAAAGCAGGTACTGAGGTGGATGATTTAGGGCTACTGTTCTTTTAGAAGCAGCTTAAGAACTAAGAGAACATACTGAAGCTTTGAAAAGAAACACCAAAGAGACACTGGATTAAAGTGGGACACACATGTGGCACTTCTAAATAAAGGTCACAGACCTAGAAGACAGGAACTGTCTTCTTGAATCGGATTCCTACTTTTGTTATTACAAGTCAATTTTTGTCGGCCAATTGAATTTTAATAGGCACATAGAGTTAGCTAAAGGCGTAATCTGAAGAACTATCCACGGCTTGCCATTATGTGCCTTCTTCATCATCAGCATCCATGACATTCCAAACAGCCTGCTGTCATAGCCTCCCGATCCATACAAGGACTCTAGATTGTCTTTTGCAGATGACTATTCCTTTGAAACTTATGTGCTCTAGAAAAAATTCCTTCTGGCAATTACGCAAAGTAACATCAAATGTGGTCTTCTGGCCCGCAGACAACCCTGGTAATGATTAAGGGGAAATACAGGTATTTCAGGACCCTCAGAAGATGGATTGCGGCTCGACGACTAAAGTAAATTATACCCCTCTTCATGTATAAATCCCAAGTCAGGTTTATTCCTAACTGTTCATCTCTCAGTCATATGCAAACTATAATGCATCTGCTTTGGGCTACCAGTTTCAGTTATGATGACGATGAAATTGTGGACCTTTCCTTCACCTCCAAGAAGGCTTTTGATTGAGTAGAATAAGTTTATATTTTGCATTTGATGACCAGACTGAGCACAGGCCTCAGCTTTATACAAGTGACAAAGTGGCTCTACAGCTCACCAACAGCTGTAGATAACTGTAATGGCTTGCAGTAAGAAAACATTGCTATCGGTTCAGGCACTAGGTAGGGATGCCCCCGACTACCCCGATTTCCTTGTGGCCTTGGAACACCTGGTGATTTTAATATGCCATTCCAACAATATAAAGGGCTATTGCACTCCAGCCGGCAAACTTACGATAATGCCTTATGCAGATTACATACTTCTCTCAACACTTGACCTGAGCATGAAGGTCTATGCTATCAGCCTTCTCATTGTTCTACGGGTACAAAATTATCGGGTTTAAAAGCAAAGCCTTTTCTATGATGACCCATACTACAAAAGGCTCGCTCCGTGCACACCCATTTTGATGGCTGCCTACCAGGATAATGTACCTGGGAATAGTGATTAGCACTGATGTAGCTGGAATTCTATTGCTATCTTTGATGTCACAGTAATCATCTATATGTGAAAGAGTTAGAATTTTGTTATTTGAAGTCCTAACATATTAAAGTAGTGCAGTGAAAGCCAATGTTAAATTGCATTCACTGTAGATTAGTGATTTTTTAACTGATGAGGTATAGCCCTAAAACTTTAAGTATAATCATTTGTTTTGACTTCATGTGTTTCTTCATGATGTTAATTAATAGTCTTCACTAAAACGATAATTAACTTCTAAAAACAAGTGTTTTAAATGTCACATGCAAATGTAAAAAATGCAGTTCTGCATTATATATTACAGTGGTTTAACAAAAATGTTTTTATTTCAAATCTACTGTAACATGCACACTGACAAATCTTATTTATGATGAGTTCATAATTATGAAAGTTGGTTTTGCGTTGCTTGATATAAATGAATGTGACATTGTAAATCACTTTCGTAAACCTATGTGAGACCTGCAAGGCCCTGTTTCCTGACCTTGTAGAAAAATGTTTAGTCCTTCTTGCTAACATGTAATTTCTTTCTTGCTTGCTTCATTCCCATGAAATGCTAGCTTGGAAATAGTTATCCTATTGTTTTACTAATATTGAGTGAGAGAAAGTAACCTTGAACCCAGTTCATTGAAGAAATGTGGAAATGGACTAATCACAATTGTACATCTGTATAGATAAGCTAAGATGGATGCCTTTTCTATGTCAGCAATTGGAATCTTTCCTGCTGTTTCAAGTGACTGTCGCACAATGGACATTGATTGGCCAGTGAAGTCTTCTGATTGATGTCATGCAGCTGATGGACAAATCATCAGTCACTTTGGACTTTAATCTTCCGATCCTCAGCATTTTTCTTGTCCTTTCCTTTAGGAAAACCTGCTTGGACTCTAAACGGTACAGATCTCTCTGCCCTTACCCTTCATTTCCAATGCTTTACTGGGACTTAGAAACTTTACCCCTGACCCGAGGAGAAGAATCTGAACCGAGCTTCTGAAATGCTGACACTTTCCCTTTTTGCCTACTTTTTCCAACTTTGGTTAGTCACATTTTGCCCCAGATGTCATTTTTCCTAATTCTTTTGGTCCTCTATTTCTTTTTACTTTTTGACCTCATGTGTTTTAGCCCAGCACATACTTATTTGAAACTTTCCAATTCGTAGGGTTTTTCTTTCCTTTAGCTAGCTAACTTAGATGACTCTTACATTTTCTTCATGCTTTAAAGGACTGAACAGCACTTGTTTTCAAATCATCAGATCATTCTGTTGGTATTTTGTATTCCTATTGTAGAGTGCTTAGTCCTTTTGATGTTAGTTTGTGTAAACTTGTTTCAATGCCTTGGACAACCCATGGTGATTCTGTATCTTCATAATCCTATTTTGAGAATCATTTATATAAATTTGAGCATGATTCTGTAATAAAATCCCTAACTAGAACCCTAATTGGAGTTTTCCTTTTGTGGCCGCATGGGTCATATGGTCATTTTGAACTGTCATTTGAGTTTTGATGCCTAACCTTCTACCCCTTTATGCAGGGTGAAAAGACCCATGAAAAAAGCATACCTAAAAAATGCTTTACCAGCTCCAACTTTCAAACAATGATCAAAAGCAACAAAATGGTGTTAATTGTTCAGATGTGCAGAGATTAGTATAACTATTGGGCCGTATTTAGAACATAAAAATGGTGTCTAGCATGCTGCTGTTACCTGCACCAAATCACAACTTGGGCTAGTTGAAGGTTATATCAAATATTACATATGGCAAGGTTAAGCACCAAGATCACCCATGCCTATGATACACATGGCCACTGGTTTGTGGGCATTATGGCGGTCATTCCAACCGCGGCGGGCGGCAGTAGCCGCCCGCCATGCGGTTACCGCCGAATGACCGCACCGCGGTCAAAAGACAGCAGCGCCCATTCTGGCTTTCCCGCTGGGCCGGCGGGCGACCGGCAAAAGGCCGCCCGCCGGCCCAGCAGGAAGCCCCAGCAACGATGAATCCGGCTCCGAATGGAGCCGGCGGAGTTGCTGGTGTGCGACGGGTGCAGTGGCACCCGTCGCGATTTTCAGTTTCTGCTTTGCAGACACTGAAAATCATTATGGGGCCCTGTGAGGGGGCCCCTGCACTGCCCATGCCAGTGGCATGGGCAGTGCAGGGGCCCCCAGGGGCCCCACGACACCCGTTCCCGCCATCCTGTTCCTGGCGGTATTTACCGCCAGGACCAGGATGGCGGGAAGGGGGTCGGAATCCCCATGGTGGTGCTGCAGGCAGCGCCGCCATGGCGGATTCCTTGGGCCAGGGGTAAACCGGCGGGAAACCGCCGGTTGCCCTTTTCTGACCGCGGCTTTACCGCCGCGGTCAGAATGGCCCTGGAAGCACCGCCAGCCTGTTGGCGGTGCTTCCGCGGTCCCCGGCCCTGGCGGTGATGGAACGCCAGGGTCGGAATGACCCCCTATGTTTTCCTACAATACCAATCTGTCAAATGGCACAACACGTCCCACAGCTGACATACCACTTTGCCTCTTACATAGAATCCCCTGACTGGGTAACTATTCAGAAATATTGACAAAATGGCACACAAGTGCTCTATCTGTGTAATCTATTGCTTGAAGTAAAGGATAATTCTATGTTATCAGGGTCCAGGGAGATATGGACAGAAGCCCACAGATCTCAGAATAGCTTTGTGTGTGCACACCTCTCTCTGGAACAATAAGGATACAAGTGCAGTGAGCCAACCGCTGTTTTGGCAAACTTAGATTCCAAAAGGGATAAAAGTGCACCAAGTCCTTGCAAATGGCTCTGCCAAACCCTTTGTAGCTCTCTGCAAATCATTCAAACTAAGCAACGTTTCATTTCTATGCAATTTGCAACTAAACCCTTGCCTTAGCAGTGCTGTGAGTAATCGGATAACAGCATCTACATCACCACTCCCTACATATACTTGGAAAAATTGAGTAGCATTAAAAACCATTGGGCATATTTGTAGCCCTTTGCACCACGCATAATGTATGCAAAGGGGGCGTTTCCCTGTTAGGGGGGCCAAGAAAATGGTGCAAGGAAATCTATCAGGACTCAGAGCATGCATTAAAAGGGGGCTTCCACTATTTATAATGGGCCCCTTTGTACTCTGCAGGAGTAACACCAATATTTTGGCGCTACTCCTGCAGAGTGCATCCATAGCGTCATGAAAAATGAAGCTATTGCCCCCTACCCTGCATCATGGCGCGCTGTATTTTAAATATGGCAACCACATGGTGGTTGTAAGGGGGCAATAAAGGGCGCAAGAAAAGTAGCGCTGCACACAGTGCTGCACCACTGTTCATAAATATGCCTCCTAGTCACTAGCATCTACAATACAGAGATTGAGGACCTATTCTCCAAACCTACAGCTGTGTATCTTTAAAATAAATGTCAGCCCTGTTTTCAAAAGACATGCACTGATGGTGAATAGTTTGACCTCCCGGCCACCCATGACAAAGGCCTAGGGGAACCTGGTTCAAGTTCAGCTTCTACAAAATACTCCATGGCTGGAATTTATTGTCTTATGTATTGCATAAAATTAATTTAGTGCCAAATTCAAATTGTTCACTTTGCTAAGGCCAATGAAGAGACATAGTACACATTTTAGGGAGCTGACTGGCACTTCATGGCTATAACAAACAAATTTAGAGTCAACTGTCAAGCAGTAGTGGTTAGCTTGTAGTTCCATGTCTAAAGTTTGCCCTACATCAACACATGTAAAACATGAAGGAAAAAACGAATCACAAGAAATGCTGCCTAGAATCAGACCTTTCTAAGGTGGCATTATGGGGTCATTCCAAGTTTGGCGGGCGGCGGTTGCTGCCCTCCAAACTTACGCCGCCACTTGACCGCTCCGCGAAGACCGCGGGGCCATTCAGACTTTCCCGCTGGGCCGGCGGGCGCCCGCCAAGGGAGCACCTGCCGGCCCAGCGGGAAAGGCCCTGCAACACAGAAGCCGGCTCCGAATGGAGCTGGCGGTGTTGCAGGGGTGCGATGGGTGCAGTTGCACCCGTTGCGATTTTCACTGTCCGCTATGCAGACAGTGAAAATCATGCTGGGGCCCTGTTAGGGGGCCCCTGCACTGCCCATGCCTGTGGCATGGGCAGTGCAGGGGCCCCCAGGGATCCCACGACACCGTTCCCGCCATCCTGTTCCTGGCGGTAAAAACCGCCAGAAACAGGCTGGCGGGAAGGGGGTCGGAATCCCCATGGCGGCACTGCTTGCAGCGCCGCCATGGAGGTTCAGCCCAGCCAGGGGAAACTGGCGGGAAACCGCCGGATCCCCTTTTCTGACTGCGGCTTTACCGCCGCGGTCAGAATGGCCAGGAAAGCACCGCCAGCCTGTTGGCGGTGCTTTCCGTCGTTCACGGCCCTGGCGGGTTTTACCGCCAGGGTCGGAATGACCCCCTATGTGTCTTACCTGGCGATCCAGAGTTCCTCCAACGACATAGGAGTGGACTGACTCGACTCAATAGGCTTAATGGCACGATCTGAATGCATGCATAATAAATTGAACAATCAACTACAAATGTACAAAGACATCTGGGGCCCATACTGTCAGAGATCTGAGATTCAATCCTACAGAGCCAATCCCTACTCTACATTGTTTATTCAATCCCTGCACATAGATGACTAAAGAATCTGTATCTAAAAAAAACACACCTGTGGAGATTGACCTTACATGGTAGGGAACGTTGTTCTTCTCTGACTGTGCTTTTTCGTGGGGATCACTCATAAAGAATATTTATGAGAAAATGCATAATGTTTATCATTATTCTGCTGTTTGCTCTGTGATTATATTCATGCCTTACAGATACCTCTTCTATAATGTTGATTAATGCTTATAGTCTTATAAAAAGATTCAAACAGTACTGTCTAGTACATAGAAAACTCAATTGATTTGCAATGCACTCAGTTTGAGTGGTCATGTCTCTCGACTGCTTTTTGCTGGTCACACGAAACCATATAAACTGCTAAAAGGCCATCAATTACTTTGGTCCAATTGAGTAGCGAATTGGAGCTTTTTTGAAGTCCAAATTCACACTGCAGTGGGAATGAGAAAATGTTTCTGCGAATCGCTACCATTGAGTATCAAAAGGAGGGTCCAATTTGGTAATTAGCCAAACCTCTCTGATTTTAGAAACATGTAATGCCACAAATTCACCTCCCTCATGCCTCATACTAGTTATCACAGTTATCAAATTGGGGCCCATATTTAAAGGAAAATGACGGAGCTCAACACTGAGTCAAAATTGTCAGTTCCGCGCTCTGTCGTTTTCACGATGCAGGGATGAGTCGTATTTAATTGAATACGGTACACCCCTGTGTTGACCCCTGCGCTGGAACTAAACTTAGCTGCCAGCACCAACACAGGCATCCTTGCACCATTGTGCAAGGATGTCTGCATTGAGGAGTTTGATTGATTGAGTGTGGAAAAGTGTCCGTTCCTGCATATAAACAATCACTAATGGTGATTTGGCATTTCTGTGGCAGCACACACAGAAGTGCCAAAGCGTAATTTTGAAATGATTGTTGATGTGCAGAAAGGAACACCTTCCCACACATAAACAATTGTGTCCGGCATTTTGCTCTTTCTATGTGTCCTGTAGAATGCAGCACACACAGTAAAAGCTAAAAACGAGGAGGAATAAAACTGTCCCTCCTCATTGCGCCTTGCTAATGCCACCCTTGGGTTGGCATTAGATTTTGGTGCTGCCTCAAGTTTACAAAACCTCGTAAATCTGAGACAGCATCAAAATGCAATCGGTATTGCTGTGGGTGTACCATGCAAAGGGCTGCGTGTGAAGGGGTTGTATTTACAAGGTGGAGTTAAGCCATAAAACGTGGCTTAATATCACCCTGTAATTACAGCGCAGGGCATAGCAACACTGGAGCATCACGAAAAGTGATGCTCTGGTGGCGCAAGGGCCTCATAACTATGCACCTTATTACTTAAACTCTTCTAACACTGTAATTTTTACTGATGGGCATGTGCTGCAGGATATACATGAGGGACACTGCTTCAGAAAGTTAACCGGAAAAATGTTTTTGTAGGCATGTGCATATGCCTCCATAGCACATGTTGACATTTTGAAATTATAAATATAAACAAAAACGAATTTCCCTCTATTTGCCATTTTTGTCATTTCGCCCCAAGAGGTTACTCAAATCATGACAATCTATACGTCCACAAATTATTTATTCTAATAATTGTAAAGAAATCCATTTCTCCCTGGTAGCAATCGATACATGTAGGAAAACATATATGTACATTTTGAACAGTTCTTAAAGTGAAAATATTTTTATTAGATTTTGCTTGTAAGTTATACATTTGTAAGAGTTTTCACATTTTTTGTTTAATTCAGCCACAAAAATGCAAATTAAATTGCCTTGACTGGAGTATGTGGATTTCGGTCATTTGTCATTTGCATACCAAGGGTCATATGCATAACCACTTTTTCCCATAGACACAGAATGGGTAAAAACCTTTGCTACATCTGGCCCCAAATCCCTTTTAAGAAATCATCCATGGCAGAAATGTAGCAACCAGGAAAGCCCATTATTATTCTAATTAGACCACATACTAAGCTATTGTTCTCATAGCGACTAGAACTGAATATTGACTTCAATACCAATAGGTGGAAGCATTCATTCGTCTATGAGATAATGTAAAAATTGGGGTATTAGTTGAGGGAGGTAAGCCCCCACCTCAGATAATAAATATAGTCATAGTTAGGGTGAACCACTGAAATCACTACATTAATTTGTTCTCCATTCCCTGGCAGCCAGGGCATAGAGGAGACAGGCTGCACCTAGATCCAACGTGTAAAGTATTTAAGCAGTGCTAAAAGAGCAATAAAGTTGAATTGCAAAACAATACAAATAACCAATGAATTTGGAAAATAATGAGAAAGCAGAGATGTATTTGTAAAGCTTTAATTAATACTAGTGTTAAGAAGCACAAAGTGCCACTCATAGAACATAGCTAAGGTAGAACAAGACCTAAGTGCAGTTTGACACTGACTACAATGGAGGGCAGTTCACATACACTAACCAGGTTAGCCCTGGTCAAAGATTTTACCATCTGACTTTAGTGATTTAAGTCATAATCCCCTACAGAGTTACACTTTTAAGCCCCACCAGACCTCAAGGGAGGCACTTAAAGACTCACAGGGTGGCCGGAAGAGCCCAGCAGGAGGGGCCAATCCAGTTCCAGTTGCCACTGGTCAGCCAGACAGTTGCTGGAGAAGGCATCTTGTAGCTTGCTGTGATCCTATAGCTTTAACAGAAGGTCAGTTTCATAACCCATAGAGTACCCTTCTTTGCCCTGGATACAAGGAGAGAAGCCCAGTCTGCTAGTGCTCTTCTCAAGGCTCAGACAGCAGGTGCAGTCCTCTTCCGATCTTTAACTGGTCCTGGAGTGTTCTAAACTGGTGCCTGGAGATGTCGCAATTATGCCTGGCACAAGTATGCAGGTGGGAATGATGCCTGTGGACACCCCAGCTGATGGGGTAAGGTTCCGGGGCTAATGCTACTCACTTTAGGCATTTTCCAGATGACCTAACTCTGCAGCCACACTACATTAGTGTTATGAGGGATGGTTGTGTGTTTATGTGGGGGGGGGGGTTACTATAGCAAACTACTTGTCATCAGACACCTAACATTAAAAATCCAGGTTGATGCTGGTCCAGTACCCACAAGAAGCACAGAGACAGAAGTCTTAAAGAAATGATTGACATTTTGCTTCCCTTCTTTTAAGTATGCTACAAATATTTTAAGTAAACACAGCAGGCCTGTCAAACAGTTAGTGATAATGTGATTTCAAAAGAGGCAGCTGTGATTGGGGCCTTACTGGCTGGGTAGACAACAGAAGGGCCCTCCCCAAATGTCAGCTAACGTTCGCCTGTGACAGGAGAGGCATCTTTGAAGTGCATCCCAAGTGTCATATGAAAAGCCACAGCAGATGTGTCAAGTAGGATGTGACATTTAATCGGGGTATCACACTTTAATGTCAAAAAGGATCCTCCCAGCTTCCTCTGCATATTCTGTCAGATTCAAATGGGTCATCTCTGCCCATTCAAGTTGCCCTATTGTTTGCTTTCCTGACCAAGTTCACACCTCATTGACCCCTGTTTAAATGATGATTACTGGCTGGCCAAAGAAGGATAACGGAATACAGATTAACTTCCAGGGACTTCACAAAGAATAAAGGTAGCTTTGTAAGAGATACTTTTCTGCACTATTTAGGAAACAACCTAGCTTCACCACTGAATTTAATGTTTGCTAACTATTAAACATAGTTCTATCATTGTTTTCCTAGCTAGCCTCATTCATGAGCTACAATATAATTTTGTAATATTGTATCCCTTTGTTTACCAGTGGAACAGCCAGCTTTACTACAGTGAAAAATGTTTTGAGGTGATATTCACTGCAAGGACGTTTATCATTAAACCTTTATATGGCCTATGCTTAATTACCATGCAACCTTTACTTTATAGACAATCATGCCTGCTTAGGGGTTACTCAAATATTTTAAGTCGTTTTTTTGGCCTATTAAAAGGGTTTGTTTTGACTGATCAAATTTGCAGTTTTAAAACTGCACAGCCCAAACATAATGGTAGGCCCAGAGACAGGTATTGCAGTGCTACTGACATAGGTTGTACAATGGGTGCTGCAACCAACTGATATTCTTGAATTACTAGACCTGGATGCACTTAGTAGCTTATACTAGGGTCTTGTATGCAAATGAAATAAACCAATCAGGTGTATATCAATTTTACCATATTTAAAAGAGGAACACAAGCACTTTACAACTGTGAGCAGGGGTAAAGTGCATAGAGTTGTATAGTAAGCAGAAATAGGGTTCTGCAAAAAAAGACAAATTACATAGAAAAGTAACAGTCTTATTGTGACGGTCAATGCTGAGAAAGGTTAATCTTTGTGGTCTAGTGCTTTGGAACCTGAACCAATGTGATAAGGTTTATTGACATTAAAAGTCACTTTAGGAAAACTTTGTCTTATATCTGTGTTGGATTTAGAATGATTTACTGATTATCTTGAGCAAGAATCAGACAAGTGGAATGCTTTCATACTCGAGTACTTTCTTTTGATTAAATATACCTAATTAAGCTGAAAAAGTCAAGTGACAGGCTCTAGTTGCAGACAAAGTGGTACATTGTGCCTAGTCATGGTTTAGTGCATGTCTGCTATCTGAACAAAATGTGCCAAGAAGCCAGAATGAGGGAAACCAATTTCATATAAACAAAATGTATTTAAAAATGTACCCTTTTAGTTAAAAAAGTGGATGACGAAGCTACAACATACATTATACAGACACAACCCAACAAACATAGATAGATACATAATGTGTTGCATAGACTACAACCTCTAAAGAGCACACCAACTATACAGCAAACACTGCATACAGGGAAGCATTAATACATTATTGGCCCTGGTCACAAGTTTAGGTGCTATTTATTGTACCTGAGAAATAAGAATACCTTAGGGTACATTAAATAACGGTACCATGGGGTGCGATAAATAACACCTATTACAGGTTGGTGGGGGAATAACCTGGATTTTGCTGTTTAATACACCAAAATCCACATGATAGGTACATACTATATGCTTTTCCTCTGTCAGATTTCAGCAGATATGACCTGTCAAAAATAAACAAAGGTTGAGGTATTTATTACATCCAATTAATTATCAGATTAATTAAATACCTACCAATATGTACTTCAAACCTGTGCATAAAGAGGAGTTTTTGCGTGGATCAGAATGTACTGACCAATTCGAATTGAGGGTCCTAGTGTCTAAATGTGTCAATCTTTCAACCTTTAACTGTATTATCTGCACAAAGACATCATCAGTACAGAATGGGTGTACTTGTGAATAAGGATCCACTGAAACAATTTCTGCAGAAATATATATAACTTTGCACATCATCAGGTGGCACAATTCTATATGCATCAGCATAAAATCTCTTAGGGCAATATGGTCTGTATCACTGAAGGCAGCTAAAACTCATGGAGACCGGGATGCATATCTTATTTATAATGATCATTTAGAGATCCTCAAGTAACAATCTTTAATGTGTATAATGCTTTGAGAAAATCACAGCATAATCCCTCACACTGGGTAGAAGGTACACGTTTGTAAGGTGCACACCACAGGAGATTCTCTCAACTATATCCATTGGAAAACTCTAGCCATGCTGGTGAAAGTACCCTATGCATATCACTGGACCCAAGATACATGAGCTCCCGTAGTTGTTGTCGATGTCGTTTCTCAGTTTATTTAGTGTGGCTACATTTTGATTGTAGCAAAATCAATTGCCAAGCCTGTTAGACTTCTTCATTTGCATCTTATTTACTTTTCATACATTTTCAGTTTTGCTAGACCTCTCAGTCTTAAGTTGGTCCTCTCTCCAACTTGTTGCCTTCTTCCTCCATTTTTGCTGACCTTATTTTTTCTGGCCTTAGGACTCTGTGTACCTTACCACTGCTAACCAGTGCTGAAGTGCTTGAGCCCCTCCTATAAACATGGTAACATTGGCTTATACCCAATCTGCATATTTAATTTACTTATAAGTCCCTTGTAAAGTGGCACTCTGCTGAATTGCACACTGCTGGACCACTGCTCTGCTGTGCTGCTGCTTTGTTGCGCTGTCCTGCTGCCCTCTTGTCTGGGTGAGAAGGACTGGAACAACATTACTTAAACCCTGAACCCAGATGGACTCCTACGGCTAATTGGCTGGCTTCCTGATCTGAAACCTTAGGGACACAGCAGGCTTCTAACAACCTTGCCCCTGCACCTACACTTTGCCATTTATGAGTCTACCCTTCCAAGTGGTGCCACCACAGTCCTGGACCCATGGAAATGGGCTTAAAATGCTTATCAGCCCCAGTGGATCCAGTGGATCTCAACCCAGAGCAGAAGTGATGCGTTGCTGCTACTGCAAGAATTGGACCTGTTGAAAAGACCCAAATCGCATAGCAGCCTGTTGCTGCATTAGAACCATCCCTGCATGCAGCATTTTGCCACAGGCCCTCTCATCTCTTGTCGATGGCGGCCTTTTCCACAACGCTGAACTCGGCATATCAGCCGCCATGCTCTTCGGAACCGATGCATTGCCCTGACTGCTCACCCCAATCTCGATGCAGGACTTTGTATTGTCAGCCCTGTCAACATGATCCTCGATGATGACTCAGGAACTATCATCGCAGCCTCCTTACATCTCAGAACCAACAGATTGCTTTGGCTGCACAACAGATTTTTGAAGCAGATCCCCACATCCCTCTGGAAACCAGGATTTTGGGTATTTTGTTCAGGTGGCCTAACTTGGTCCTTGTAGCTGGTCTGTGGTCCATCATGGTCATCCTGAACTTATGACTTTGTACTGACTCGCATGACTAGATATCAGCAGTTGCTGTTTTACGCCTTTTAGTGCTATTTTTCCTAAAACCTTTACAATTGAATATCTCCAATTGATTTTTTGTTGTTCTCATTTTTGGTTTAGTTAATAAAAATGACTTTATTTGCCTAACGTTGTGGTGAGCTCCTTTTGTGATGTGTTTTCACTGTTACCCTTTGAAGTGTTGCATTATTACTCTACACATTGCCTCTGAGTTACGCCTGTCTGCTCTGCGCTTAGCTACCCGAGAATTAAGCACAGCTAATTTAGGGTTTGCTTATGACTTCAGCCTGAGGAAAATTGTGGTTATTGCTTTAGAGGAGTTTCTTCCCTCAATCAACAGTACAATTTCTTACTTTAGCTAATATATCTCTATATACTGACCGTCTATAACAATTACTTGGAAGCATTGGACACGTAAATAAGGCTAAAAGTCTGAAGGACCCTGCATGATTTGTTTTCCACATACAAGATCTCTGAGATACTTGTGAGCAGTACCCAAAAACTGTGCTTCATCACAAACAGTAAAGTATTACAACCTGACCCTTGGCATACCCACTGTATAACTGGATGAAGCTCTAGCATGTCTGGCAAAGAAATGACTTAGGGGGTCATTCCGACCCCGGCGGGCGGCGGGCGCCGCCCGCCGGGCGGAAACCGCCCAAACTCCGCCCCGCGGTCAGATGACCGCGGGGGACATTCCGACTTTCTCGCTGGGCCGGCGGGCGATCTGCAAAAGATCGCCCGCCGGCCCAGCGGGAAAGCCCCAGGAAAGATGAAGCCGGCTCCGAATGGAGCCGGCGGATTTGCTGCGGTGCGACGGGTGCAGTGGCACCCGTCGCGATTTTCAGTGTCTGCAAGCAGACACTGAAAATCTTTATGGGGCCCTGTTAGAGGGCCCCTGCACTGCCCATGCCAGTGGCATGGGCAGTGCAGGGGCCCCCAGGGGCCCCACTACACCCGTTCCCGCCAGCCTCTTCCTGGCGGTGTAAACCAGCGCCGCCATGGAGGATTCCTTTGGCCAGGGGAAAACCTGCGGGAAACCGCCGGTTCCCCTTTTCTGACCGCGGCTTTACCGCCACGGTCAGAATTGGCCAGGAAGCACCGCCAGCCTGTTGGCGGTGCTTCCACGGTCCCCGGCCCTGGCGGTCATGGACCGCCAGGGTCGGAATGACCCCCTTAATGTTTTTTTTTTACATGTATTTTAATTCAGTCAGAGCTTGTTTATTTCTACAAAACTTCTCCATCATGAGTATGAAAAATGCTTATTTCAATAGGTGAACCATTGTTGCATTCCATTTCTAAATAGGCCCTGTTGGAGCAGAGGACACAATGTTGGAAAAGAACTTGTACAAGCCCTCTACTCATATCAAAAGGCTTGCTTTCATGAACAAGTCTGTTTTGCACCCAAGTTCTATTAAAAAGAAACTTAGAGCCTGTTTTAGAGTTTGTTGGATGGGATATTGCATCCGTTGACAACAAGTGCATTATATTCTATGGCACTTGTAATACAGCAGACGAGATATCCGTCACGTTTTTGCTAGCATGCCGCATCCACCAAATTCAAAATGATGTGCTATAACACTATGTGGCACTTAGGGCCTTATTTAAAGTTTGTCGAATGGGATACAATGTGAAAAACCGGGCGAGCCAGTAGGATAGCCAATCCTCCTTGTTACAAGTGCATTGTCTCTGGCATAAAGTTGCATTGCTTTTTGTGTTTTTTTTCCTATGACAATCATTCTCAAGTATGCCCTTGAAATCTAGAGAAGAAAGCAGATTTTCTGACATTTAAATAAAGAGTGCAGACACCGTCACAGGAAGAACACATTCCTGGCCTCTGCTTTTCCCAAAGTACGCTTCAGATGAGCTAGATTTCTTGTCCTATAGCTGTGCTTGCCAGGATTCAGATTATATAATACGTGTTGGCACGGAATGCGCTTCACGGGATAGAGTCAAATCGCTTGGCATGCAATGTGGCCTTCTACAGCTTCTGATAGAAAACAATATCCTTCTCTGACATACAATATTTCACTTTTGTTAAAAAAGAGAAATGCGTTCATAAACTGAAGGCTTTTTCATCCATTTTGGATAAAATTTTACTTACCGGTTTGAAATTGTCACTATATATTTTATCAAACAAATTAAATATGTTGCATAACGAAAGCATAAGAAACCAAGGTTTGTTTGTAATTCATAGTAATATTCTGCCACCTCCGTTTGAAAATACATTTCTGTCAACAGAGTCGGCCCTGTAAAGAACCAATTTCAGAAAACCACCCCACGGAACTTTAAAGAGGTCAAACTCACTGTCCTACCAAAATAAGACCTGATTTGCAAAAAAAGAGTATCTACACGAGTCACAGACATAATCTGAAGTATTTCTAACATATTTATCTTCAGTGTTTCTCAAATATTGTTTTGACAGAGCATTTTATTTTTTGAAAATTGTGGTCGTTCATGAGTTCACTTAAACTAGTGTTTTTGATGCTAATTTCTGGTTAACAGTTGGGTAAGGGTTAAGGTGGTAAAGCATCATAACTTTAACCTTCATTATGTCGCTTCTTGGAAAATGTTTAGTGTAGGAGTTTCTAGGCGATCCATAAAAATATGGCAGCGTTTGAGGTCCTTTCACAGGCAATTAACATATACAAATCTGCACTTTTACCTAAATCGGATGTTATATTCCACTGCTAATGTTGATAGGTATCCAGAAACTTAAGACTTGGTAGATGCTCCCCTCAATTTATTCTCTCATACGAAGCACTAGTTTTACAGCACCATCTGTCTCTGTGCCCGGTCTGCTTCGTATTAGGAAAAACAAATAAAGGCATAGTGGTTTGCTTTATTTTGCATACCTCCGTCCATGGAATTGCAGGCATTTACAGAAGGGGCATGTGAGAGAACAGGGCTGACTGCAGAGGCCCCCTAACTTTTTGCCCCCATTTTCCACTTTTTGCTGGTGTTTTCCTGACTCTGATGGTGCCCTGGGTACTGCTAACCAGTCCCAGGGCCTGTGCTCTGTGTAAAATCAGTATGCAAATTAGGCTAATTATAACTGGCTAAGTCAACCTACCTATAAGTCCCTAGTATATGGCAGGGCATGTAGGTTTAGGGACCCCAGCACAGGTAGTGCACCCTTAGGTGCACTGCTGAGGTGCCCAGTGTCATTTGAAAGGCAGGCCTGCCTTGCTGGCTGCTTTTAAATTACAGTTATATGCAAATTCGACTTTGGAATTAAAAGTAGTTCCAAAGTCTTAAACTACCTTATTTTTACATATAAGTCACCCCTAATGTGTGCCCTATGTGCCCCTAGGGCTGGGTGCCATGTAACTATAAGCAGGGACCTTATAAAAATAGTTTTATAAGCCCTGGTGAGGCAAAAAACATCCAAATTAGTTTTTCCCTCATTGTAGTGAATGGCCTCCATAGGCTAGAATGGGCAGACTTGATTTTAATTTAAAAAGTACCTTTAAGTAACAGATACCAGAAGTTTGGTATCAAATTAATTGTTATAATAAATCCCACAACTTCCAGTTGTTGGATTTAATACAACTTGTTCAGGTAAAGAGTTTTAAACTTTACCTGAAAAGCTGCCAACTTCAGCACTGCAGTGTTTTTGCTGCTGTGCTCTGATTGGCCAGCCTCTGGCAGCCTGGCCAGGCTGTCTTGATGAGGTGTGAAGTGGCCTGTCTTCACACAAATAGATGTGCCTGTGGGAGGAGATCTCCCTTCAGGAGATGGTGAGGCAGGAAGGGGGAGGGCTGCCAAACTGGTCTTCAAAGGCAGAGAAGGACATTTGGAGCAACCCAGCAACAGCCCCACACCCAGACAATTAGTGCCCCCTTGATTAGATTAGGAGAGGGCAGGAGAAGGGTGTGTTTACGATTTTTAGCCACACCAGTGGGTGGGCTCAGCCAGATGTAACCTGCAAAAATCACTTTCTGCCATGATGGATTTTTGAGGAATGTTGCTCCCTGGGATTGATTTTTGCCACACGTCCCAGGAAGTGGTCATCACAGGGAGAAGGACCCTGCCCCTGATTGGAGAACCAGGATCCCCCTGTTTTTCAGCCAGGAGCAAGGATAAAACTGGCAGACCTGCACCCACACCTCAGTTACCTACCAGATCCCCATCAGATTCCAACAAGGAAGAACTACAGGAGAAGAAGGACTGCCCTGCTGGACCCCTGGCCTACACCTGGACCCTGCACTCTGAAGGACTGCACCAGCTGCACACTTGGGCTACACCACAAGAAGGACTTTGCCTGGCTTCAACTGGTTCAAGGAGCGACTACCTATTTGCTACATGTGAAAATTTACTAACCAGAGTACCTTGCACCAACTCCTGAAAAAAACAACCAGCTGACCACTGTCCAGTGGCCAAAAAGGAGTTTGCACCAGGTGCAATCTGGGAGTAGTAGTCCACACCCTCAAGGATCATCTCAGAGCTTCTGGAACCTTGGGGTGAGCTGTGGACCCCAAAAGAGCCTTAAAGGAACATCTGAAAGAAGATCCAGAAGTTTGGAGAAGTTTTGAAAAAAAGCTCCATAGAGGGACCGACCCGCTGCGGCAACTCTAGCCGGCTTGCCTGCCTGACTTGCAGGTTCGTCCCGGTGAAGAAAATCTCCAAAAAAGAGACTAAGTTCAAACGTAGGAAGTTGACCGGGACCTCCCAGCCAGCGTGTCCGAGGAGGGCTCCAAGGACGTCAGATCAAGATCCAGGTTTGCCCCGGTCGAAGGATTTTCACCTCGAAAAAACAACTAAGTACAAAAGTAAAAATCTCCACTGAGGGTTCTAGCGACTCGTATCCGAGGAAGAGTTCAAGGAGGTCGGATTGGACTGGCAGGTTCGTCCCGCTGAAGAAAATCTTCAGAAAAACAACTAAGTCCGAAGGTAAACTTTTGACCGAGGCCTCCTGCCGGCTGTAGCTGAGCTGAGCTCCATCACGGTCTGCCTTAAACTTTGACTTTGCCCCGGTCGAGGTGCGACCAGATGACTAGATTTGCGCCTTTTGTTTCTAGGCGCTAGAAAACCATAATTCTTTAAAAATTCATATCTCCGGTTCCCCTTATCCGATTTTATTCGTTTCTGTGTCATTTTAAAGATAAACATATAATCTATTTTTATACATTGATTTTGGATTTTTAAACTGTTTCCTGTGTTTTATTTAATTACTGTTTTGTGATATTTGAATGCTTTACACTCTGTCTCCTAAATTAAGCCTTGTCACTCGTTGCCAAGCTACCAAGGGTTGAGCTGGGTTTAATTTACTGAGACCTAACTGGACCAAAGTGAAGGTTAGTGGCCTATTGCTAAGTGTAGGTACTTACCTGCCCTTACCAATAACCCATTTTCCAACAGGGCACAATGTGCAACTGGCCTAAATATTATTCATTATACAGGTTGCCTTGCAATCCCCTGCACACGAGCAATTGTAGCTGAAACCTATTAGTCATGGGCTGCACCCCAAAGAGGGACATCTAAAAGGATTTTGGGGTTCCTGGGTCAAGAGTATTTTGGGGCCTGCAGCTGTATGTATGTATGAATGTATGTATGGGTCAGTGCATGCCTACTATGAGAGATTGTTGCAGTTGTTTAAGCAGCATGGTGGAATGGAGACTCTCCAAGCTTAAGACATGGGAAATATTGTGTCCTTTTATGTGACTAGATTGAGTCCTGAAATTAGCTTGATGATTCAGTAGCATTTGTTCTGTTGGCAGAAAACAATGGTTGATGAGATTCTAAGGTATAGAAAATATTGTAGTGATGAGTTGGAAATGAACCAGTAGCGATTGAAGGAGAATTTGATAGTGGCACAGGTTAAAGCAGCACAGAGAGGAAATCAGAGCTATCCTTTTGTTTTAACTATTAGTCCTGTTCAAGAAGTATATCAGCAGGAAGCTCCTTTGAGTCAAAGTGGAAATGTGTTCCTGTAACAAGGTTGAAGTCCTGTGTTCCAATTGACCGGAGTACTGGGTTTGATGTTTCAACATTTAAGAGATCGAATCCTTGTTATTATTGCAACAAGGTTAGGACATTAAAAGCGGGAAAGACGTATTTATTCTAACAGGGTAAAGAATGAGAATCAGGTTCAGAATTCAGGGTTTACACAGCCCCATAATAATAACGTTGCACATCCACAGAACTTACAGACAATGAAAAACTCTGTGTGCCAAGCTCCAGTGATGCAGGTTCCACAATCCCTGATGCTGCAGCAAAATATAAATGGTCTCTGATTTAATTCTATTCCTACTTTTGATGCATATGAGTATTATGGCTCTGATCTGTCACATTGATATTGCCTGAGTGGGAGGAAGATTGTGTACTTGGTCTTATAGGTAGACCAGAGTGGTTCATTTGTAGAAGGTGAGGTGAATGGCCACCCCATATCATTCTTGATAGATACTGGTGCTATCAGTGCTACTGTTAGAACAGTGGAGGTTCCAAATCTACCCCTCTTGGAAAGAAGAATCCAAGTTGTAGGAGTCACAAATAAACAAATGACAAACTCTGTAACAGAAGAGGTACCTATTTAAAAAGGGTCCTTTGAGAAGAATCACTAGTTTGTGGTTTTTGATTCCAGTCCAGTGAGCTTGCTAGGATGTGATCTGCTGTGAAAATTAAACGTTAAACTTCACTATCTATTGTACCCCGAAAGAAATGGATTTTTGACCCATGATAAGGATGTGGGGTTTAAGCTAATGAGTCAAGGGCCAGTGATTGGGTTGTATTCAGTAATGACCACTGAGGACTTACCAGCAGACCTCAGAGATATGGTGAAGCCTGAGGTCTGGGCCTTTTCATTTGTCTCATAAAAGGAGTTGAGTCTGTTCACACAAAAGTAAAACCTAATTTTGAGTACCCAAGAACTACACAATGCAATCTGATCCCTGAAACAGTTGCGGGGGATACTTCTACAATTGAGCTAAAGATACAACAAGGCACTTTGAAGGAGATAATGGGGAGTCCATGTAATTCACCCATTATGCGCTTGCAGATGCCTTGCAATAAATACCGCATAGTGCAGGATCTGGGAATGATTAACAGTACCATTGTTCCCTGTTGTCCCGCAGGATTGAATCCAGCTGTGATTTTGTTTCAAATTACATGTGAGGCTGAATGATTCACTGTCATCAATTTGTGCCTGGCATTTTTCTCTTCTCTCTTGCATGAGGACAGCCAGTACCTCTTTGCTTTTTAGTTCCAGAACTGTGTTTTGACATGGTATTGAGTCCCACAAGGATATACAGAAGTCCCTCAATTTTTAATCAGATCATCAACAAGAATCCTGAGGCTCTTATCATGCCCTGTAATTCTGTTCTAATTCAAGACATTGATGACCAGCTACTCAAGAAGCTTGCAAATAAAACACCATTGTATTGTTGAACCTCTTGGCTGAAAATGGACATAAGGTCTCCCCTGAGTAAGTTATAGTATTGTCAGAAGGAAGTCTTGTATCTTGGACAGCACATGGATGTGTCTGATCCAATACCATTGGAGAACAACTGCTTGGTTGCCTTCTTAGAGCTGAGAGTAAGTCTCTGTTGTGTACTGGCACTGGGAAAGCCTGATTAAAATAAAGTGTCCACTCTTTTCTTCACTGAGAGAGAAAGGCAGCACTCTCTCAGTGCTTACACTGGATGCACAAAACTGCAAGATGAGCTGTGGCTTATTTTTCTGCTTCTCGTCACCATGTAGCAGCAGGACTGCCCAGATGTATTAAAGCCATGGCAGCAGTTGGAGCCAGTATAGATTGATGTGAGAGTATTGTGATGGGACTTCCTTTAACTGTTCTTATACCACACTCAGTTGACATATTGTAGACATGTACTCAACTCATTCAGCACCTCACAAACAGCCGCTTGATGAAGTATGAACAGATTATAATTGCAGCTGACAACGGCACCCCTAAGAGGTGTGTTACTTTGAAGCCTGCTACTTTGATGCCTCTCCCTGGAAATGAAAATGATGATGGGGAGGTTGAGCATGATTGTCTCAAGTCACTGAACTATGCACCAAGCCGAGACCAGAAATACGAGATGAGCCACTGGTAGAATCGGATTACATACTGTTTGTGGATGGTTCATGCCAAGGAGACAATGAAGGAAATTTGAGAGCTGCTTATGCAGTCTGTACAGTATCAGGGGTAGTCAACGGCCTTATTACATATTTAGTGGCTGTGATTACTCTCGTGATTACTCTATCACAAACATGACAGGTATCCCATCCACCCTATTACAAGTACCTGCATAGATTGGGGGGGTATTCCGTGGTCAGGTTGTTCAGACAGCATTAGTTTCACCCACGATTTAGACTGGTGACTGAAGAATTGTGCCACAATGTATTGTTTGTCCACAGATGAACATAGAGAAAAGAAGTTCAGTGACATTGAGTCATACAGGAAGATCAGGAGGGCCACTGAACAGAATTCAAACCAACTGCTTCAAAGTGCCTATGAGCAACAGAGTGAGGGGGTCATTCCAACCCTGGCAGTCGGTGTTAAAGCGGCGGCCAAACCGCAAACAGGCAGGCGGGCAAAAAAACTTGAATTCCGACCCTGGCGGGAACCGCCAACACAGCCCGCCACTTTACCACTCCGACCGCCACGGCGGTACAGACAAGCAGCGCGGCGGTCACCGCCAACAGATAGGCGGCAGACAATGTACCGCCCACCCTATCACAACTCACCAATCCGCCACCTTTTCCGGGGCGGGAGCCCCGCCGATAAAAACATGGCGGAAACAGACTTCGAACGGGAAAACGCTCACCTCCATACACCCCACGAGGAATCTGGACAGCATGGAACCCGAACTACACATCCTACCAGCTATTGTCTACCTGCTCCTCTACCAGGAGCAGGAACGCCGGAGCAGTAGACAACGGTGAGTACTGCACCTATGACACAGGGGAGGCAAAAAATTACGTGGACACACCTTCGCCACAAACCCACCCCCACCCTCACCCACTACAACACACACATCAATGCAGAGCAACAAGTCAGAGTGACACCCCCCTACCCCCCCGGAAGAATGCAAAGACAAAATTAAATGATCATTAAAAATGAAGTATAATATAGCATAATTGAAGTTAAGTGAAATATGAAAATATAAATAAAATATATTACATCATGAACAATATATACATAGGTCAAAAGTCCGGCCCATATTGGCTATCATCCATTGTTCGTGGGCCAATGGGCCTAAACACATGGGCAAAGCCCACACACGAGACCCGATTCCATTGGAGAGAACACTGCAGAGGCATCAGATAGTAAAACGACAGGCACCTCAGGGGGAAGGGAACGGGGGCACCTCAGCCAGTTCAGTCCACGACGCGAGATCCACGAGGGGCCTCCATGCCCACTGTACCATCCTGGGGAGTGCAAAGCCACAGTCTCACAAGTCTCTACAGTGGGTGGGTTGCCCACTGTACCATCCTGGGGAGTGCAAAGCCACAGTCCATCAAGTGGATTACAGACTCCACTGGTTCTGGAGGAGGCATGGTGCCCAGAGTGCTTCGTGAAGCCCTGGCCGACACAGATCCGGCCCTGCCAGTGGGCCAGCGGTGCTTGAGATGAAGGGCCCAGCGGAGCAGTGCTTGACAGGAAGGGCCCAGCGGAGCGGTGCTTGACAGGAACGGCCCAGCGGAGCGGTGCTTGACAGGAAGGGCCCAGCGGAGCAGTGCTTGACAGGAAGGGCCCAGCGGAGCGGTGCTTGACAGGAAGGGCCCAGCGGAGCGGTGCTTGAGATGAAGGGCCCAGCGGAGCGGTGCTTGAGATGAAGGGCCCAGCGAAGCGGTGCTTGACAGGAAGGGCCCAGCGGAGCGGTGCTTGGGATGAAGGGCCCAGCGGAGCGGTGCTTGACAGGAAGGGCCCAGCGGAGCGGTGCTTGACAGGAAGGGCCCAGCGGAGCGGTGCTTGAGATGAAGGGCCCAGCGGAGCGGTGCTTGACAGGAAGGGCCCAGCGGAGCGGTGCTTGACAGGAAGGGCCCAGCGGAGCGGTACTTGACAGGAAGGGCCCAGCGGAGCGGTGCTTGAGATGAAGGGCCCAGCGGAGCGGTGCTTGACAAGAAGGGCCCAGCGGAGCGGTGCTTGAGATGAAGGGCCCAGCATAGCGGTGCTTGAGATGAAGGGCCCAGCGTAGCGGTGCTTGAGATGAAGGGCCCAGCGTAGCGGTGCTTGAGATGAAGGGTCCAGCGGAGCGGTGCTTGACAGGAAGGGCCCAGCGGAGCGGTGCTTGCCACGACGGGGCCCAGTTCGGCGGTGCCTGCCACGGCGGAGCCCTGTTCAGCGGTGCTTGTCACGGCGGGGCCCTGTTCGGCAGTGCTTGTCACGGCGGGGCCCTGTTCGGCGGTGCTTGTCACGGCGGGGCCCTGTTCGGCGGTGCTTGTCACGTTGGGGCCCAGTTCGGCGGTGCTTGCGTGGGGTATTCCATGGTCAGGTTGTTCAGACATCATTAGTTTCACCCACGTTTTAGACTGGTGACTGAAGAATTGTGCCACAATGTATTGTTTGTCCACAGATGAATATAGAGAAAAGAAGTTCAGTGACATTGAGTCATACAGGAAGATCAGGAGGGCCATTGAACAGAATTCAAACCAACTGCTTCAAAGTGCCTATGAGCAACAGAGTGAGGGGGTCATTCCAACCCTGGCGGTCGGTGTTAAAGCGGCGGCCAACCCGCAAACAGGCAGGCGGCCAAAAAAATTGAATTCCGACCCTGGCGGGAACCGCCAACACAGCCCGCCACTTTACCACTCCGACCGCCATGGCGGTACAGACAAGCAGCGCGGCGGTCACCGCCAACAGATAGGCGGCAGACAATGTACCGCCCACCCTATCACAACTCACCAATCCGCCACCTTTTCCGGGGCGGGAGCCCCGCCCATAAAAACATGGCGGAAACAGACTTCGAACGGGAAAACGCTCACCTGCATACACCCCACGAGGAATCTGGACAGCATGGAACCCGAACTACACATCCTACCAGCTATTGTCTACCTGCTCCTCTACCAGGAGCACGAACGCCGGCGCAGTAGACAACGGTGAGTACTGCACCTATGACACAGGGGAGGCAAAAAATTACGGGGACACGCATACGCCACACACCCACCCCCACCCTCATCCACTACAACACACACATCAATGCAGAGCAACAAGTCAGAGTGACACCCCCCTAACCCCCCGGAAGAATGCAAAGACAAAATTAAATGATCATTAAAAATGAAGTATAATATAGCATAATTGAAGTTAAGTGAAATATGAAAACATAAATAAAATATATTACATCATGAACAATATATACATAGGTCAAAATTCCGGCCCATATTGGCTATCATCCATTGTTCGTGGGCCAATGGGCCTAAACACATGGGCAAAGCCCACACACGAGACCCGATTCCATTGGAGAGAACACTGCAGGGGCATCAGATAGTAAAACGACAGGCACCTCAGGGGGAAGGGAAGGGGGGCACCTCAGCCAGTTCAGTCCACGACGCGAGATCCACGAGGGGCCTCCATGCCCACTGTACCATCCTGGGGAGTGCAAAGCCACAGTCTCACAAGTCTCTACAGTGGGTGGGTTGCCCACTGTACCATCCTGGGGAGTGCAAAGCCACAGTCCATCAAGTGGATTACAGACTCCACTGGTTCTGGAGGAGGCATGGTGCCCAGAGTGCTTCGTGAAGCCCTGGCCGACACAGATCCGGCCCTGCCAATGGGACAGCGGTGCTTGAGATGAAGGGCCCAGTGGAGCGGTGCTTGACAGGAAGGGCCCAGCGGAGCGGTGCTTGACAGGAACGGCCCAGCGGAGCGGTGCTTGAGATAAAGGGCCCAGCGGAGCAGTGCTTGACAGGAAGGGCCCAGCGGAGCGGTGCTTAACAGGAAGGGCCCAGCGGAGCGGTGCTTGAGATGAAGGGCCCAGCGGAGCGGTGCTTGAGATGAAGGGCCCAGCGGAGCGGTGCTTGACAGGAAGGGCCCAGCGGAGCGGTGCTTGAGATGAAGGGCCCAGCGGAGCGGTGCTTGACAGGAAGGGCCCAGCGGAGCGGTGCTTGACAGGAAGGGCCCAGCGGAGCGGTGCTTGAGATGAAGGGCCCAGCGGAGCAGTGCTTGACAGGAAGGGCCCAGCGGAGCGGTGCTTGACAGGAAGGGCCCAGCGGAGCGGTGCTTGACAGGAAGGGCCCAGCGGAGCGGTGCTTGAGATGAAGGGCCCAGCAGAGCGGTGCTTGACAAGAAGGGCCCAGCGGAGCAGTGCTTGACAGGAAGGGCCCAGCGGAGCGGTGCTTGAGATGAAGGGCCCAGCGGAGCGGTGCTTGACAGGAAGGGCCCAGCGGAGCGGTGCTTGAGATGAAGGGCCCAGCGGAGCGGTGCTTGAGATGAAGGGCCCAGCGGAGCGGTGCTTGAGATGAAGGGCCCAGCGGAGCGGTGCTTGACAGGAAGGGCCCAGCGGAGCGGTGCTTGCCACGACGGGGCCCAGTTCGGCGGTGCCTGCCACGGCGGGGCCCTGTTCGGCGGTGCTTGTCACGACGGGGCCCTGTTCGGCGGTGCTTGTCATGGCGGGGCCCTGTTCGGCGGTGCATGTCGCGGCGGGGCCCTGTTCGGCGGTGCTTGTCACGGCGGGGCCCTGTTCGGCGGTGCTTGTCACGGCAGGGCCCTGTTCGGCGGTGCTTGTCACGGCGGGGCCCTGTTCGGCGGTGCTTGTCACGGCAGGGCCCAGTTCGGCAGTGCTTGCCACGGCAGGACCCTGTTCAGCGGTGCTTGCCACGGCAGGGCCCTGTTCAGCGGTGCTTGACATGTGTTCCCAGGGAACCAGATCGGGCCAATATTTTCCGTTCAGTCGCCATCCGACCTTTCGCTTGCGGGGCCCTCCTGTGCTGGAGTCCTGGGCCCGTGGGTGTCCTCCTTCACACCCGAAATGCGGCTGGTGTGCATGCAGGTGTGAGTGGAGACATCACAGGGAGGGAGGAGGGAGACGAGGAGGAGGGGGACACAGAGGAGGCAGTAGATGTTGGCATGTCTGCATGTGGATGTTGCATGTGTGAATGCTTGTGTGATCTGTGGTGTTTATGTCTGGATGAGCTGCCCTTGGGTGTTGATGTGTGTGCAGGCTGGTCTGTAGGTGTGGCTGGGATAGGCAGAGGAACAGGGGAGTGGGACTGGGATGAGGAAATTGGAGGGGGGAGGCAGGAGACAGGGACAATGGCTGCTGTCAGTGCTGAGGCCAGAGCGTTGAACGATCGCTGATGGGCAGCCTGACCCGAATGAATGCCCTCCAGGTATGCATTGCTCCGGTGCACCTCCCTTTCTACACCCTGGATGGCATTCAAAAGGGTAGACTGCCCAACAATGAGCGTCTGGAGGAGGTCAATGATCTCCTCACTGAGGGCAGCAGGGGTAACTGGGGGAGGGCCTAAGGTGCCTGGGGCGAAGGAAATGCCCGCCTTCCTGGCCGAGCGGGCACGGGGCGAACGCTGAGGGGCTGCTTGGAGGGCGGAGCTGGTGCGCGGCGTGGCGGCTGTACCTGTTGTAGCGGTGGGCACGGATGTTGCCGCCACCACAAGGGAGCTCCCTTCCGAGGACGTGTCTGTGTCGCTGACGTCTCCACGGGTCCCCGTTGTGGAGCTCCCCTCGCCCTCCGTCTCACTGGTGAACTCGGAGTCGGTTGCATGGCCCTCCGGGGCCATGTGAGATGCAGCTCCCTCGTGCTCCGATGCCACTTCTCCTCCGCCTGATGATGCTAATGCACACATGAACAGGAAGACCACAAAAAAGGGGGGGGGGAAATGACATGTTGAGTGCATGCATTGGCGACACCGTTGGCAGAGAGGACAGACACAGAAGCCCCCTGCACTACGCCGCGCAGTCGGTGTACACTACTCAATTATTGTGACTTGGCCTACAAGCCTATGGACGACAACTGCACACATAGGTGACCCAGGGCCATGGATAGCTGGACTTAGCACCCTACAGAGGTGAGGGGCGGGGGCACAGGGCCATGCCTTACGGAGGGGACCAGCCTACGGAAGTCGCCCTGGCCTAGAGATACCCACAGCTCTCCTCCCCCACCCAGACACCTCCACTGTGCGCTAACATAGCAGAATGTGCTGGTACTCACCCCCTTGTGTCTGCTGTGATGTCCTCACGCGCCCATCCAAATTGGGGTAGGCCACCGCCAGGATCCGGGACATCAGGGGGGTCAATTGATGGGAGCCACCCCTCCTACATTGGGAGGCCATCCCCAGCAGAGCCTCCGCGGTCTTCCTGCTCCCGCGGCGGATGTCCTCCCACCTCTTGCGGCAGTGGGTGCCCCATCTGTTGTGGACCCCCAGGGTCCGGACGTCCTTGGCGATGGCACGCCAAATGTCGATCTTCTGATGGGCGCTGACCTATGTGACATGGACAGGGTGGGAAAAAAAAAATCATCATTTTCTGCATGGTCGATGTGAGTGGCCCCCCCTCCCCAACCTTGCCATATGGCACATGCTCTCATCTGTCGTGCCTCATTCGCTCCCCTCCCCACCATCTTTCATCCACCCCACTCAACACAGGCATTGCCCACAAAGCATGGTCCCAGTGTACTTACCTGTTGGTCTGGAGGACCGTAGAGTAGCGCATACTGGGGGAGGACCCCATCCTCAAGTTTCTCCAATTCCTCAGATGTGAAGGCAGGGGCCCTTTCCCCAGTCGCAGCAGCCATTGTATCTTCCAGACCGAGGTCACAGCAGCACTTGCAGTATAGGTCCTCTCCTGTGGATGATCAGGTCTCGAGTGATTAAGCAGATAGAAGATGGCGGTCACGCCCGCGGCGGTGCGTACCACGACCGCCGGCGCACATCGTCATTGGCTCCTGAGACCCATAGGGTTCAATGTTAACCAATGCTGCTTTGCGCCGCGGTCTTCGACCGCCTACCGCCATGGTGTTCCACGCCAGCGCATTGACCTCACATCCCACTGTCACACTTCACAGGTCAGGCAGCCGCCATTTCAAGGGCCCACATGGCTTAATTTGTACTGCGTCACACAGGCCTAGGCCTTGCATTGCCACTCATACAAGCCATTCAATGCATAGCGATTCGTGTTCTGTGCAAGCTGTGGTTACGTACCTGTGGGTTGCTTGACTCTGTGCTCCATGTTGTCCTTCCTAGGCACCGTCCGCTGGGACTTGCGAGGAGATGGAGGAATGTTCCCGTGTACAGACCGCCGGTGGACCTGTCGACAATGGAAGAAAGACATATCATACTGACATACAGACTTGACCGAGCCACTATACAGGAACTGTGTGCCCAGCTGGAGCCAGACCTGATGTCCCCCATTCGCCAACCCACAGGGATTCCCCCTCTGGTGCAGGTTCTGTCAGTACTCCATTTTTTGGCAAGTGGATCATTCCAAACAACAGTGGCCATATCATCAGGGATGTCTCAGCCTATGTTTTCTAAGGTTTTGTCCAGAGTGTTGTCTGCCCTGATGAAATAAATGCGGAGATACATTGTTTTCCCTGAGGTGGGCGAATTGGCTACAGTGATGGGTGATTTCTATGCCCTTGGCCATATCCCCAACATCATTGGTGCCATTGATGGGACCCATGTGGCTTTGGTTCCCCCCAGTGAAAGTGAGCAGGTGTACAGGAACAGAAAAAGTTATCATTCGATGAATGTGCAGGTGGTCTGTTTGGCTGACCAGTACATCTCCCATGTTAATGCAAAGTTCCCTGGGTCAGTGCATGACGCGTACATCATGTGAAATAGCTGCATACCTTACGTGATGGAACAGCTACAGAGACACCGTGTGTGGCTAATTGGTGACTCTGGTTACCCCAACCTGTCGTGGCTACTGACCCCAGTGAGGAATCCCAGGACAAGGGCAGAGGAACGGTACAATGAGGCCCATGGGCGTACTAGGAGGGTGATCGAGCGGACCTTCGGCCTCCTGAAGGCCAGGTTTAGGTGCCTGCATATGACAGGTGGATCCCTAATGTACTCACCAAAGAAGGTGTGCCATATCATCGTGGCCTGCTGTATGCTTCACAACCTGGCTTTGCGACGCCAGGTGCCTTTCCTGCAGGAGGATGGTCCAGATGGTGGTGTTGTAGCAGCTGTGGAGCCTGTGGAGAGTGAAGAGGAGGAAGACGACGGGGACAACACAGACAACAGGGACACAGTGATACAACAGTATTTTCAGTAGCACACAGGTACGAATCAACCCCGCCATTTTACATTTACTTAAAGTCTCCTGCCTCTCTACTGTCTGTGTTTCCCCCCAGTTCCTGTTAACTGAGTTGTGACTTTCCCTTCTGTTTTCAGAGCTGTGGGCCCCACTACGTGACCTCTGCTTTGTTTGCCCATGGACTACAGCTGTGTGACAGTGGTATGTTGTCATCACAATGTAACTGAACATTTTGGCACCGTTATGTCTAATACATTTGTTCAAAATACAAGCAGACTCCAGATTTTTTAAGTGCAATAAGTGATTTTATTAAAGTGCTAAATTTAGGGACATGATTGTAAAACGGTGATGGGTGATGGTGGAGTAATGTCCATGGCAGAGTCCAGTTTTCAGTCTCACAGGTGCATTGTCCATATGCCTGTGGAAGGATGGAGCAGGGGCAGTTTAAGTTTGGACAGGGTGACAATGTGGGACAGTGGGATGACATCAGGGGGTATCGTTTGCTGGCGGGGGTCTTGGCATCCTACTCTGTCTTCTTGTGAGATCTCAGGTACCGCTTGCGGGGTGGTTCTTCTTCTGCAGGAGGTGGGGTTCTGGTGGCCTGTCGTTGGGTGGGGGCTTCCTGTCCACTAGCGCCGGCGGAGGTGGTAGGCTGTTCCTGGTCCAGGCTAGTGACAGGGGCCCTTTGTGGTGCCACATGGTCCCGCAATGTGGTGACTATCTGGTTAAGGGCCACGACGATGGTCCCCATTGCGGAACTAATGTTTCTCAGTTCCTCTCTGAACCCCATGTACTGTTCCTCCTGCAGTACCTGGATCTCCTGGAACCTGGCCAGTACCGTAGCCATCGTCTCCTGGGAGCGGTGATATGCTCCCATGATGGAGGAGAGGGCCTCTTGGAGAGTCGGTTCCCTGGGCCTGTCCCCCCCCTGTCGCACAACAGCCCTCCCAGTTCCCCTGTTTCCCTGGGCCTCTGTCCCCTGGACCGTGTGCCCACTACCACTGCCCCCAGGTCCCTGTTGTTGTTGGGGTGGTGGGTCAATCTGGGTGCCCTGTAGTGGTGGACACACCACTGATTGACGTGTCCTGGAGACAGAGGCATCGGCCCGCTGGGTGGGAGCTGTGCTGGTGTTCCCAGAGGGGGTTAGGTCTGCTGTAGCCTGTGGCTGTCTGTGGGGAACCGACTGTCCCGAGGTCCCCGATGGGCCGGGCTGGTCATCTGGGTCCAGGGAGACAGAGCTGCTGTCATCACTGGGGGCCTCTTCTGGGGGTGGGATGGTCATCTCTGGACCCTCCTGGGCGGTGTGGTGGCGTTCGGGTCCTGCAGGGGTATAAGAGTATGGTTATTGCTTCTGTGTGTGCCATTTCGTGTAATGGGTGGGTGGCCGTGTACCCCAGTGCTGGCATTCCCTTGTGGGGGCTTTTGTGACGGTGGCTTGTGGGGGAGATGGGTATGTGCAGTGGGCATGCTTAGGTGATGGGTGTCCATGCTTTGGAGAGGCATGCAGGGCTAGGTTTTGGGATGGGTGGGTTGTGATGGTGAGCCATTTGCAAGGAGTTGGTGTGATGGGGGTGGGGGTATGATTTGGCATGCAGGTGGGGTGGGGGGAATGAAGTAGTGAAGATTTGACTTACCAGAGTCCATTCCTCCGCCTACTCCTGCGAGGCCCTCAGGATGCAGGATGTGCAAGACTTCCTCCTCCCATGCTGTGAATTCTGGGGGAGTAGGTGGGGGTCCGCCACCAGTCCGCTGTACCGCGATGTTGTGCCTTGATACCATGGAACGCACCTTCCCCCGTAGGTCGTTCCACTGCTTCCTGATGTCGTCCCGATTGCGTGGATGCTGTACCACAGCGTTGACCCTGTCCACTATTCTGCTCCATAGCTCCATCTTCCTGGCAATGGTGGTGTGCTGTACCTGTGCCCCGAAGAGCTGGGGCTCTACACAAACTATTTCCTCCACCATGACCCTGAGTTCGGCGTCAGAGAACCTGGGGTGTCTTTGGGGTGCCATGGGGTGGTGTGGATGAGGTGAGGGGTGGTGTATGTGTTGTAGAGTGTGGTAAGTGTGGTGGTGTATGGTGTTTTGTGCGTGGTAATTGTGTGGGTGATGTTGTGATTTGCCTCTGTGTGATGGTCTACTCTATGCTGTGCTGTCTCTCTCTGTCCTTCAGTCGCAATTGTGGTCATAAGGGTTTGTGGGTGATGTGGGTGTGTGTTTTATATTTAATTGGGTGTGTGGGAGTGGTGTGTGTATGTGTCTCAGGTGTGTGTATTTTGAATTGTCCAATGTGGTAGTGTTTTGTAAGGGTGTGTGTATTTTGACCGCGGCGGTGTGTGCCACCAATGGAATACCGCGGTAGAAAGACCGCTGCGGGGATTTGTGAGTCGGAATGGCATGGGCGTATTTCTGTTGGCGTGACGGTGGAGGTTTGGTCATCGCCAGTTTTGCGCTGGCCATTGCTGTGGCGGACTTTTGTTGTTGTCGGGTTTTTGGCGGTTTGCCAGTTGCGGGTCAGAATGACCGTGGTGGTTTACCGCGACCGCGGCGGTGTTATGGCGGTCTTCTGACCGGCGGTAAGCCCCTTTTACCGCCGAGGTCAGAATGACCACCTGAGATATGTCCTAGTGATTGTGTGCATCTTCTCACAGTGGGTGGAGGCCTACCCAAATGGAAGACATGATAGTCCCATTATAGCCAAATTGTTGTTGAGGGAGTTGATACCTGAGTTTGGTTTCCCAACTTTGCTGGAGTCATACCAAGGAACTCATTTCAATAATGAGGTCCTGAGAATGTTGTGTGCAGCATTACAAGTGGAGCAGAGACTACATTGGATATACCAGCTAGAGGTTTCAGACATTGTGGAGCAAGTGAATGGCATGTGGAAAACCAGATTGGCCAAGGTTCGTGCATCAACATCTCAGAAGTTGAGCAGACACTTTGCCTCTTGTGCTAATGAGTCTTGCCAGTGTTCCTGACAGAAAAACAGGACTGACCCCTCATGATATAATCATGGGTTGAGCCATGAGAATGGCTGTTTTGCCAGCAAAAGCACTTGTGAACATTATGGATGACATGGTTTTTGGCTATTTCAAGGGATTAGCTGGTTTGGTTTGGTTTGGTTTGTGTCTCGCCAGGTTGAAGCTGTTACTGCCTTTCCATATCTGGAACAGTGCCATGACCTCGGTCCTGGTGACTGAGTCTTGGTGAAGACGTATGCTTGGAATACCTGTCTGGAGCTTAGATTTTAGGGACTGTACCAGGTTATCCTAGTGGTGAATACAGCTGTTAAGTTTGGGGGTCTTCCCAACTGCTTTCATGCAGCTCACACTTGCAGAGTTGAGTGTCCTCTTGATGATGTGACAGCACTTCTTCCAGAAGTACAAACCATAACTGAGAGACAGCAAGATGAGGGTGTACAGAGTACTAATACTGTGCAAGAGTCTGGAACAGCACATCCTTTGCCTGAGGGGGTCTTGATGAACTGTCAAGAACCATTACTTGAGCCAGGCTCAGACCTTGAGGAAGGGCCTCATGATGTGTCATGCTTAGAAGAAACTGAGGGCTTTTGTCAGAGGAGGCAAGAGAGACAGATATTAAGATTGCTATGGAACAAGGACTAAGTAGTGTCCCGGAGGATACTTAGTATTCTGATTGGAGTGACAGTGAAAGTGAACAACCTGTACTCAGGTGGTCAAAAAGAGCAAGAGTGCTAAGTTGTGGTATTCAGCCAATGGACATATTTTGTTGACAGCGATTGTGAAAGGGAAACTTGTGATTTGAAAGACAAGAGTGAGATCCCAATTGATCGTCCATAAACTTGAATTGTAATCTGAACTGAGTTTCAATTTAGACTGTTACTGAACAAACTGATTTGAAAGACTATTGACATGATCATGTGAACTGAATTTTGATTTATAAATAATAAAAAGGACATTGTTTAAAAAGAATTGAGAAGCGTCCCCATGCTTGGTGCAGCAGAAGGAGGGAAAGGGTGTCATTTAGAAGAAAACAGTAGGGCTAGGGAAGACTCATGAAGATTTGTACAAAATTTCATTGCACATTGTTTGAACTTTGTTTTGGTGTGTGCACAAGTATAAACCTACAGGGAAGGCTCTGTTTGCTGCTAATTTCTACTCAACAGTTTAATTCTAGATAAGTCATGGATACTTATAACACAATTAGACATAGATATCTATTAGAAGGAGAGTTGTTTGTCACTGTTGTAGTATTAATCATTCTTCTTGTAGGATTATCTTCACCTATACCTGTTATAGTTGTTTAGCTTATGCCTAGTGTTATTCCTAAAATCATGAGTCCTTTGGATAATAGCTTGCATGCACTAGATTATAAAGGATTACATGGATGAATCCCAGGGACATTATTCTTAAAATGCTTTTTTAAATTGCTTTATGAATATGTGGACACTATGGATGCACATAACTATTGTGGCCCTCATTACAACATTGGCGGTAAATCCCGCTTACCGCCGTGCAGAAGACCGCCAACACACTGCTGCAGCGGTGGAATTCTGCTACAGCTCGGAATCCGCCAAAATCCAGACACCCACACAAGTCCACCACACCAAAGGTCAGTGATAAACTGGTGATAACAAAACCTCCACCGTCACGCCAACAGGAATATGCCCACACTATCACGACCCACGAATCCACGGGGCGGTCTTTCAACCGCGGTATTCTATTGGCGGTATGCACCGCCGCGCTCAAAATACACACACATATACAAAACACAACCACATTGGACAATTCGAAATACACACATCTGATACACATACACACACCACTCCCACACACCCAATCCAATATAAAACACACACCCACATCACCCACAAACCCCTACGACACAAATTGAGAAAGAAGCACAGAGAGAGACACCACCATCAACAATACTAGCATCCACAGGCACACAACACCATCACTCACACAACATCCATGCACCTCAGACAACACACACAAACACACACAAACACATCCCCTCACACATCATAACACACACCACCCCACACATCACACACACCACACCGCAAAGACACCCCAGGTTCTCTGAGGAGGAGCTCAGGGTCATGGCGGAGGAAATCATCCGGGTATAGCCACAGCTATTCGGATCACAGGTGCAGCACACCTCCATAGCTAGGAAGATGGAGATATGGCGCAGAATCGTCAACAGGGTCAACACATTGGGACAGCATCCAAGAACACAAGATGACATCAGGAAGAGGTGGAACGACCTACGGGGAAAGGTGCGTTCCGTGGTTTCAAGACACCAGATTGCAGTTCAGAGGACAGGTGGCGGACCCCCACCTCCTCCCCCACAACTAACAAAATGAGAGGAGCAGGTCTTGGCCATACTGCATCCTGAGGGCCTCGCAGGAGAAGCAGGAGGAATGGACTCTGGTGAGTCAAATCTTAACTATTACATCCCCACCCTACCTGCATGCTATCACATACCCCACCCTCACCCCCATCACTCCAACACCTCACATATGCCCCACTATCACAACCCACACATCCCAATACCAAGCCCTGCATGCAACAACAAAGCATGGACACCCATCACCAAAGCATGTCCACTACAGATACCCACACAGACCCAAAACCTATTATCACACAAGGTCCTACACAAGAATGCAAGCACTGGAGTACAGGGTCACCCAACCATTGCACACAATGGCACACACAGATGCACTAATCATGCATTTACACCCCTGCAGGACCCCTACCCAACGTCACCAGACAGGGGGTTCAAGACATATCCACACCCCCCACAGAAGAGGCCCACAGTGATGACAGCAGCTCTGTCCAACTGGATCAAGGTGACCAGCCCGGCCCATCTGCGACCTCGGGACAGTCGGTTCCCCTGACACTGGCACATGCTACCACAGAGCCTCCCCCCTCAGGAAACACCAGCACAGCACCCACCCAGCGGGCCCATCCCTCTGTCCCCAGGACACGTCAAGCAGCAGTGTGTCCACCACTACAGGGAACCAAGGCAAACCCACCACCCCAAGAAAATCAGGGACCTGGGGGCAGTGGCAGTGGACACACGGCTCAGGGGACAGAGGAACAGGAAAACAGGGGAACTGGGAGGACTGCTGTGCGACAGGGGGAGGACCGGCCCAGGGAACCCACTCTCCATGAGGCCATCTCCAACATCATGGGAGTGTACCATCATTCCCAGGAGACGATGGCAACAGTACTGGCCAAATTTCAGGAGACCCAGCGGCTGCAAGAGGAACAGTATTTGGGGATCAGGGAGGAACTCAAGTCCATCAACACCACCCTGGTCACCATTGTAGGGGTGCTTAAGGACCTTGTGAACACCAGGAGGGACACTGTGGCACAACAAGGGGCCCCTGACACTAGCCTGGATGATGAACAACCCACCTCCTTCGCCGGCGCTAGTGGACAGGAGGCACCGCCACAGGTCCATGACACCAGCACCCCACCCCCTGCAAATGGAGAACCACCCTGCAAATGATCCCTGAGATCCAGGACAAAGACAGAGAACAATGCCAAGACCCCCGTCCAGGAAATGAGACCGCCCTGAATGTCATCCATCTGTACCACTTCGTCACCCTGTCCATCCATCAACTGCCCTAGCTCCACTTCCTATGCCCCCTTGGACAATGCACCTGTGAAACAAATGGACTGGACTCTGCCATGGACAATCCTCCACCATAAACCTGCCCATTTTACAACCCCCTCCACTATTTTGCACTGAAATAAACACTCTTGAATCACAAAACAATCTGGAGTTAGTCTGTGCTTTCACAAATGTGTATTTGCAATAACTAAGGAAAATAGCAATGTCGATTGTATTGTCAACAAACCTATATCACACAGCTCTAGTCCATGAGGTAATATAGCAGAGGTCACACAGTGGCACCCACATCTGTGAAATGGAAAGGCAAAGTGACAAGTCAGGGTCCATACACTGGGAGAAAATGACAAACATATGATACGTCTAACAATTGTATGAGATGTGTGAGCCAGTGACATCTTCTTACCTGTGTCTCACTGGAAGTATTGCTGGAAAATGTTGTTTCTGTTGTCGATATCCTCTTCTTCTGCCTCCTCTTCTTCACTGTCCACAGGCTCCACAGCTGCCACAAGACCTCCTTCTGGACCATCCTCCTGCAGAAAAGGCACCTGTCATCGCAAAGCCAGGTTGTGCAGCATACAGCAGGCCACGATGATCTGGCACACCTTCTTTGGTGAGTAGTAGAGAGAACCACCTGTCATAATGAGGCACTAGAACCTGGCGTTCAGGAGGCCGAAGGTCCTTTCGATCACTCTCCTAGTTCGCCCATGTGCCTCATTGTAGCGTTCTTTTGCCCTTGTACTGGGATTTCTCACTGGGGTCAGTAGCCATGACAGGTTGGGGTACCCAGAGTCCCCTGCAAATGTCGAGGGACAACTGTTAGACACACACTAACCCTTGGGGACAACCCCAGACCCAGACAAGTATTCATACAGTATAGGGTCCTTGTCCTCACCTATTAGCCACACACGGTGCTTCTGGAGTTTCCCCATCACACAAGGGATGCTGCTATTCCTCAAAATGTAAGCGTCATGCACTGAGCCTGGAAACTTGGCATTCACATGGGAGATGTACTGGTCTGCCAAACGCACCATCAGCACATTCATTGAATGGTAGCTCTTCCGGTTTCTGTACACCTGATCACTCCTGCGGGGGGGGGTACCAATGCCACATGTGTCCCATCAATGGCACCTATGATGTTGGGGGTATGTCCCAGGGCATAGAAGTCACCTTTCACTGTGGGCAAATCCTCCACCTGTGGGGAAAACAATGTAGCTGCGCATGTGTTTCAGCAGGGCAGACAACACTCTGGGCAACACGTTTGAGAACATTGGCTGGGACATCCCTGATGCAATGGCCACTGTAGTTTGAAAAGACCCATGTGCCAGGAAATGGAGTACTGACAGGACCGGCACTAGAGGGGTGATTCCTGTGGGATGGCGGATAGCTGACATCAGGTCTGGCTCCAACTGGGCACACAGTTCATGGATTGTTGCAAGATCAAGTCTGTAGGTGACTATTACGTGCCTCTCTTCCGTTGTCGACAGGTCCACCAGCGGTCTGTACACTGGAGGCCGAGTGGACGTGTCCTATGGATGAGAACAGTGAGCAGAGAGTCAGCCAACAATGAGGTATTAAAAAAATAATTATTGCACACATTTGTCAATCCGCAATGTGCCTGTCACTGTGTATATGCAAGGCCTAGATAGGTGTGACGCATTTAAAAATAATACCATGAGGCCCCCTGAAATGGCAGCTGCCTGACCTGTAAGGTGGGACAAGGGGATATGAGGTAACTGCGCTGGTGTTGTACACCGTTGCGGTAGGCAGTCGAAGACCGCGGCGCAATCCTGCATTGGTTAACATTGGACCCTATGGGTCCCAGGAGCCAATGACGATGTATGCTGGCGGTGACGGTACGCACCGCCGCAGACGTGACCACCATTTTCTGTCTGTTCACTCACTTGATACCTGACCTTCAACAGGAGAGGACCTACACTGCAAGTGCTGCTGTGATCTCAGTCTGTAAGCAACGATGGCCCATGTGTCTGGGGAAAGGGCCCCTGCCTTCACTTCGGAGGAGTTGGAGAAGTTAGTGGATGGGGTCCTCCCCAGTACACGCTACTCTACATCCTCCAAACAAACAGGTGAGTACACTGTGAGCATGCTGTATGGGCAATGCCTGTTTGGAGTGGTGTGGGTGGAAGATATGGGGGGTGGACTGAGGCCTGCATGAGCGGACGGTTAGTGTATGTGCGTCAGGGCAAGGGTGGGAACGTGGGTCAATGACTGTGATGGTCTGGACAGTTAAAGATTTTCTTTTTTCCCTGTTCTATTCCTCTAGGTCAGTGCCCACCAGAAGAAGGATATTTGGCATGCCATGGCCAAGGATGTCCGGACCCTGGGGGTCCACCACAGACGGAGCACCCACTTCCATAAAAGTTGGGAGGACATTCGCTGCTGGAGCAAGAAGATGGCGGAGGCCCAGCTGGGGATGGCCTCCCAACGTGGGAGGGGTGCCGGTCGCACCATGACCCCCCTGATGTTCCGGATCCTGTTGGTGGCCTATCCGGAGTTGGATGGGCGCTTGAGGGCATCACAGCAGCCACAAGGGGGTGAGTACACTCTCATTCAGCTGATTCTGTGCGCATTATGAGGTGTCTGGGTGGGGGAGTTGAGCTGTGGGGTCCCCAAGGCCAGGCCAAGTTTTGTAGGCAAGGTCCCTTCATGAGGCAGGCTATGTGGCACCCCAACCCCACCAGTGGTAAGAGCCAACTACACCTAGTCAGGCTCCTGTGACTTCCATGTGTGAAGCAATCGGGCATAGGTCTTGTACCCCATGTCCCTGTGATTAATTAGGGAACTCGAAGTGCATGGCGTGGTGCAGAGGTCTGCTGTGTTTGTAGTGTCCGCCAACTGTAGTGGTATTACATGCACTGAACATGTCTTTCTTCTGTCTTTCCCCCCCTTTTTGTGGTCTCCCTGTTCTTGTGTGCATTAACATCATCAGGTGGAGGAGCAGTGGCACCGGAGCAGGAGGGAGCTGCATCCCACATGGCCCTGGAGGGCGAGACAATGGGTCTGAAGCCACTAGTGGGATGGAGGGTGAGGGGAGCTCCACGGCGGGGACAGGAGGTGACATCAGTGACAGCGACTCTTCCTCTGAGGGGAGCTCCCTTGTGGTTGTGGGCCCCTCTGTGTCCCCCAAATCAACAGGTACAGCGACCACCCCCCCTACCAGCACCGCCCTCCCAGCAGCCCCTCAGCGTGTGTCCCACTCACCCAGGAGGGTGGGCATCTCCTTCGCCCCAGGCACCTCAGCCCCTGCCCCAGTCAGTCCTGCTGCCCTCAGTGAGGAGGCTATTGACCTCCTGAGATCCCTCACTGTTGGGCAGACTACCATTCTGAATTCCATCCAGGGTGTAGAGAGGCATTTGCAACAAATAAATGCATACCTGGAGGGCATTCATTCTGGCCAGGCAGCCCAACAGAGAGCATTTCAGGCTCTGTCCTCAGCACTGATGGCAGCCATTGTCCCTGTGTCCAGCCTCCACCCTCCAAGTTCTTCCACCCAGACCCAATCCCCTGTACCTCAGCCTATCCCAAGCACACCATCAGACCAGCATGCACACGCCTCAACACACAAGGATGGCTCTGGCAAACATAAGCACCACACATCCCACAGGCACTCACACAAGCATCATACCCATGCACACATACCAACATCCACTGCCTCCACTGTGTCCCCCTCCTCCACGTCTCCCTGTTCCCTCCCTGTCTAGTCTCCACTCACACCTGCATGCACTACATCTTCAGCCACTACCTCCATCACCAGCACGCCCATCACCACAAACCGCTCACGTGCACTCACCACCCCCACTACCATTCACACATCCCTTGTGTCCTCCACCAGTGTGTCTGTGAGCGCTTCTCCCAAACTACACAAACGCAGCCACACACCCACCCAACAGCCATCCACCTCACAACAGCCTCCAGCCCATGCACCTTCACCCAAAGTCAGCAAACGTACACCTCCTACAACCACTACCTCTTCCTCCACTCCCAAACCCCCTCCATCTACCCATCCCAGTGTGTCTAAAAAGCTTTTCCTGTCTAATATTGACCTCTTCCCTACACCTCCCCCTCCGTCCGTCCCCTAGGGCCCACCTTTCTAGGTCCCAACCCAGCATCTCAGCCACCACATCACCACAGTGGTGCCAGCAACTGCGGGCTTTTGGAGTGCGCCAAGCAACAGGGCTGCCAGTGTTCCACAGAGTGAGGGCTAGGACATTCCGCCACCTCCAAAAGCTAAAAAGTTGCCCACATCCCGGAGGGAGAAGGCGAAAACACCTGCCACCAAGGGATCAGGCAAAACAAAACTGGATAGTTGCAAGACAGCTGCGCCACCATCCAAGGTGGGGAAGGGCCAGAAAATCAAGGGCAGGTCCATGTCGACACCAACCTGCACGGCGGACAAGACCGCCGCCAGCACCGCTACCTGCACCGCCACCTCCACTGCAGTCATTGAGCCCACCGCCAGCACCTCCGCCACAGAGCCTGCCGCCAGTACCGCAGTCACTGAGCCCGCCACCAGCACCGCCGCCACAAAGACCGCCACCAGCACTGCCGCCACAGAGCCCGCCGCCATACCCGATGCCACAGAGCCTGCCGCCAGCACTGATGCCACAGAGGCCACCACCAGCACCGATGCCATAGAGGCTGCCGCACCCCAGACATGGCTGCCATCCCCAGTGGTAAGTCGTACGAGGATGGTGGTCAGTTCCAGGAGCCTGGCCAGCTTGCATGTTGCACCACCGTCAGTGGAGTATCACATCCACTACCTCTGTCCTTGGCAGGATGAAGCACTCTGGGCACAAAGCCCCCTCCAGAACCAGTGGAGAAAGGCATCCACTACCTCAGTCCTTGGCAGGATGAAGCACTATGGGCCACCATCCCCCCTCCAGAACCAGTGGAGACTGTTATCCACTTGAGAGACTGTGGCTTTGCACTCCCAGGATAATGCAGTGGGCAACCCACCCACTGGAGAGACTTGAGAGACTGTGGCTTTGCACTCCCCAGGATAATGCAGTGGGCAAACCACCCACTGGAGAGACTTGAGAGACTGTGGCTTTGCACTCCCCAGGATACAGCAGTGGGCATGGGGCCCCCTCGTGGAGCTGGCATCGTGCACTCATCCGGCTGAAGTGCCCCCCCTTCCCTTCCCCCTGATGTGCATGTTTCATTTCGATCTGATGCCCCTGCAGTGTTCTCTCCGTTTGGAGTCTGGTATCGAGTGTGGGCCTCGCCCATGCATTTTGGGCCACGGACTATGAATGGTGCACTATCTGGACTTGTGTAGTTGGTGTACATAATTGTTTATACTGTATTTCAAGTTTTGACTAATGGATTTTTATTTATTACAATCATTCAACTCATTTCCTTTTGTCCTTGCGTTCTTGAAAGGGGGTGGGGGGTGTAAATGAAATGTTGTAGCATGTATTTGTGTGTATGTTGTTGTGGGTGAGGGTAGGGGTGGCGGTGTTGCATGTTGCGTGTGTGTGTCACTCTCTTTTTCCTCCCCCTCCCCTGTGTTGTAGGTACAGTACTCACCGTGGTCGTCGCCGCCGTCTTTCGTGCTCCTGGTAGAGGAGCAGGAATACCATTGCAGAGAGTATTTGGAGTTCTAGCTCCATGGCGTCCTGGTTCCTCGTGGAATGTGTAGAGATGAGTGTTTTCCCTTCCAAGTCCTGTTTCCGCCGTGTTTTAGTTCGCATTGGTTCCACCCCGGAAAAGGTGGTGGATAGGTGTGTTGTAATACAGTGGGCGGTACATTGTCTTACACCTGTCTGTTGGAGGTGACCGCCGCAGTGTTTGTTTCTACCGCCGTGGCGTTCGGAGTGTTAAAGTGGCTGTCTATGTTGGTGGTTTACGCCATGGTCGTGATTCCATTTTTTTTACACCGGCCTGATGGCAGTCTTACCGCCGCTTTAACACCGACCGCCAGGGTTGTAATGAGGGCGTATGTTTGTACGCAGTTCCCTGTGTAAATTTCAGAGGGAGACGCCTCTCACCATATTGCCCTTACGTATGGTGTTACGTGTAGCCTTCTGTTAAGTCTGTTTTATGGAGAGGGACAATATTTTTATTAGAATTATGTTTTGGAGTTTTCTGAGATTCCCTTTTAGAAGAGGTTAAATCACGAGTTAAATGTTAAGGCAATGGAGATAGTTGGCTGTTTCCTTAAAATGATTATGACACTGGACACAACCTATGCCCATAGAAACAACTTGACCTGGTCTTTAAGTGAGGTTGAGGAGACATTATTTTAGACTTAATGGAAGACAAGGATAAAGCAATAGATTACAGGGGAAATGTCAGAGTCACCAGATCCTTGGGGTCTGCGCACATTCCAAACACGTCCACCACTGAGCAGCTCCAAGACTCTGATAGATAAATCACAGAGGCTAAGAGAGTTCAAGAGGGGAAGAGGGGATTAGGAAGGGAAACAGCTCGGAAGGAGACCTGTAGTAAGAAAAAGGTTAGAACACACAATATGAAAATATATCTTCTGAAATCAATACTAGACTATGATTCTAAGCATAGTCATTCTGAAAACATGAACAATCTAAGAATTAAGTATAAAATGACTAAGTTTCAAGATGGCCGGATACCTGTAAGGGAATCAAGATGGACTAAATGAAAACTTTCTTATTCAAGTACTTTCCTTTACATGAGAATCAGAAAAATGTTCTGACTAAATTTTAAACCAGTCATATAAATCCTTTTTTGAGAATGCATACTAGGACCATACAATATTGCATCTAGACACTCTGATCTTCTGTGTACTCTTAAAATGTTTCAACACAAATTGCGCATATTGTAGATTTATATATTTATATTTATATATATATATATATAGTAATGCCATAAAAGGATTGTGCACCATGAATAACACAATATGGATTCAGGAAAAACAAATCACATAACTTGTCAACTCGAATATTACATGATAAATATCTTAGAAAAGTGGCATACAATAAACAACATGAATTAAACTCGAGGAGAGAATCGTGCGTCTTGCCGATTTGTAAACCACGATGTAAATGCCAAGAAATAACAGCTCACAATGAATAACAAGATCAAAGTACAATGAAACGAATTGCGTGTCTTTTGCCGATTCTTAAGCCACCATGTAAATGTCAAGAAATGGTAGCGCGCAATGAACAACAAAGTTAAAACAGGATAAAGCGAATCGCGCATCTTGCCGATTCTTAAGCCACCATGTAAATGTCAAGAAATGGTAGCGCGCAATGAACAACAAAGTTAAAACACCATAAAACGAATTGCGCGTCTTGCCGATTCTTAAGCCACCATGTAAATATCAAGAAATGGTAGCACGCAATAATTAACAAGATTAAATTATCATGAAACGAATCGCGCGTCTTGCCGATTCGCACGTCACCCTGCAAATGTCACAAACAATCAAGCGCATATTTCGCACGCGCAAACTACTGTGTCAAATCATAAAAGAATTAGGCCCAAGAACATGAGAGTTCTCGATAACGTCATCGGGAGGCCAGCCCAACCACCGTCTTACCGCCCAGAACAAGGATCTCCAAATGAAGAATGAAAGTCAGATGTCTGGAAGATCAAATAGGCCACCGGGACAGGAGCTCAGGAAGTAGCTGCTGCTCTGCACCTGGACCTCTGAATAATGAGCACTTGGAGCTGGGCTGGCTCCTTTTTATAGAGTCTCGGCGCAGCCCACAACCACACCCAGGCATGTTGCAGGGAAAGTCTCTAGAAGGCCCTGAAAAGGGACCACACCCTAACACACTCTGAAAGCCTGCAGCAATACATTGCAAATGAACAGCATTTGTAAGCACATTAAAAATAAGTCTTCAGGATTGAACTCTGCAATGCAAAAGGTTACACAACAACATATCACCACAATGCATAAATTACGTTGTTTTGAGAGTGCTGTGTTTTTGCATTCTAGTTGAGAATAGAGCGCGCACTGCCCTGGTGTTGACAGGAAAAACAGGAAGGGATAAAAGATATAAGGGACAGTGGGATGAGGAAGAAGCAAAACATCAAGATTTAGGGGTTATGCCCGCATTACTTTTAGATTGGCAACACAGAGAAAAAATGATGTGTGGGTAGGAATACATTTTTCTAGGTTTATGAGTGTAAGTGATTGTGACCACATTTTCAAATATAGAGATATTTGTCTTTTGTTCTTGGGAGAAAGAGATCCCATTATTTCTGAGGTTTATTTTGTTTGTGAGGATTGTGCATATTTCAAATTGACATAAGAATGATAGGGTGCATATTATTTGGGTGTGTTTCTCCCAGAAATCTATCATGTGAAACACTTGAACAATACTGTGTGGGTTCAGAAACCTAGGACTAAAAGAGGTGTTAGTTATGCTGAAATTGTGGGAGACATTTGTGGCACAGTGATTCCAATTGTAGGGGTAATCTTTAATGATCTCAAGATTACAAAGCTGTCCACCCTAGTAGATACATTGTCCATAAGTACAGCAAGTTCCTTTTTGGATGTAGACACTAAAAATTATAGCTATGAGATCCCTGGTTTTGCAGAATCGTCTTGTGTTAGACACCCTTCTTGCAAAAGAGGGCAGAGTCTATAAAATGTTAAAGGTCCAGCAATCCTGCATCTACATCCCTGACAAGTGTGAGGACTTGAAAAAATACAATAAGAGCACTACTCACCTAAAATGACATTTACATGAACTAGAGCTACAGGTATTTGGGAAGCAATTGGACATGGGTTCTCTAGGATTGGCAGAAGGTTTGGAAAGCTAAGAAGTGGAATAGTGGGTTGTATCTTGAGACCTCATATCATTATTGCCTTATATGTGATATTTCTGGTCATTATTTTCAAAGGATATAAGTATATAAAGGCACAGAAGGAAAGGCAACATTCGAAAAAACTGAAAAGAACTAAGAGAGATGTGGAAATGGAAGAGAATCAGTGTAGAATGTATGATGACATGAAACACCTGGAAAATTCAAGACAAAAGTTTTTGAGAACTTCAAGGATTTAACTTGATATCACCTGATAGGGATTTATTTATGTATTATTGTAATAGCTAACATAGCGAAGACCCTCATTAGGGACAGACACTGTACTTTAACTCAGGACCTTCACAGAATCATGGTGAAGCATTTTTTATGAAAGCGTAAGCAAAACCACATACTGCATAGCAGAATATAATCTAATGGAAATATAAGACAACAAGCACACATTTATCTGATGTTACCCTTCTCTCAGTATGACTCTGAGAGACTATCATGAGTGCCATGTCTGACAAACAGAAGGTGGCAAATGTTCTGCACCATGAATAAGTAAGTTCAGCAAAGAGGTCCCCAGAGAAACAAAGTAGCAGAACAGAGAGGAGAGGGAAACACAACAATGTGGAGGGGCACAAGGCCGGAGATGTCCTGAAGGTAGCAGCTGGCCAAAGTACCAAAGGACATTGCCAAGGACCTCTATGAAAAAAAGGAATATTTATACACATGCTTACCTTTGTGCCCTAGAGATCTGCCCCACATAACCCAAATTAATTTCTCTGCAACTCTAATCCTCTAAATGATGTACTACCCATCATAGTACTGTCTTCTGTTTTCTTCCTGAGTACACTAAAGAATGTTTGAAAACCCCTCAGTGGGTCAAATGTAGTGGGGAGGCACATTCCTTGTCTTACGGCGTTCTTCTGTGACATCCACCACTCAATGTCGCTCCTGAAGAGAACCTTCATTCTAACCATATTTAAAAGAAAATAAATAAATAATAGGTGCAAAGCATTAGAAAGACAACGGAGAAAAGAAAATAATATGAATGATAAGGACATTTACAAATCAACTCACAAGAGGTATAGTGAAAAAAAATTTGCTAAACAAGAATACTTAGAAGATAAGATTGAAAGAGCAGGGACCAAATCCAGAGAAACATTTATAATTGTTAGAAATGTAATGACCCCAGTAGCTAGTGCTACGAATCACCATCCCTCTGTATATTGGTGCAAACAGTTGGCCAGATATTTTCATACTAAGATCACGAGCATTCAAGCCAGACTGTCCTCCAGCTTCTGGTCAGCTGAAAATCTACTGGGCTCTTCGCAGGCCAGTACGGTCTCCTCAACCGATGAGACTCTCTCTAGCATCTGACCTATTTCACTGGAGAGATTTCTGATAGCTAAGAGTAATCTTAAATCAGGCTCTCAATTAGAGTCATGCCCGCCTAACTTGTTAGACTTAGGGGCCTCCAACATTAACCCTCTGGCAACCATGGTGATCAACATGTTGCTAGTGACAGCCAGAGTCCCCTGCTCCTGGAAACAAGAGAAGATCTTGCCTTTGGTGAAGAAATTATCTGGGGACCCAGGTATGCCATTTAACTACAGGCCTATCCCCTTGTTGCCACCACTATTCAAGATACTTGAAAGGCATATGAATAAACAGCTCTCTCTATATTTGGAATCCAATCACCTGTTCCACCCTAGCTAATCCAGATTTACGTTACACTTTAGTATGGAGACGGGGCTAATGGAGGTTACTGAATACATTAAAGGTATCTTAGAGACCGGATATAGACTGTACTGATCATGTTAGACCTATTAGCAGGCTTTGATACAGTCCCTCACTCCAGACTTCTGACGTGTCTCCAGTATATTGATCTAACGGGTCAAGCCCTGGACTGACTTACCTCTTTTTGGCAGGAAGAAGACAACAAGTTTGGATCCCTCCCTTCTCTTCAAAACTGTGTTAGTTAATAGTAGGAGCCCCCAGTTCTCTGCTCTAAGCCCTACAGAATTCAACATTTATCTCACTCCTCTTGCCCAGTTAGCTGAAGCCCTTGGGGCAAAAGTTACATCTTCTGCTCATGATATGCATCTGCTGTTCTCATGTGGCAAGGGAGAGGAGATTTCAGGATTATGGATACCTGACTGCAGTTTTCCACTGGATGGCCGAAACCACCTCAAATGCAATGCTGACAAAACAGCAATTCTATTTTTTTAACAAAGCCCCCACAGAATGTTGCCAAGATTTCTGGCCCAAAGATGCTCTCCTCCAGGCCAAATGGGAGGCATAGTCAAGAACCTAAGGGTCAAATTTGATGACAGTTAGTCCTGTAAGCTTCAAATTCAGTCTGTAGTAGGCACTTCCTTTGGTATACTGTGCTCCTTGAAAAAGTTCTTACACTGCCTGTCCTTTACTCAACAGAAATGGTTATCAAAGCCCTGATAACCTCTAGATTGGACTACAGTAATACCCTCTGTTATGGACTGCCAGAACATCTGTAGGATAGGCTTCCAGTGGTCCTAAATGTAGCAACACACATTCTTCTGAACTTGCCAGTCAGAGCACAGATGTCTTCTCATAAACACACTCACCACTGGCTCCCTGCCAGGAAAATAATGTTCTTCAAGGCACTAGTACTAGTTCACGGGGATCTTTACCAGACCAGTGCAGTCTGTCTTAGAACTAGGGTCAGTTTCTATGCCCCATGAAGACACCTGAGGCCTGCTAACAAATTTGATATGTCAAAGTGGGAGGAAGGTCACTTACTTATCTAGGACCAGTAGCATGGAATCAGCTCCCTCTTGAGCTCCACGTCTTGAGTAATGTTATAGCATATTACAAAGGCTTAAAAACTGGCTTTTGTGAAGGGATTCATGTAAAATTCCTTCTTCCTTATTTGACCTATGATAAGCACCAGGACACTCCTTGTAGCAGCTGTGCGTGATAGATCACTTTCAACATAATTATTTAATTAAAATGAACAATTGTTAGCGACCGGGTCTCTATTTGACAGAGGTATACACACTGTCCAGGTAAGGACCACAATCCTAGTCAAAAACACAATCTAAATTATCATGTGCTCTGCCTCTAGTAGCTTGGCACAGAGCAGGCAGGCTTAGCTGAGGAGGCAACGTGTAAATTATTTGTGCAATAACTCATACAGTAACACAGTGAACACACCACTCAGATCTGGTCCCAAATAATCACAGAGTACTTCCTTGAGCAGCTGCAGGGCTAGGGCCACCCACGTTGGTTGGAATTATATGATACCTCAAACATCAGATTGGTAATGATAAATCCTCCTCACTGGTAAAGCCAGATTTAAAAGTGCTTTTTCAATGATATGAAACATGAAGTAGCGACTACTTTCTGATCAGGAATTACAGCTTAAATCTATATTAAGGAATTTAATTTACAGGTCCTAGAAACGTGTAGTGCAAGTTTACTAGAGGATTGTAAGTAAATTACATGTGCTGATTGGGTAGGAACCAATATTACCATTTTTATGGACAAGAGCACAAGCATGTTAACACTTGTCAGAAGTGGTAAAGTGCACAGTCCTATAACCAGCAAAAGTGAGTTCATAAAAAATAGAGGGAGGCAGGCAAAAAGGTGAGGGAAGAAGACCACCCTAAAGTAGTCAGGTCTAACAATGATATTATTAACAAATTACAAGCAGAAAGGCAAAACTATCTCTACGCCTTACTACATCTGATTACTATGTTTGCATGACTGTCTTTGCGTAAAAACAATATTAAGATAACCTTGACCCTAACTCTTTTTGCACTTTAAACCTAACTTTAATCACAATCCTAAATTTAATTGTAAACCTCACACCACGTTTCAAATAGTTTCCTTACAAAGATGGGCTAACTGTAATCAGGAGCCCCAGTAATCCTTTTTTAACCCCAATCTATAAATTACTGTAATCTAGGACTATTCCTAGCCTTGACTGTGATTAAATGCGCTAAATGAAAATATTAATGCAAGTACATTATTTGTTCTTCCTGGTTTAACAAAATTACAAATTTATGTCCCAAAACTATGGCATTCATGATAACGGCAGGTGTAGTAATGTTAGGGAGATATACTGGATATTAACTAATGACAAACAGATGTTCTCAATTTGAAATAAAGGTATCCCCTGCAGTGAGTTAGATAAATTAATACAATCTTTTCCTTGTATATGTTATTATGCACATATTGACATGTGCCTCTCTGAGAGTTTTGACAAAATATTGTTTTATAAATATTCGGACACTCTGTGCCTGATTACGATTTGGCAATCGGACTGCTGTGTTGGTGGCCTTTAGACTACTGCATTACAATGTATGCAGCCTGAACCGCCAACCACCAAAATAAATGGCTGCCTGCTAGCTGTACAATGCCTACAATCTTGTGGTACGCACCCCATCACCGTCATGGCCATGTGGAACCACTGAGCCTGTTACAAAAACACACTGGACTTGGCAGTCTCCTTGTGGTGGTCAGCTGACATTGGTCGGCCGCCACTTTGCACATTCAGCAAAGCAACCGACAAGTGGCAGTGGATGGATTCAGAAATAAAATAGCTGAACTACATTGGCCCAGTAGACAAACCTGCAAATCAAACTAGAAAGCATACCCCTTCCCAGACCATGATCCTTTACCTCTCCACTGCAAGAAAGAGAGCAGAGCCCACCATTTTTCTCATCATTGATAGAGAAGGCACCCCCTTTTTCACCATCCCATTCAAAACCTTTTATGTACATTCATCCATTTACTCCCTCTATCAGTTTTTTTGTTAAGTCCCTGTCATCCACATTAATTTACATCCATGTCACCTCTCAAAAATCCCTGTTTTTCTGGAGATGAGCAGACAGTTATAGTGGGTGAAATCATAAGAGTAGAGTCACAATTGTTTGGAGTACAATTCCATCATATGTCTCTCAGTAGGAAAATGGAAATGTGGCTATGGATAGTCGACGGAGTGAATGCTGTAGGCACCACCCTGAGTGAGCATAAAGGAGGACATTAGGAAGAGGTGGGATGACCTTAGGGGGAAGGTGAATTCCCTGGTCTCCAGGCAACACATGGAGACCCTGAAGACTGGTGGTGGTCCTCCTAGTTCCCTATTACAACTCTTTCCCTGGTAGGGAAAGGTCTTGGCCATTCTGCATCGCTAGGGCTTGGCAGGAACAGCTGAGGGAGTGGAGTCTGGTAAGTTGCAACACAAAAACTGTCACAAATCTTCAATGACTAGTATGCTCACATCTCACATTTTGACACTGGGTTGTTTATTTACTTTCCCAACACGCAATACCCAGAGTTAGGGAGGTAAGCTTGTCAAGTGTGTATTGTCATAGAGAACATCACAGCTATCATATGTTGGAATGGGGTCTGTAAATATTTGAACTTCAAAAGGTCTTCCCAGGACCCATGGCACGTGTCAACATGTAAGTGTATGGTCCAACCTAACTGCAGTGTGGCAGAAGATATTTAAGACTAAACATTTGGCAAGTGTTGGGAAGTAAAGACAAAAATGAAGTAAAGAGATTGACGTGACTACAACTACCAGGAGACCCTGTTTCTGTACCTCAAAGCAACTGGCCTTCCTGCACTTGTCCAAATACACCTGTGTGCAATCTTTCAAATGATGTGCCCTCCCATGGGAGTTTAGCATTTGTGTAGTGTGGGGAGTCAGCAAGTGACATGACTACAACTACCTAGAGGCCCTGTTTCCGTACCGCAAACCAACCGGCCTTTCTGCACTTGTCCAAATACACCTGTGTGCCATCTTTCAAATGATGTTCATTCACATGGGAGTGAGCAATCTACATATCATGTTCAACTCAGAGACGTGTCTGTCTACTTAACTTGCTCTCAAATTATGTACCCTCCTCTATCATGTTCAACTCAGAGATGTGTCAGTATACATAACTTGCTCTGAAATTATGTACCCTCCCCTCGGAGTTTTAGGATTTGTATTTTGGAGGAGTCATCAAGTGACATGACTGCAACTCAGCCATGTGTCTGCTCAAGAGAATATATTGGCATCTGTACCCAACAGGCTACTTGTCTTCAGTGTTTCAAGTGTGCTGGTGCCTCACTACTGTCTCTCATGTGGCGGTAGCCATCATGCATGTGACATAGCATACATTGTCCTTTGTGCTCGGTCGCTGAGGAATATTTTCTGCTGGTAAGTAGTGAATGTACAGTTAAATGATTTGGTAAAATTATTGTTGCAGTCAGCATTTGTGCCTATATGTTAGGGTGGGGTGTGTACCTTGCACTTTTCTAATATAATTTCCATTACTGTTTCATACAAGAGCTACCTGTCTCCATGGGTTCATGTCTGATTCCATCACCTATGTGCTTGCCAGAATCTCTTAGAAAATAGTTTTACATGATGGGTATACAGTTCATGTGGTACTACATACAACAGTGTGTCAACATTATTTGTTGGGTCACACTTTCTAACCTGTTACTCCATGTCATTTATCATAAACAATTGTAGAAGCAGTGAAGGATATGACAGGTAGACCTACAGTACTTACTCACAATGTGCATTTCCGTGCCATTTATGTTGAATCATTTGGCTAAGTGCTTTGCACATGTCAGTGTTTGAAGGTACATTACCTGACTGCTGACATGCATCAGGGAGTGACATGCAGAAAGGATGGAATCATATGTAAGTGTGTGCACTCATTAATCAATTCGAATTTATGTTTGCATCAAAAAAGGGTACAGAGATATGCCTTCCCATTGAGAAACATGTTAAAGTCCCTTTTCATATATTGGAAATTGCCCGAGCCGCAACAACATTCAGTTTACAATTGCCTTTTAGTTATGCAATGTTAGAAGGGTGTTCTCAGCAGTATCAACTGAAACAGTGTGATTTCCCTAGACCTAGCAGATTCACTGAGCTGTGGATATTTAGAGACAAATCTCCCAGACATTTTTTACCATATTGCCTCCAGTGTACTGTTCTGTGCAAGATGTGTTTTCTAGCAAAACACCATCAGTACAACTTCCATTACACTACTTAGACAATGCATATATTGTGAACCATTGTGATACCATTGATGAGTTTTTACAGTGTGACATGGGTGTCTCCATGTCACCTTCTTTGGGCAACTGTACTACTTACTGTAACATGGCTGGATTATTTGCCCATCATTTCATCATGATATGATATTGTGTATGTAAACATTTGCTATTGCAGGAACTTGTGTGGAATCTGTGAAAATGTCCTTGGCATTGTACTTGATGCCAACAGGTTAGTAGCATGCATGCACGTGGTGTTGCTGATGTTGGAGACACTTTGCAGGATCATGCGGCTGGGGGCTACTGTACATTATGATACTGTTTTGTAATCAAAGCTGTTGTTCAAGTGTGTTCAGACACATGGACTGACCCTTTTGTATTTGTCCTTCCAGCATCATCACAGGCAAGCAGAGGTGACAGGTCGGACATCAGTGGGGAAGCAGATGGCCACAGTACCTCTGGTCACAAAACATCAGACACAGAGAGGCCCAGTAGCCCTGAGGGTGAGCGGAGTGCCAACCAGGATACCGGCTCCACACCATCTTCTGAGTCGACCTCTAGTGGACACTCCCTAGTGGTGGCAGAATACACAGGACCTACACCTGCTCATCCTTGTCTGCCAACCCCAGTTCCATTTCCACCCTCCCTGTTGCTCCCCACCCAGTTGGCCAGGCCTGCTCACCTAAAAGGGTAGCCATCTCCATAGCGCCAGGTGCCTCAACCCTTGCCCATGTTATCCCTGCTGCCCTGAATGAGGAGGCCATTGACCTCCTGATGACCATCTCTGTGGGTTAGACTGCCATTCTGAATGCCATCAAGGTGCAGGGCACCCAGCTTCAACTGATAGTTGAGTACCTGGCAGGCATTCACAGTGCTATGCTTGTCCTACAGAGATTTTTTCTGGAGTCCCCTAATGATACAATGCCTATTCTGCAGGGATTGTTTACATAGCATGCTGTAGATGTTTGTCACGCAAATTATCCCACATCCCATTTACCTTAGTCTCTTGCAATATGGGTGATATGTGTATATATATATATACATATATATACACACACACACACACACATATATGTGTGTGTGTTTGTGTGTTTATATAAGTAGATGTTTATATATAGTATTAAGCATTAGTGGAATATATTTCATTTACATGATATTACATTTATATATTTACATATTTAACATTCACTACTTTAAACTCCATTTATATTTAAAAAACTGACTGTCTATTTTTGGACGATATTAGAATCAATGATATTGTTTCATTCTGATATTTTTGTACTAACCATCTTAAGTATCAGAGCATGATATTGTTTTAAATTATATTTTTGAAACAATATTTTTGTCAACTAAATTGTTTACCGTCATATTGTCTCAGAGATCCATCTCTCTGAGAACACTCTGGTTTATGTAATGGACATACAATAAATAATATTTGGAGCCTGATTTAGTGGTGTAACTAATGGGGACTTAGGCAATATTTTTTATTTCTGTCTGATACTATGGTGTCCTTACGCCCCCCCCTCATATACAACATTTTGTGTTACTGAAACATTTTGGATTATATCAGCAGCCCAATAATAGGTTTGTCTCTGGCTTTGACATCAAGACAGACAAGACCATAAGTTGCATTTCAGCATTATTATTATGATAGCCAGAATAAACTCATACCATATAATTTCCCTCAGGAATACCCAGCTGACAAACAAAGATTCAAGCAGAGGAATTCAATGATTTTGACTATCAAGTGATGTTTTTAACACTTCTATAAGCATGCTCATGGATCAAATATGGACTTATGTTTTTTAACTGAAGTATTGACTGTGTGGCTGTTGCTATGGGGATTTCACTTTTATAGTGTTTGATCTATATATTTGTGCATTCTCACATCATAGTGTTAATAGAACAACACAAGCTTGATCTAAAGAGGCTGGTCCCCTTCCATTTATAAGTTAATGCAGTGAAACACTACTACGGATTAGGTGAACATCTTTCTTTTGATTCTGTAAAAGAAATTTGATTCCTGGATACTGGAAATGTACAATATTTTGAGGACTGCATTTGTAGGGTTTGATCTCTTTTAGTTATGAAAATTGCTGTATTCAACACAGATATTGTTTGAGCTTGCACCAGAGAATTGCCCACCACTCCAAACTGCATTTTCCCCGGCTGAAACAATATTGTTGATGGTGAAATCTACATCACCAAGGTGGAGAACTCTAACACCTTTAATATAAGTGGCCCAGAATCCCATCGTTCACTATTGGCTGTATCAGGATTATGTAAGAGATCGTGTGATTACAATGATTAAGTTCTCCTAAAACTAGTTACATTAAAACCATTAGTAAAAAAACACTAAATTGTATTGCCATGTACTTCCTGTATGGCTATGGATATTGGTGAAGATTCTTTAAGAATGAAGGATTATGCCCCTCATTACGAATCTGACGGTCACTTGACCACCAGACCCCATTGGTAGTTGGACCAATGCGGCAGTCTGAGCGCCACATTATGACCACAGCGGTCGTGCCACGGTCACACAGCCAGCACCGCCAGGATTAGTTGTACCACTGTCCTGGGGATTACGACTTCTTTCTCCGCCAGCGATATCATGGCGGTAACACTGCCATGAAAAGGCTGGTGGAGAACGTGTGAAGGGGGACCCAGGGGAGCACTACCCATTTTTCCATATTTACAAGGAGGTGTAACGCAACTTTTTGTGGCTTTATGCCTCCTTGTAAACATGGTCCCCTCTGATGCAGTTTTCTGCATCAGAGGAGAGCATGATGGGTGTTGCAGTGCATGTTCCACAGCATATAAACAATCATACCCCTCAACGCAGACAACCTTGCACTATGGTGCAAGGATGTCTGCGTTGGTGCAGGCTGCTAAATTTAGTGCTGGTGCAGGGGGAAACACAGGGGTGCGCTGTATTCTTGTAAATACTGCGCATCCCTGCATTTCAAAACTTGCATAGCGTGGTGCTGCTAATTTTGCCGCAGCACCCCGGTGCACCAGTTTCTCGTACATCTGGCCCTCTGTGTCAAGGATGTATCTTATGGTAGACACATAGGTGGTTATTACAACTTTGGAGGAGGTGTTAATCCGTCCCAAATGTGACGGATATACCACCAGCCGTATTACGAGTTCCATAGGATATAATGGACTCGTAATACGGCTGGTGGTATATCCGTCGCTTTACCGTCACTTTTGGGACGGATTAACACCTCCTCCAAAGTTGTAGTAACCCCCATAGTCTTTTCCATGCAGCCACCCCTGTATTTTGAAGCAATGCCCTATAATGCTTTCTCTCTCTCCACCTGCACTGTTGCACATCAGGTAGCCATGCACCACACACATACCCTTTCACAATCGTGAAAGGGTGTGTGCAGGATGTCTAGCGTAGGTTTTGTATTGGAAGAATAACCTTCTAGTTCAAAACAGTGTGCTTGGACATAGCTTTGAGGTTTTCCAAATTTGTATGTTCGTTGTACTTTAAAGCAAAAGTGCAAAGTTGGAAAAGTTTGAAGAAAAGAAAACCTTTTCCTAACCTTATATCTGCTTCCAATAGGTGTACATTTGTGGCTCAAAGCTCTGCTTGCCATTTTTAGTACACAGGACTTTGCATCAAAAACCATGGGTGGTTCCATGGGAACACCCTTGTAGAATGCATGTGTTGCCCCCTTGATGCAAAGTAGGTTTTGTATTACTTTAGGATTACTTTCAGTGCAAATCATGATAGGAGATGGAAAGTAAATCCCAATTCACTTCTTTCCGCTGGCTTGCATAATTTTTGTGTCACTGCCTCGGCACAAAGGCTCAATAAATGTGGCCTGCATATTGGTGCACTGCCTTGCATTAGATGTTAATAAATCTGAACTCTACTGTATACTGGGCGCATTCAAAAACAGGAGGACCCTTCATGCCAAAGTCAATTTTTGTTGTTCTAGATATAACAATTGTATATAAATTCAAAGCCTGGACTGGCATAGTAAATGAATACATAAAGCATTGTTTATTAAGTAACACCTATATATAATAGAAAATAGTGACCACAAGAGTTACATTTGTCTCTCAAGCCTAATTGAACAGCTATAACATGCACATGAGGAATAGAAATAGTAGCTGCTTGTTAGATCTGGCAGCATTAGGGTGGTCTTCCCTCAGACTTTTGGCCTTTGACCTCCGGTTTTTACATTATCTTTTGTTTTCCTTAGAACTCTGAGCATTTTTCCACTGCTAACCAATGCTAATGTGCATGTGCTTCTCCACTATAACATGGTAAAATCAGTGTATACACAATTGATATATGTAATTTAATTGTAAGTCCCTTGTGGTACACCATGTACCCCGGGCCAGTAAATTAATTGCTACCAGGTGGCTTGTAGCACTGATTGTGCCACTCACTTAAGTAGCACTGTGAACATGTCTCAGGCCTGCCACCGCAGAGCTGCCTGTGTGTGCAGTTTCACTGCTACTTCACCTTGGTATTTAACATCTCTTCCAAATCCTTAAACTCCCCTTTTATTATATATATCACCCCTATCGTAGACACTACAGAGCCCCTAGGGCAGAGTACTATGTAAGTAAAAGGCAGGACAGGTACTTTTAAGTTTTACACATCCTGGTATTTAAAAACTTCCAAAGTCATTTACCCTACTGTGCAGCCTACTCCTCTCATAGGCTAGCATTGGAAATTCCTTAATATATTTTTACGTGGCATTCCTCATCACAAAGGAGTACTACCTCATGTTTCATATCATTGGAATGGTAATGATAAGTCCTCTTTACTAGTAAATTCAGATTTAACATTGCCATTTTAGAAATTCCACTTTTAGAAAGTGGGCATTTTTTCACTGCCTTTACTGCTCTGTTTGCTTTGCAGCCTGTTTCTAATACACGTCTTATACACATCTGGGGTAGGTGACGGCTACACTTTGTACACTCTCGTTAGACAGCCACAAACACAGGAAGGGTGGGAGTGACAAAGGACTCATCTGCATTCATCTGCATTCTGATGAGTCTTCCTGGGCAGAAAAGGTGGAGGGGAGCTGTCAACCTTCAATAAGGAAGTCCCTGTCCCCACACAAAGGGTTGAACTATTTGACTACCCCCTACTGGGTGCTGGAGTCAGGACTAGGAAGAAAGCATCTCTGTGCACTTTAAAGAACCCATTTGAAATGCAAATTTGGGTATCTGAACTGGGTCTCTGACACCACCAAATCGGTAAACTACTGGACTTTGGAAGAACTCTGCTGGAGTAAAGATTGCTGTGCTGTAAGGATTGCACTTTGCTTGGACTGACTGTCCCAAGGAACTGCTTATCTGCTTTTCTGAGCTGCCTTGCTGCTTGCGAATCTCTGTCATGCTAAGGACGAGGACTAGACCCATCCCACTTGCAGAATGACATCAAGGGCTGGCTCTCTCCTGTTCTTTTACAGTCTCAGGGACATCAAAGACTGCTTGCAACTTTCCTGGTGCTGCAGGACTCAGACATATTTGATTCCTACTCTAGCCTGAGGTGCACCCTCCAGTCCTGGGCTTCAGAAGAGGGTCCTGCAACTGATTTCTAAAAAAAACAATGCATTGTGACCACTACACAGGTCGAAGCGGACGCATCACCCCCTTTAACACTGACACAGAGGCTGCATGGCCAAGTGACAATGCTCTGTGCGGCTCGACAGTGATGCATTTATTCATCGCTAAGGAGCGTGACCCAACTACTTGGAAAATATCACTACATTACCTTCTCATTTGCTCCTGGACATGGACTCTTGCTCCATACAAGGTACTTCTTCAGCGGATCCTACGTGGGCTCTGTAGCTGGCCTACCCTCCATTGCTGTCAGCCTGAAGTTTGGATTTGCACCAGTTCCTCACAACCTCAAGTAATCTTTTAACCTCTAGTGACTTCTCACTATTTGTACTGTTATTTAAAAAAAATCATATCTCAAGTTCTACTAATCGGATTTTTGAAATTTTTGTCTTTTTGCTGAGATAAATATTCTCTATTTTCTGAACCAGTGTGGATTCTTTTTGCGCTGTTTTCATTGTGATACTGTGTGTGCTGCACAAAAGCTTTGCACATTGCCTCTTTAGGTAAGAAGTGGTAGTTCCTGCTGGTACGGGATGCATACTCTGACAACCAGAAACCCTTGTTCTAACACTGTTCATTTTGAAAAAAACTAATTCAATGAAGCAGTGGTAATAAGTTGCAATTTTTATCCAAATGCTGATGCTGAATGTGAAGACGAGATCGGCTTATTGTTTGAGTTCAAATTCAAGATGTTGTCAGATGAACAGTACGCTATTATAGCTCGGTATTCTAGTTAGTCCAGATATTGAAATTCAAATTTTTAGGTGCTTTCAGGCCAACAACATATAGCAACGTTTCTATTATCAGCTTTACCAGGTCTTGTCGAGACAATTCATAATGCACAAAGGGATTTATTCAAATTGGGGTTCACTAAAACCTTTGTGCTTTAATTTCAGACAATGCTGGTCTTAGTTATAAAGTATTCAAGGTACCCTGCAGAAAATGTCCATCATAACAGTTTTGTGTGTACATAAACAATCAGAAGTGCAATGTTGCAATACCTTTCTAGCCTAAATATAAGCTAATTGGTTTGCTGTTGTGCTTTCAAGAGTAAACAACATCTTAGTAGCATATCTAGATCTGACAAACACTAATATTGACTTGAGGATGAGCTTTGGCCATGTAAAAGCTCCACTTGTATCATCAGCTTTTATCGCCAGATCAAGGTCAATAATGAATCTTGACCCACGGCAAAGAACAGAAAGGAGGAGGAAGACACACCAAATACACCATTTGGAAATTGTACTTATCTTGTGTGCGCATTGCCATGATGCTGTTCCTAGGACCACGTATCTATTGTGATGACTAATGTAACATAGCACAAGTTGGCACCTTTAATGTACTTAATTTTGATCACCTATGTTGATAGGCATTAACGTATTGCTTAACATAACCTAAATGTGAAACTATGGAATGTGAAGGGCACTGGAACAGTGAACCTACCTCCCCTGACACAGGGACCAGTTGAAGTAAAGCAGCAGTGCAGCAAAATAGTTAAAGTAACACATAAGGAAATTAAGTGAAATATATATTTGTTGTGTGAAGCTTCTACAAGTTAAATGCCACAGAATGAAGACAATCGGACAAGGAGTTCAAGGGTTATTCAATGCATTCTTCATGTAATAGTGTGAACATTAACTAATTTAAGTCAGAGTATAAAAGTAAGTCTAAAATTAGCCCAAATTGGACCTCCAAAGTTTCTAGGCAGCAATTGAGGGGACAAAATTAGTTAAGCAATGTGCAACCTTGCTCCTCATGTGTTCTTTCACTGACCTGCTATTTGCAGAAAACTCGTGTCACTATTCCCTTCCCAGCTACTCTAAATGATTTTTGCATGTTCCCTATAGATTCTATGGAGCAAAAAGTTTGCCTTCAAATTGGTGCAGATTTTGTCACTGGTGACTACTGTCTCATGACCAGGCTACGGGTTGACTAATTGTTATTGATATTTGTAGATTTCCATTTTTCTACCTGCACCCATTCTTGAAAGACTGTGTCTACCCCAGTATAAATTTTTGTGGCCTATCACAACTAATCACACTAACCCCCTGACTGTAAGTGGTGTGACCATTAATCATAGACCTGCTGTCCTTCAGCACTTAATTGCACTTTTCCTGTTCTTCGTCACACTTCCGTTTAAGCCATTTTGAAGCCAAGTATGTTTGGTTTGGATTCAGTTTCCTATCACTGAAGCCTGAATGATTTTTTGATTTTACTTTCCTTAGATGAATCCCATTCCACTGGGGCAGCCTGTGCCATGAGAGGTGCAACACACAAAACAAGCATTTGCAATGTAATATGTCTTGCATTTTCTTAAGTTAGAGCTATTGGCTCTGTAAACTCAGAACTGGACTTTTCTCACCATATAAATTGCTCAACTCTGCCTCATACTTTTCTTTGCCTGCTATGTTATGAGGGTCACTGGTGGCTATTGTCATTAGAAATCACAACCCCTTGAGGAGAGACGAGAAGATGACTGCATTACCTCAGGTTGTGTAAACATCTGAACAGAAATTGGAAAATAAGGCTATTTTTCTTTCAATGTTAACAGAATGAAAAGTTTTGCAAGCATTTTTGCCTCAAATTTCAACAAAGCTCTAATGAAGCTAACAATAGCAGAGCAGCCTGAGAAGATTTAAGGCCCCAATAAAGGAGATAAGCAATGCCCTGTGTGTGATCTCATGAGTGCTGGCAGGAAGGGGGCTAGAAGAGAGAGACTCAAGATGCAAGGCTAAGCAAGCTTCTCGTCATTGCATCTAGGTTTAGCTACATTCTACCAGAAAGGGCATATTGTGGCTTTGATGAGCAGTGAGCTAAATGTTTAGGCACTTGGTGTTTCGTTTGTAAAATAAGCTAATTTTAGGAGCCAGAGATAAACGAGGACACCACTGAAATAAAGCCAAAAGAAATGTCAGGTAGGAGGAACAGAATGCTGCAATAAAACACAGACAGCTACCAGCTTAAAACACCGACAGGGAAAAGTGTGCATCAAAGAAATGACAAAAGTAGTCCATCACAGCAATAGAGGAAGATACCAAAATGGAACAATATAGTAGTTGGTCACTGCTCTGAAACAGAAAAATGAGGGAGAAAAAAGCAGAACTAACCACTAGTGAGCAAGAATTTTTGAAGGGACACTGCAACCAACAAATGAAATCGCTTTAAGCCATAAGAAGTATAATAAAGTATAGAAAAGGCTGAACGCTTATGTTCGACCTAAAAAGGACTGTTGTCAAGGGCCCTTGCTCACATCCTCCATACTGGAAGAACAGCAATTTGTCCCTTAAAGGTTGCTTAGTTTTTTTTATGCTCCATGCAAACACCTACCAATTAAATCAAATTTAGAGTGTGTCTCCATCAAATATTTTATCTTTGGGTTTAGAGTAATTTTAGCCATTGCATCCAAGCAGAAAGGTGAATTTAGTAGAGGCTGAAATTTTATTTCAGCATGAGTTGAGCTTTCGATGAACTAACTTTCCCTTTGTCTCTTTTAGATCCAGTGAGAACTGATGAGCTCTGCCTGAAGACAACTCCATCCAATGTTCCTTTAGTTCTTGAAGCTTGTTCTAAACTTCTTTCATATAATAAGGATTTTGGAGAGTATTAAAAGGCACACTCCCTAATAGGGACTATGTCATTCATTCAGTTTAATGATTACAGAGTCCACCTGGTCCTCCAATCGAAGTCTACAAACTAAGGGGCAGGAGCCCCCTGCGCCACATTAGCACAGCCTTAGCCTAATTTATTTTTTACGCTAAGGAGACCCATGCCATGTTTACAAAGTGGCGTAATGCGTCCATTGCACCACTTTATAACCCCTTGCACCACATTATGATTGCGCCAGGCATAATGGGCCAAATCTAAGAAAGGTGGCACTGCATCATATACAGCCCCACTTTTCCTGCGTCCCTTAGCGCTCCCGTAATGCCACCATGTGTGCGCCGTATTTATATATGGCGCACCATGGCGGCAGTTAAGGAACTAACATCAACATTTTGGAGGCTAGTTTGCTGCTTTGCAGGATTCGCATTAAAAAATAATGCCTTTTTTTGCCATTTTTAAGACCTGCTTAGAGCAGGCATTAAAAGCGGCACACCATTGATTACAATAGGCTCCTATGTACTGTTCAGGGTTAGTGCCAAAATTCTGGTGCTAACCCTGAACAGTACATCAATAGCGCCAAAAATTCTGACGCTATTGCCCCCTATCCTGCACCATGGTGCACCATATTTTAAATACGGCAGACACATGGTGGCTGTAGTATGGCGCTAAGGGACGCAAGAAAAGTGGTGCTGCACTCGGTGCAGTGCCACTTTTCTTTAATCTGCCCCTAAATGTTTGCTCAGCGATAATAACAAATGCAGCCATTATTATCGAAAGAGTAGTAATGGCTTTATGTTACTAGTTTCTTCTATTTCCTTTTACTGGGTTTCGTGGTATACAGCTCACATACTACATTGGTATGAATACTACAAGGAGCTGCACTGATTTCAAAGTTATCAATTGCGTTACTCTCTCAAAATGATAGGACGTTCATCAAAGCAGACCGCAGCATTTTCTTTCACTTGTTTCAAGGGTCCATTTCCCTTCTTGTAACCAATGCGCCCAAAAGCGGGCTTTAGAGTTGTATGCCTACTACATCAATTAGGAACTCCACCTTGCTTTACAGTGTCACAAAGATGGCTTCAGATCCTTGTAACACGTCCTTTAAAGCAGAGGTTCAAACATTTTATTTTGTTTAGAAAGTAAATGAGGTATTTTGTATTCTCTATGATTCAGGACATAACAGATAATAAGCGGGTTCTTAATGAGCATGTCAAAAGAATAGGTGTCATTTTGATATCTATAAGCCAATCTCTATCCATCTCTAATCGTCTGTGCTCTACGTTTTTAGCAGATTGATGCAAGCAAATGAATGTAATACTCCATTTATAGCCAGAGAAGTCTTCCAAGTGATATAAAAATAAGATGATAGCCATCTTGTTCTAATAGAAAACTTCTCTCTGTGCACTAGTGCAAAGACATTGACTACTAAAGGATCTCATGTCTCCATGAAGAAAAGTAGGTTCAGTGAGTCCTTTAGCTAGTACAACCACACTGTACTTCAGGCTACTTAATGCACAGCCCGCGCAGTGTGCTTTCACTCATTCCTTAGTTGGGGCTGGCAATGTCTAAAATGTCGTAGAGCCCAGTCCTCTATTTTTACCACCTATTGTTTTGAAGCCAGCATGATAAATTCGGCTCCAGCAAACCTCATTTGATTTCTCGAAAGTGTTTCTTACTTCAGAAAACAAATATAAATAATCCTGAAGAATGTAAAATGAGTTAAAGAAGAGAACAATTCATCAGTGTCCAGTGCCCTCCATAATCACCAGTTACCTCACTAGTGTAACTTTAAGACCAACAGTGAAATAAAAAGGTGGGAGGCACTTGATTAATAAACCATAAAAATAATATTAGGTGTATTGATCAGTGCACCCTCGATGTGTTTATTGATATATTTTGTTCCACTGTACTAGATTGCCTTTTAATTTCATTTATATAGGGAAACATATTACAAAACACAGAATGACATATGTATCATTGTGCAGCTCAACTCCATAGAAGTATTTCCAAAGTTAATTTTTGATTTATTAAATTCCTGTGCAGAAAATATAAATGCTGATAAATAAGTATCAAATTAGGAAAATTAATGTGGATAAATGAACCATAACACTGGAAGGTTTGCTTATGTATGAACACTATATTTGAAGCATAAACAAATTTAATAGGGAAAAGAAGTAAAAACTATGATAACTGATGCCAAAGTGCCATATACTTCCTAAAGATTGGGTGAGTGCTTAGGAAAGTGAAGATGCATGGAACATTTTGTAAACGTGGATAAGTAATAACTGGAAAAGCCCATTTTGAATACTGAATAGAAGAAATACAATACCCTTATGGCCCATTAAAAATAACCAAATACACTATGATTTAACTAAATTAAAGATCAAAATTTCTGATCAACACTGGTGAGATAGGAAATATTGGATTTGCACACAAGTGGCATTAATGAGCGCATTGAGGAATTGTGGTAGTTATGAGCAGCTCTATTTAGGCCAATGGAAAATCAGCCAAAGGAATGCTTTCCACTCAGCCTGTACCAACATTATGCACTATAATTAGTTGCTTGACTCAAACATAAAAAAGATAAAAACTAAGGGCCTGATTTTGATCTTGGAGGAGGGACTATTCCATCACAAACGTGACGGATATCCCGTCTGCTGTATTACAATCTCCATAGGATATAATGGGATTGTAGTACAGTGAACGGGATATCCGTCATGTTTGTGATGGATTATTCCCCTCCTCTAAGATCTGACTCAGGTCCTAAGAGTCTTATTTAGAGTTTGGAGGATGAAAAAAATGCTTGTGACTGAGCAACTGGTCCACTAAACAGTAAATCACTTTTTTCATAAAATCTAAGAAACATGAACAATGGAAGAAATCTGGATGGCAGTACCCTATACTGTGTCCCAGCAACTGAGTAAAAAAAGGACAGACCCAAAGACAGACTAACCACCTATGTCTCTACATGCATTACAGATAATATGCAAGCACACAAGACTAATAATACATATTTACAGTATATAATGTTAAGGACTGACACCACAACTGGTCATTTTTTCCATCTGCAGGTTGCTCCTGATTGCATGGGCAGAAGAAAGTCCTTGAATCTCCTGTAAATCAGACAAGACAAAGATTAATAAAAAATCTACGAGGAATAATAAATAGAACTGAAACAAAACGAAGGCTTGCCTTTGGTGATTTGACTATCAAACAGCATCTATTGACACAAGAGTGTATGACATATATTGAAGCTTGTGTTAAAGAACTTTAAGAAAGCAAAACTATATCATGACTTCGCTTCATTACACTGATGACGGCATGTGCTTTCCATATTTTAATTGGACGTATCACATTGGGTGGGTCAGCAAGGAATACTTTTAGGGCTGGAAACTGTGCCAGCTTAATTGATTTCATACTGTTAGAAATGAGGACTTTGGTTGGCGGTCAGGTTACCCCCTGCCCAAGCAAGGACCCTCAATCTAGTCAGGGTAAGTCACACACAATCCAAATTACCCTGTACCCACCCTCTGGTAGCTTGGCACTGAGCAGTCAGGCTTAACGTAGAAGGCCATGTGTAAAGTATTTTTGCAATAAATCATGGAATAACCCAGTAGAACACCACAAAAATACACCACACAGTGTTTAGAGAAATAAATATTTATCTGGTAAAATGCAGGTCAAAACTATTAAAATGCAATAAGTATATTTGAAAATATCACTGTAAAAATGATATAAAGTGTCTTTAATCTCTTAAAAGCAACAAATGTCTCTTGCAAGCACAAAGTACCTGGTTTGTGTGTAAAATCTCTGCAAGGAACTGCAGAGGAGGAGATGCATGGAAAACAGGGAGGTGTGGGTTGATTTCTCAGGCTGCATACGGCGATGCATTGATTATTTTCCATGCAGGGAAGGCTTTGAGTCGATTTCCGGCACTCGGTCTTGGATCCTCTTCGGGTTGTGGGGTTTTCGGATGGGCCGGGAACGATACGTTGAAATCCGGCGCTGGCAGAATGAAGTCACAAGGGCTGCGTCGATCTGGTGGGAGTTGCTTGGAAAATTCTACGGCAAGTGCTGTATCGATTCCTTTCCTCTCAGGAAGTCAGGCTGCATCGTTTTAGCTCGGCTGTGCGTTGATCAAGTGGGCCGTGAGTGAAATTTTCGGTTACTACACTGGCGCTGCATCGATCTTCTCCTTGCAAAGTCGGGCTGCATTGTTCCGGTTTGGCATGCAGTGAATTTTTCACTGTGATGCAGGCTGTGCATCATTTTCTGCAGGCTGTGCGTCAATTTCCGCTGCACAGGGAGTTCTTCTTGCAGAAATGAAGGGGCATATTTATACTCCGTTTGCGCCGAATTTGCGTCGTTTTTTTCGACGCAAATTCAACGCAAAACTAACTCCATATTTATACTTTGGCGTTAGACGCGTCTAGCGCCAAAGTTCATGGAGTTAGCGTCATTTTTTTGCATGAACACCTTCCTTGCGTTAATGATATGCAAGGTAGGCGTTCCCGTCTTAAAAAATGACTGCAATGCATACGCGTCGTATTTATACTCCCGGGCAAAAATGACGCCCGGGAGTGGGCGGGTCTAAAAAACCCGCATTTGCGCCGGATTTTAGCGTTAAGGGACCTGTGGGCTCAGAATGAGCCCAGAGGTGCCCTCCCCTGCCCCCAGGGACACCCCCTGCCACCCTTGCCCACCCCAGGAGGACACCCAAGGATGGAGGGACCCACCCCAGGGACATTAAGGTAAGTCCAGGTAAGTATTTTTTTTTTTTTGTGGCATAGGGGGGCCTGATTTGTGCCCCCCTACATGCCACTATGCCCAATGATCATGCCCAGGGGACAGAAGTCCCCTGGGCATGGCCATTGGGCAAGGGGGCATGACTCCTGTCTTTGCTAAGACAGGAGTCATTTCAATGGGGGATGGGTGTCGTAAAAAAATGGCGCAAATCGGGTTGTGGCGATTTTTTTGCCTCAGCCTGACTTGCACCATTTGTGGACGCCCATACGCCATTTTCCCCCTACGCCGGCGCTGCCTGGTGTACGTCGTTTTTTTTTTACGCACCAGACAGCGCCGGCGGCTAACGCCGGCTAACGTCATTGAATAAATACAGGAGACAGGGGAGACAAATAAATTGAAAGAAAGAAAAAAAAGACCTACCATTTGCCACCGCTGTCCTCTCCTGCTGCCTCGCTTATCTTCCTTTCCTGTTTTGTTATCCTAGCATTCACTGGGACACCAGAACAGGCTTCCCTGCAATCCCTGTGCTGCTTTCATGCTAAAACTAGCATGAAAGTAGCATCAGGATTGGTCTGAGTAGTTTGTACTGCCGCTCAGACATAACCCTGGGGCCTGTGGAGTTTCTTCAGCCCAGCTCTGTACACAGTTGGGCTGAAGAAACTTAAGTGAGCATGTGTGTTTGGCCAGCCATCTTAGTTCATCCATACACACCGGTGCACTTAGGGCCAGATGTACCAAGATATTTTGCATTCGTAAATGGTGCAAATCGCAATATTCCAGTGTTTGCAAATACAAAATCGCTTTTCACGATCTATGAAAGGCATTGCAGTGCAATTTTAGTGAATCACAATTTTTGGCGCTTCCCTAAAATTGCGAGTCCGATTAGGGAATTCCTGTTTACGATTTCCTGTGAACATGTATCAGGCATTTCCTAAATGCAGAATGGGCATTTAGGAAATGCAATTACCATCAAATCCAATTCGGTAATAACCATGTGCAATTTAAAAAATGCAATTGTTTTGGAAGGGTGCACCAAAGAGGGCCATAGGCCCCCAGCACCTTTGGATTTGCAGTACCCAATTTGCGAATTCATAAAAGGAATTTGCAAATTAGGAAAGGCAAAACCATTCGCACCTATGCGCCTGCATTAAAATATAGCACTAAATTATGGATTTGCATTTGTCGTTATTATGGATACTTTTTCATAAATATACTGAAACTTTGTGTATTTGAACAAAAGCAAATTTTTGTAATTTCACACACCCCTAGTCAAAAGGACATGGAGATGCTGACATGCATCAGTGAAAACATAAGATTCACTGAACAGACTGAAATGGATTATTGTATTGTAGCAAGCACCCAGTTCCTATTTTGAGCACTCAATGTTTGGAAATCTACAACAAAATAGATAACAAGATGCATTTTAAGATTAGGAGACATAAGAATTTTGTGTGAAATTTTCAACCAACCATCTTCTCTTTGGAGACTTGACTACTGTCAAATCCTTACAACCAGCAGATACAATTCAACCCACATATGCCAGGAGACTCAAAATCAAGCCGTAACCATAAAACAACTCACACGCATCCCATTTGCACAGAAGGCCAAATCATTCAACTCCTCTTTGAATCTCACACCGTTGGGAAATCCAATATCAATGTTTGCAAGGATGCACTCAATAAAAGGGTTGTACTACAACATTTAATAACCTGAAGTTGTTTTGTACTCACTTGTTATTTATTGGGCATTTCCAATTTACTGTTCAGGATTATCTTCCAATGCAAGTACAAGTTCCAAATATAACACTTTTTTAGATGCAAATTAAATCATAGAATCCATATTCTGATGGTGCCCCACTGAAATATATTCACACAAGTCCAATAATTCAATATAATTTCATTGTTATCTTCTCTTTATTCTGCTTTTTTCTTGAAAATGTTTCATAACAACATTAGCCAATGAGTTTCGTCCTGAACATAGGACTTCTTCAGGGCTGTAATGCAATAAACATAATATCCTAACATAAAATCACAAAAAAACACCAAATATTCTGAACAAACAAGACATACTTAACATTGACTAATGTCCAATTGATTAATGACTTAACATCCAGACAAGAGACACCCACAATCTATACACCCAAATTTAAAAGACAAACACATGTGAATGTACAAAAAACTTATTACGAAAAACAGACTATGATGTACCTTTTTTTTAAAAACACATCTATATTTACAGAAAATAATTAAAACCATATTGAAAAGCCCCAGAATGCTCCCTGACGATTATTAACTCAAATGAAGATATTGTCTGCAGTTGTAATCAAAATTGTTTTGTCACTTTCATGGTGTACTTACAATATAATTTCTCCCTGACTACAAAATCCACTGTATTTTTGCAAGTTAATGCTTATCCAAAATGAATCTTATATTTTTCATTTCTATTTTTATTTTTATTATTGATTTAGTATTGTCATTTATTATTACCAGAATGAGATATAGCAGTTTTCGGACCTTTTTTAATTCAGTTAGTTGTCCAATACTCATCTTTTCAGTTCACACCATGGATTGCGCTATCCGTATTGTAATGCCTGCATTAGGCAGAATATCTAATACATGAGAGTGGATAATCGTGTTCACACCAGAGATGACATCATCCTTATTCCCACATATCTCTCAAGGACAAACTGTTCTCTCCCTAAACATAAGTCAAATTAAACACACCTTAGCAGTACACTATATTAGGCAAACATTTATACCAAAAGCTAAATAAACACATTTTTTCATCATTTTACTAAACTGTTCCATATTCACAGAGACACCAAGCCTTATTAACCCAAACTTCACAAAAAAGGGAGGCATGACATCTAAATCATTAACAACGGCAATAAATGTCCATTTTGACAAGTGCTCGTCACCCGCCCATTTCAACTAGACTACTCATCATATATTCCAAACTCAGAGTCAAATACAATCATGGTCAAGGTGTATGACAGAAACTCATTATGGGGAAGCAGACCTTCCCATTATTATTACAGCACTCATCATAAATCAAACCACAGAAAACATTCAAAATGTGCATAGTAAATATTGAAATGCCCCAAATGATATTATCGTCAATATGTGCCATGCATCTCCCTGATTTATCAAACATATGAAAAAATCTGAGATCCTAACCGATAAACAACCGTTAAAAATAGCTCAAAGTAACTCACCTTCTTTGGAACATCAGTGCTGTGCCTCTCTTAATTACAGTGACAGCCGTCACTGAAAACTAAAGTCAAAGCTGAGCTATCATCAATGCTCGCTTTTTAAAGTTGCCACCACATCCCTTACCCATAATGCCATATCAATTCCGGGTTTTCGTAGTGAATAATCGGCATATATGCTCAAAGATCAAATAGGCAAAAACTACAGCCATTTTATAGTGGCGTGAGTGTTCATAATTGTCAATAATTACACATCCATCAAGAAAAGGGCGGGTAGCCCTACACCCAAGTGATCTTGATAAGAAAAAAAAGAAATAAGAAAAATATGAAAAATATGCAAAATACGGCGGTAATTTTGGAAAGGGCTTCAAGTCTATCCAGACTTGTTTATCCATATACAACCCCCTCATATACAAACAGTTTACTAAAATTCCACAAATCCAATGGGCAAGCCACCTCATCCCTAACCCATAATGCCACACCACTTCCAGATTTTCGTAGTGGATAATCAGCATGTATGCTCAAAGATCAAATAGGCAAACACGGCGGCCATTTTATAGTGCCGTGAGTGTTCATAATTGTCTAATGAAGTTTGCATAATCTATTTTTTCTTCTGTCCAACCACCTTATCCAAATGATTACACATTAATCACGAAAAGTGGGGGTAGCCCTACGACCAAGAGGTCTTGATAAGAAAAAAGAAATAAGAAAAATATGAAAAATATACAAAATACTGCTGTAATTTTGGAAAGGTCTCCAAGTCTATCCAGACTTGTTTATCCATATACAACCCCCTCATATTCAAACAGTTTACTAAAATTCCACAAATCCAATTGGCAAGCCACCTCATCCCTTACATAATGCCACACCACTTTGAGGTTTTCGTAGTGGATAATCGGCATATATGCTCAAAGATCAAATAGGCAAACACGGCTGCCATTTTATAGTGGCGTGAATGTTCATAGTTGCCTATTGAAGTGGGCATAATCTATTTTTACTTTTGTCCCCCCACCTCATCCAAATGGTTACACATCCATGAGGAAAAGGGGGGTAGCCCTACATCCAAGTTGTCTTAATTAGAATGGGAAGTAAAGAAAATGTACACAATACTGCGGCCATTTTGGAATAGTCTCCTAGTCTATCCAGACTTGTTTATCCATATACAACCCCCTCATATAAGAACAATTCCCTAAAAAAGAAAAATTCACAAATCCAACAGGCAAACCAAACGGCCATTTTATAGTGGCACAAGTATTCATTCCTATCTAGTAAAGAGGGTAATGTATATTACTGTCTCACAAACCTATCTGAATGATTCCACATCCATCATAGAAATGTAAACCTACATCCAAGTTAACATAACAATGGTAGCCTAGCCTCATATTCTAGAAACAGGTACTAAGTTCAAGAAATGATACATCTAGCTAACCATAATAGCTTAACATGATCCATTAAAGAAAATAATGGAATTCCTCGTCAATATTATGACCCATTTCCACTGATCGCAAACAACAGATCCACGCAGCCTCCGTACGACGCAAGGCCAACTCTCTACATCCCCCAATTCGATTGGGTGGTACTTTATCCACCCCATGGAACCATAATTCGCCGTTATTGCAATGATGTTCAGTCATGTGAAGCGCTAAGGGATATGTCATATCCCTATTCCTTATTGCACGAATATGCTCCTGTATCTGGAAATTGAGGGGCCTTATTGTGCGCCCCCCATAAATGTTATTACATGTGCACCCTATAATGTACACAGTGTATTTTGTTTTGCAGTTTATGAAGTGCCTAATTTCATATCTCTTCCCAGTATTGTAACAGAAATTTCTGATTTTATCCACTCCTAAACTACAAACATTACATTCATGACATATATAAAATCCTTTCGGACTAGTGGGTAACCATGTACGTGTCATGGTTGTTGTAATGTAACTAGGACATAAATAATCCCTAAGGGTCCGACCCATACAATAGGTCACCTTTGGCTTACTGGATACCTCGTTTTTTATACCAGGCACCTCCAAAATCAGATGCCAATGCTTATGTAAGATCCTATAAATATTATTACTCAAAGTGGAGAATTGTGATACAAATGCCAAATGCCTAGGCCCTTCTCTTTTTTTGTTATTAATGTTGGATTTAAGTACTGTACTTCTCATCACCCCTCTAATCCGCCTTAGTCAAACCATCTTCTTTTAACCCTGATTCCTAAATCTCTGTTTAGATTTATTGACATGGGCAGTAAAAGTGTCCCTAGTGTTGCAGTTGTGCCTAATTCGTACCATTTCTCCAAATGGAATATTATTAATAACCGATCTTGGGTGGGCACTGCTGGCATGGAGGACACTGTTACATGCTGTGGACTTCATAAACAACGTTCTCTGTATCTTGTTATTTTCAACATAAAATTCAACATATAGGAAATTAATTTGTTCTCTGTTGTGTTGCAAGCTAAGTTGGACATTGTATGGATTGTCATTGAGGAAGGCATGAAATTCTTCTAACTTCTCCACAGTTCCTTTCCACAATGAAATAATATCGTCAATATACCTTCCCCCCCAAAAAATCAAATCCATCCATCGGGTGGCATATTTGCCCCAGGCATGCTCCCTCTCATGCCAGCCCATAAAAAGGCAGGCATACAAAGGAGCAAACCTGGAACCCATCAAGTCCCCTGTAATTGATGAAACCACTGACCATCATGAAGGAAATAATTTTTAGACAAAATAATATCAATCATTTCCATTATCATATTATTATGTTCCCAGTGGTCTGCGGTTCTGTTACACAAAAAAGATTCAATTGCTCTAATACCAAATTGTTTCTGTATACAGGTATATAAAGTGGTTACATCCATGGTTACAAACATCAAGTCATCAGACCAATCAAAGTCATCAAATTTATTGAGTATGTCCATACTATCCTGTATATAAGCAGGTAGATTGTGTACAAAAGGCTTTTCAATATGGTTTTAATTATTTTTTGTAAATATAGATGTTTTTTTTTTTTTTTTAAATAAACATTATAGTATGTTTTTCGTAATAGGTTTTTTGTACATTGACATGTGTTTGTCTTTTAAATTTGGGTGTATAGATTGTGGGTGTCCCTTGTATGGATGTCAAGTCATTAATCAATTGGTTATTAATCAATGTTAAGTATGTCTTGTTTGTTCAGAATATTTGGTGTTTATTTGTGATTTTATGTTACGATATTATATTTATTGCATTATAGCCCTGAAGAAGTCCTATGTTCAGGACGAAACGTGTTGGCTAATGTTGTTATGAAACATTTTCAAGAAAAAAGAAGAATAAAGAGAAGATAACAATGAAATGATATTAAATTATTGGACTTGTGTAAATATATTTAAGTGGTGCACCATCAGAATATGTGCAAAATATAGGGCCAGATGTATCAAACGTTTTTGCATTCACAAACGGTGCGAATCGCAAAATTTGGCCGTTTGCAAATGCAAAAATTTGGTCTGTGATGCATGAAAGGCATTCGCAGACCAAAAATAAGAAATCCCAAAAATTGCTATTTTTTGCGCTGCAACTTGGTTTTGCGAGTCGCATTTTGCGTCTCGCAAATTGCGACATGAAATACCGAATCACAATTAGCGACAACAGCACAATGCGATATTAGGGCTGTAGAATTTGCCAGCCTCGTGACAGAGCGACAGAAACCGCCAAACATACCCATGAAGCGTTGCTCCTGCCTGCAGTGGCTTACCCTGTCATGGCACAGCTCCTGACACAGTTCTCTCACAGCAGTAGTCAGCTCCCTCGTATCCTGCGATGCTTGTATCTGTCCCTCATGCAGCTGTTTGATGTTGGCATTGAGACACTCCAGCTGGCGATGCAGCCCCCCCATGTTTGTATTATGTGCCTGCATCTGCCTTTGTAATGCAGAGATTTTTTTGTTTTGCAGGCGCTGCTGCTTTAACAGAGCCAATTCCAGGCCACCAAACAATGATGGTCCCTCACCTGCCTCAAAAGCCTGTGCGCCTCCATATGTAGGCATCCTGCGGGGTGTTGTGCTCTGCTGTGGACGGGGCTCCTGCATCTGAGTTCCTCGGCCACTTGGGGAAGGTGTGTGTGAGTCATCCTGCTGCTCATCAGAGTCCTGGCTCAGTTCTGGTAGTGACAGTGCCCCAGGCCTGCGTCAGATGGGCGCTATGTTCTGTGACTCGCTGGTATTAGAGTCTGAAGCAGGATGGGTGTCTGTATCCCCTCCAATGGCACATGCTGTAGCTGCTGGGCCTAGGCCACCTGCAACAACAATATGCAGCATGTCAGTTATGTATGTATCAATAAAGGTCACACAATGGTAATAAATGTACAGTTACTTCTCATCACTATGTTGTTGGTGTTGTGTACTTCTGTGTGTCGCTCTGCCTATTACATTGTATGTGCTACTTTCAGCTCTGGGTTGTGGACTACCACTCCCATAAGGCATTGTTGTGCTGCTTCTAAGATGTGGAATGGACTACTTCTCAAAATGCTTTACACTACTTGCTAATTCCTAAGGGGGTTTTGTGCATACACATATAGGATTACATTTCAATATTGCACTTACCTTTACTTGTACTTGGTGTGCTGGATGTGTCAATGTCAGTGACCCCACTGACTGCTTCTGAGTGGAGTGTGGACTCCACTAGGTCTTCCATCGGGGTGGAGGGTGTCTCTGTGGGTGGTCCGCCTCCTGTGCTCCTGGCCTCCTGCAGTCATCTTGCCACCCTCTCCTTGACAGGGGACCGCAGGTCGTACCACATCTTCTTTATTTCCTCGACAGAGCGCTGCGCTACTCCAACAGCACAGATTTTGGTCTGGATATCTGCCCAGAGTCTGCGCTTTTCACTCTCAGGCACCTGGAGTGAGCTTTTGCCGAACAAACGGTCATGGCTCCTGACCACCTCCTCTGTGAGCACATGCAGCTCTTGCTCACTAAACTTCAGTTTGCGCTTCCTTTCTCCCTCCCCTTTCCCTGGGCAGAGGTGTCCATGTTGGTTCTGCTGTGCTGCCTCCTTCAGAGACTTGCTCAGTGTGGCTGGGCTGACTCTCTCTGAGTGATAGTTTGGGTGTGGCACCTGCAAACTGCCTGGGATGACTCACTTCCTGCCTGTGATGTCATCAGGCTCCTCCAGGTGTGCGTTCTCGCAATTTGTGATTTTCAATTACCGAATCGCAAATTGCGAGAACGCAAATTGCGATTCGGTATTTGGGCATCGCAAACCACAAATAGCAAATTTTAAGAAATCGCTAATTCCGATTCGCAATAGTGATACATGGCCTATTGCGACTCGGAAATAGCGATTTCTTAAAAATCGCTATTTGCGATTCGCAAGGCCATTTCATGATACATCTGGCCCATAGTTTCCTTTTGTAAGGATAGCACCTTGGCTGCAGGTGCTGTGATGTGTGCACATATTATTATAGAAACTGCAATTTTGATTCTTATTTTGCTCATTACACAACAGGTGATAGGGGTTAGGTGCATTTTTGGAATCCTGCTGCCATCTTATTATCAACAAACTAAATCATATCCTAACAAATATGCTTTAAAATTGCACAGTTAAGCTTTTGTTGCTAATGTATCTAATCTTTTGCTATCCGTCCTATAATTTAGAACAAACTGTTAGAGAAACAAATCTTCAAATGTCATAATAAACATTACTTTTTCAAGTTAACCTTTTAATTTTAAAATAAGATTTTGCTACGTTTAAATCATACAACCTGCTTTCTTTAGCAGAATCATTTAGAAATGAAATTACAAAAAGGTGTACACAGAAGTTTATATACACTTTTTTCACAATTTTTGTTCAAGCTGAAAATTAGCTCAGCAAAGTACAACCTGGGCCTCATTATGAGGGGATTCTGTGTGGTCTGTATTTTGCATACCTGCAGACTCCAGGCCTTCAAATCATGGACCTGTCAATTTCCCTGTCTCCCAGCATTGGGACTGATTACACTGGGTGCAGATCTGCACCAATTAAAACCATGAGCAGGAGTTGTATTCAAAGGGACAGCTTGGCTCCTACTCAGCCACTGAAATGGGAAGAAGCTGAAAACCCTCCCTCAGGTACTGCCCTGCTCTGCCGTGCCATATTCTGTTTCCAGCCCCTGTCACTGGCCCCTACCAAGCAGCAATCCGCTCATTGCCATGATGGGCCCATGCAAAGCAAGTGGTAAATCACAGCAGAAATAGTTCAATATTACTCTTTATAAGTGTATTTTTCGTTGGTTTGTGTGTATTGCATATTAGTCCTCTGTCCTGCATACTGTGAACTGAGTTGCTTTGATGTGTGTGTTTGTTTTGATTTAGTAGGCAGTTGTGGGCAGTTGTTTACAACTGGCTACAAGTTAGAACTCTGCAGTTGAGACTGAAGGCAGTTCCAGTTGCTCACAGGACCTGTCAGTGAGTCATAAACGTTTTTAGACTATCTATATATTCAATCTTCGGCCTCTCTTCAGTTCTCAATAAGCAATTGCCAGGTGTGCCATTTTTTTTATTGTGATTCTAAGTATTTGAAAGAGGGTCATAAGTGTGTTCTCTATGTAGGGGAAGGTTGAAGTGGAGGAGATGCAAGGAAGTAGAGAGAGGAGAGTGTGGAAAGAGGGTACTGAAGAGAAAAGGATAAGGTGTGTAATAAGGATATCTAGGATTTCAGGAAGATGTGGTGAAAGGACTGTGTCTAAATGAGAAACTGCAAAGGAAAATGGTGTGATGGGAAGAGCAAGAGGGATTGGGTCCACTCACTGCCCCTTTCAGAGTCTTTAGTAATGGTTAATTCACAGATATATTTTCAGAACTGGAACATTTTTAATTATAAATAGTCAGAACAAAGTAAATTGTGTATAAATCATTTTCTAATATTGCCAACGTGCATTGGTAGAACCAATAGTGTTGGCTTATTTTCAGGTACATGCTCATTGCTGTGTGATATGTCTAGATGTGATAATAGGAAGCTCACAACGATGTAACAAAATACTGGTCGGGTGGCACTCTAGAGAATAACAGGATTCTAGTTTCCATATTTTAACCCACAGCCTTAATTACATAGGGCATGCCTCTTACAAAGGATTCCTTGTTTTGATTCTTAGGCCATGCCCCATTTAGAGACCCTCCCCACCCCACACACTTTGTGTTATCAATCCCAATAAAAGCCCTACTCACTGGCCCCTGAAATAAAAAGGCCAAGCTGCAAAATATAACAAGTGCTCACAGTAAGTGAGACATTAGCTAAACTTCCCCCTTCCCTTAATATCTTCCTTTCAGTGTTTCTGAAACTGGTAGAATTCTCTACTGACACATTTACATGCAGTAACTGCCTTACCCACTCAAGCAAAAATAAGATTTTCTTTTCATTTCGTAGCTGAAAATTAGCACTTTGCAACTTTGCCTAACTTTTATGTTGAAAGAGTTACTGAACTCTAAATACATCTTTGCGGTTTGCAGTTTGATGGTGTGACATTTTATATGGAGGTGAACCAGTGTTACTTTCTTCTTCCTTGTGTCATAATTTAACCCTTTCGTGACCAAGACTCTGCCAATGGATAGTTGATAAAATGTTTATTTCCTGTTCAGTGCTAACCTCCTGACCCGCAGCTGGAAATGGATAATCCCATATGTTAACAGGTTATTTTTGAGGTGCATAAAGGTTATCATGTTTAAGTACAGCATATTTGACATTAGCATACCCAGAAATAAAGAAGCCACAGAGTCAAAATGTTCAAGAAAACTCAGGGCCATATTTATACTCTGGTTGCGCCGAATTTGCGTCGTTTTTTTCGACGCAAATTCGACGCTAAACTAACGCCAACTAACGCCATATTTATACTATGGCGTTAGACGCTTCGGGCGCCAAAGTGCCCGGAGTGAGCGTCATTTTTTAGCGTGAACCCCTTCCTTGCGTTAATGATATGCAAGGGAGGCGTTCCCGTCTTAAAAAATGACTCCCAGGCCTTTACGTGGAATTTATACTCCCGGGCAAAAATGACGCCCGGGAGTGGGCGTGGCCAAAAACGGCGCATTTGCGCCGCTTTTTAACGCCTGGGTCAGGGATGGCGTTAAGGGACAAGTGGGCTCAAAATGAGCCCAGAGTGCCCTCCCCTGCCCCCAGGGACCCCCCCTGCCACCCTTGCCCACCCCAGGAGGACACCCAAGGACGGAGGGACCCATCCCAGGGACATTAAGGTAAGTTCAGGTAAGTATTTTTTTTTTTTTTTTTTGTGGCATAAGGGGGCCTTATTTGTGCCCCCCTACATGCCACTATGCCCAATGACCATGCCCAGGGGACATAAGTCCCCTGGGCATGGCCATTGGGCAAGGGGGCATGACTCCTATCTTTACAATGATAGGAGTCATGTTGATGGGGGATGGGCGTCGAAAAAAAATGGCGCAAGTCGGGTTACGACAATTTTTTCGACGTAACCTGACTTGCCCCATTTTAAGACGCCCATATGCCATTTTCCCCCTACGCCGGCGCTGTCTGGTGTACGTGGTTTTTTTCCACGCAAACCAGGCAGCGCCGGTCTGCTTGCGCCGGCTAACGCCATTCCATAAATACGGCGCCCGGATGGCGCTTCAGAATGGCGTTAGACGGCGCAAAATTTTTTGCCGCTAAACTGCGTTCGCGCAGTTTAGCGTCTCAATATCTAGGTATCTGACAACTCCATAGCCAAAAATAAAATGCGACAGATAACGAAAGGAGAAACTCGGAATTGTCCCTGCGTTTTGCTATGCTTTGGATTTGTTAAAAAATAATCTACACAATTGGATGGAAATCCATAACTGGTTAAGTAATATATTTCCATAAATGTACACACACCTTCCTTTGACTCTTCACACATCTCTTTTTTGGGCTAGCTTTCTTGGGTACTGTACTGACCTCCATGGGGCAAAGATACCGTTGCTAGTTTCATTATGTGGATCAATCAGCATTTCACGAAGGTTCGTTTCAGTTCTATTTTTTTCACATTTCAAAAACACGGATAAAACTGGCAGAAGAAAAATACAGTATACAGAGTGTTACATCATGAGGTTTCTGAAGGCCTCCGTCAAAAAAGAGCATTTCTTCTTCGCGTCAAACTTCTTTGCTTATTTTTGCAGGGCTTTGAGTAACGTTCGCATTATGACACTCAACCATGTTAGCTTACAAGTTTGATGGGTGAAAATGCAAGGCACAATATGCCTATTTTATGAAAGCTCGGCCGACTGTAGTATATAAACTTTAAATTGCCTCGTATACAGCCATTTCCACGAAAAAATAAGTTCGTAAAAGATTTTCCAAAATAACAAATCTACTTTCAACTGATGTAATTCTACACCTAATTTTACAGGCAAACTCTGCAGACATCCCTTTGTTTTACATTAGAGATAGGATTATCAACATTCTGAGCTATCAAGGTATTTTATTACCAAATAAACTTTGGTGAAGCACTAGCTTGAATGCATTAGCATGTGTTGTCAGTTGGAACGCAGAGTAATGAAAAGGACTACTATATTAAAATACACACTAAACTTAAAAGAGGGATGACAGACTTTCTTGCTGAGCATAAAAAGCCCAATAAAAGCAACATAAAAAGTGATGTAGGAAGATGCTGTTTTATATAAAATGCTAGTCAGCCTTAGCCTACAATAAAAGAAAACAGACTTGCAGCAGGACCGGTACGTGTTTTGAGTCATCAAAACGTAGAGCAAAATATTTGTCCAGCGCCATGAATTACAATCAGTCAAAAACACAAAGTGAAACACTGATGTCCTGATCTCTTGAAAGTAACAACAGTTCATCATTTGTAGGTGTTCTTTTTAAAAAGAAAACCGTAGATTACAGTTAGCATAGAGACAGATAGCTCAGGTGCAACGATATATAAAGTTTGGTGAGAGAATCTCTTGTGTGAGGTATCAAAGACGTCCAGGTGTCTTTAATCTGAGCAGTGCTCTCTCCTCCACATCCCGCGTATTACAAGGGACGCTCCAGTCGTCCATAAGAGTCTGACGCTCACTAATAAAGAATGACCGGTAGTTGCTCAGATCAAACCCGGAGGCCTCAGACTTTCCCCTTGTGTTAAGATCTCTCACGGATTTTTCTGCCAAGGGTTGTTGGTGTAGACCGCACTCTATGAAAGTCAAATCAAATCAAATGTGTATTGCTCTCCATTGATTATTTATAGTGTGTGAGATACAGGAATAATGCTCTAGAGACCAATGACTTGGTGATGAATCCTGACATCTGATACATAAGGTCAGCAATATAATGTAATGTTCCAAATACGATCTATAGATTATGCAGTGACAAATTAAAACCCATTTCAATGTTACCCACATCCCATTATAGGCTGGGGCTGAACCCGGGGCAGAGCAGGGGACTTTTCTTTGTTTGTTATGGGGCCTCCCATGGTTACTGTTGTATAGGTATTAGAAGTCTCAGACTATTGCCCTAAATATGACTTCGGCAACAGGAAAAACCCGTCTGCCGAAGTTCAGATGGGGAGGTTGCTGCCATTGTCGCTGCCGCCCCACCAGAGCCATTACAAGTTTCCCCCTGGGTCAGCGGGCAGAAACTCAATAGAGCCGACTGGAATGCTGTAGTGTCTAGGGTGCAGTAGCACCAGTTGCAATGTTCACTGTCTGCTAGGGGAAAGTAAACATTGCAATGGTGCGGGCCGGGGTGGGGGGGGGGCCTGCACTGCCCATGCCAAGTGTCAAGTGAATGGGTAGTGCAGGGCCCCCCCCCGGGGAACTCTGCACCCCATCTCTGCCAGCCATTTCATGGAGAGTTACTGCCATGAAACTGCTGGCGAAAAAGGGGGTCAAAATCCCCAGGGCAGCGCTGCTTGAACTGCTTGCACTGGCAGATTAGGACCATCAACACTGCCAGACCATCATGGAGATTCAAACTGGCGGTCCGACCACAGTGCTACTGCTGCAGTTGTAACGTGGCAGTTGGACCGCCAACTCGAACCTGGCGGTCATAATGAGGCCCTACATCCCTTAAGTGAGGAAGGCTGACAGGGAGAGCAGTGGGTGAATCTTGACCCTCCTCAACTAAACCATCTTGTGGATAATAATTTTTGAACCATCCCAATTTGTTTACCAAAGTAGGAGTGATGGCTTTGGGAATTCTTGTGTGATGACATAGTCCCTGGGAGAACAAATGTTTGCTTAGTTGCATAGGATTATTCTCAAAGAAATCTGAGATTGTTCCCTCACAGGATGTGGTGGAATGTGGGAGAACTGGGCAGAAGCCCCCTCACTTTTTTTCCCCCATTTGTAGCTTTTACTGGTGTTTTCTGACTCCGACTGTATCCTGGGCACTGCTAACCAGTCCCAGGGCCAGTGTTCTCAGTAAAATGGCATATGCAAATTAGGCATAATTATAATTGGTTCTGACAATCTACCTATAAGTCCCTGGTATATGGTAGGGCATGTAGGTTTAGTGACCCCAGGGTAGATAGGGCACCCCTCAATGCACTTCTGTGGTCCCTGGTGTCCTTTTAAAGGCAGGCCTGAATTCCTGGATGTTTTTAAGTTAAACTTAACTCCAAATTCCAATTTGGAAATAAACGTACTTACAAACTCCTAATCTACCTTATTTTTACATATACCCCCAGGGTTGAGTGCAGTATGACTATAAGAAATGGACTTTATAAAAGATTTGTTGGAGAGGGAAAACAGTCAGTGTGTTATTTTCCAAAGGAATTAGCTAAATATAGCAAGTTTGGTATCAAATTAAATGTTATAATCAAGACTTATTATAATTTATTATAACTAATCCAGGGAAAGAGATTTAGAAATCTTTCTGAAAGTTACCAACTTCAGCCCTGTAGTGCCCTTTTCTAGTTGGTCAACCTCTGGCAGCCTGAGCCAGGCTGCCTTGGTGAGGTGTGGAGTGGCCAGGGCTGAAACAAAGGAAGCATCTAGTGGGCAGAGAACTGCTATAGGAGATGGCAGAACAGGATGGGGGAAGAGTAGCCAAACTGGTCTTTAAAGGCGGGAAGGCCACTTGGGACAGAAACTGGACCTTCCCCATTTCCTGCAGCCCCAGACAGCTAGGTGCCCCCTGATTAGACTAAGAGAGGGGCTGGAAAGAGCTGTGGTAAGGGAAACATAGCCACACCAGTGGGTGGACTCAGCCAGATCTAAACTTAAGTTTGTATTTTTGCCATGTTGGATTTTGGAAGAATGTTGCTCCCTGGGGGTTTGTTACCTATTGCTAAGGATAGGTACCTACCTGGCCTCACCAATAACCCACTTTCCAGCATGGAACATCTATCTACGGTCTGTGTTTGACTTATTTAAAGGCTGCCAAATAAAGACACAATAGTACACATATTATAATTTTATCTACATGAGATGCCCCAAAACCTCCTCTTAATAAGTTTATTTGGAACAGGTAATATTCACAACTGGTTACCTAACGTTTTTATATAGCTAAATCAATCCTAAACTGAATTGATCATTTTAGGGACTAACAACCTTATTAGGATTCTGGCGGTCCAAGGACCACCAGCCTCAAGGTGAAGTTCGAGGTGCCGCAATTGTGTTGGCCTGACCTCCACATTACAACCCTGGCAGGCAGACCTGTCTATAGAGTGCCGTCTCCACCAGGAACATGGTCCCCGAAGTGGTGATGGCGGTCGGAGTTGTACTCAGCCGGTGCGGTGCTGAACTCAGCGCAACATGGCTGATTCCAACTCACCTTATAGCCAGCCTTTCCGTGGTGGGATCATGCCATGGAAAGTCTGTCGAAAAGCCAGTTTTGGGGACCACAGAGGATGGGCAGGGCAGTGGATGCCTTGGCATGGGCAGGGCAGGGGCCCACGTCCAGAACCATCAGAGTGCGCACTGTCTGCAAAGCAACACAGTGCACATTTGGATGGTGCTGGTGTGCTACAGTATTGGCCTCAGCTCCCTTGAAGGAGCTGAGACCAATACCGTAGCCCTTTTCTCACTGTGACCAGTGAGTGGGACCTGGTGGGACCTGGTGGGAAAGCGTAATACAGTATATCCGCCAGTCAGCCAGGTGGGGACAATATTATATGCTTGCTGGGAACACCATCAGTATGATGGTGACGTCCTCCCTGCAGCTTTGGCGGTCTCAAAGTCAGAATGAGACTCTTAGTGCTGAATATCATTGATCCCCCTAAAAAAAGCCTAATGCCTTTTACCGGAAGTGCATCCATGTGGAAAAGGTGAAAATCCTTATGATTGTATATGAATTTGAAGGGTCTATTAAGCCCCAGATACATGCAATAGCAAAGAATTGCTATTTTCAGATGACTAAATTTAAAAAATATTCTTCTGCTTACCCTTCAGGAATAACCAGCAAATATTAATATATGCAGAAAATTAATGATTGACTGGACTACTGCAATGCCTTTTTCACCAGCTTTAAGTACCAGCTACAAATGAAAACAAATAATGCAGCAGTTTGCCTATCTTTCATCTGAGAATAAACTATATGTTGTCAGTCTATGGATCTAAACAATGGCTGCCAGTCTCTGAGTGCAATACAACTAAAACATTTTGCATTGTATAGAAATGTCTTCAGTTTTCTGCATCCAGAAACTTGTTTGCAAACATGAAGCATCCCGTCTCTATGTGGGGTATGTGCAATAAAGGTAAAAGAAAACTTGTTCTCTGCTTATGCCCTAGTGCTATCTACCTCTTTAACTTTGGAAATAAACCTCTTTTGTGCACTTTGAAGCATCAAGAAAAATGTATTCTATTATCTATTTGGCTAGGTTTACTTTAAGATGAATGCAAAGGGTTGTTTTTTCATTCTTCAATTCAAGGCCTTTTTTATGTCAGTCCTTCAATTCAAGGCCTTTTTTATGTCAGTGAGGAGACTAGCCTAGGTAAAAATATTAAAAACCCCTCGCCAATTTTTAAAGGTTATACATTGTATTATGCTATGGCACTCTATAGAACAGTGTATTATTGCAAATTATGCATTGAAGAAGAGACGACTTTGTCCTAATTAGATGTGTCTCTGTGACACTTGTTTACATAGGCTATTTGTTTTTTTTACCAAAGCTAATATTTTACCATAGTGAAAACTTTTCATTTGAAACATTGACCATGATTTCAAAGTCAGATGGTCATGGAACATCATTCTATTTGTGGAGAATGTGATGAATCCATGGTGAGCCCGTCACCATACCATCCTTAGTGTGGCAGAACCTCACCATTTAAGTCTGTAGGCCTATCTTAAAGCTGAACGGAGATAGAAATATACTATCTCCATGTAAGAATAAAGTCTGGCAGTTGATCCTCCTCGAAAATTAAAGGTATCTAATAGAAAATAGATTTTTTTCATTATCAACTAATTCTGAAGCAGGTCCTTCGTCCACTTACCTAGGCAAGCAGCTAATGTTAAGGGGCACCAGAGGAAAAATGTGAAGCTGGATGACCGACAGATATGAGACTCAAATTGCTAAGCAGATAGGGATTGTGCGTCTTCTTATTTGGCAATGTTGCAAATTGAAGAATAAGCAGTAGAAGAAAAAGAACGTAAAACATAACATAATAGAGAACACTGTACAGCTGCAAAGTTCAGACTGTGTAATCATCTTAAATTGTATTTGTTTTATTAAAGCCAGTGACTTTTACACACTGACACTAGAATACTGTTATTGAGAGCAGTCATACTTGGTCACCACTGCTGTTACACTCCTTGCATGACTGCACACAGGAAGCAGTGTTAGGACAAAATAGTGAGTTATTAATATCAAGAGACAGTAATGTTGGAAATAAAATAATGTGATATGTAAATACTGTAAGGCAAGAATATCATTGACAAGAATATAGTTTTTGAGGTAAGTAATATCATTTTATTTGTTTTTAATATTGTTTTCCGTAATACAGTACTTAAAAATATTGTTTTTAAAAATTATTTTAATGTATTTTAGCACATATATCAATTTTATGTTACTATTGTTTATATACATGTTCGCACTTTTTTAAAAATATAGCATGTGATATAAAAAAAAATTGATTTCGTATTTAATTTTCATAAGTAATTTATAGTGTTGTTCCTGTTTGTTGGGTATGCAGGGGGATGAGGTAGGAAGTAAGTTTGGAAGTAACTAGGAAATACGTAATTTTTTTTACTTTATTATATGCTTCATATTTTTTTTGTAAATTATGAAATAGTTTGTATATGTTTTTTGCAAGCTCTTAGTTTTGCTGGGGTCTAGGGTGGAAAGGTAATTAAGTAATGATTAATGAACTATTAAATATTATTTGCAAATGAGTCATTTGAATTAATATTACATATGTAAACTATGTAATGGTTATTTTAAATATATTTCATTAATGGGCTTCTAGGTTTGTAGCGTTAGGTGGGACAGTTATACGTAAGAACTAATAATCAAGCATCAATTAATTCTCAATTGATAATTATTTAATTTATGTTAAATATGAAAACATGGAAGGCTTATTTTTTAGTTATATTTTAGGTGAAAACTGCAAGGTTAGTAGAGATATAGGTGGGAAGTTAATTGATAATTAAATAACAACTATTTAATAATGAATAATAATTGAATAGTAAGTATGTAAACTGATTAATTGCTTTTAGTTGTTGCAATACATATATATACTTTCACTTTAATTAATAATTTTTGTACTGAGTCATTTCTTTTCTATATTCACAGGGTTACTTATATATGTAATAATAACAATATCTTTGAAGTGAAGTACTTTCCCTACTCTTGCTTAGACTGCAGTAGGATAGCAAAATTAACCCCACCGAAGTTAAACTATTTCCAAACTGTTGCACTCTTAGCAGTGGGATTAATAAATGTCACCTCTCTTAAATCCAACACTTCCCCTGCTATAGTACAGACTGGAGTGGAAGTAGTAACTTTTACCCTTCCTAAGTACAACACTTTCCCTATTGTTATGCAGTTTGAAGTTGGAATATGTCAAATTTATCCCATCTGAAGTTCAGCTCTATCCGTACTTTTGCACAAACTGGTGATTTTTCCACTCCGAAGTCCTACACATTCCCTGTTAATATATGTATATATTTATATACAGTATTAAAAAACAGTGGAATTATGTATTTTGCATATATTGCATTTATACATTAACATATTTAACATTTACTACTTTAAACTCTATATTAAAAAGTCAATGCGTTTGTGTATTTTGTATGATTAGTGTCAAGGATATTTTTTTCAGGTATTATGGTATTTACCATTAAAATTATTGTGACACAATATTGTGGTAAATTATATTTTTGAAAGGATATTTTTGTCAACAGTATTTTGTAATCATGATATTGTATTAATGATCCCAGGGAGCAGCACTCTTCTTCTTCTGTTGCTAATGCCAATGAAAATACTTTGCCGACTCACCCTGTTCAACTTTTTACTCTCAGATGTACGGCCTGATTGTTAAATGGGATGCTCTGATACAAACATGATACATATCTCATCCTTAGTATTACAAGTACATTACATCCTGTTGCACTTATAAGGTGGCAGACTGTCTATTCCTCTTATTTGTGATAGAGTATCTAATCTACCAGACTCTAAATCAGACCTTTCATCATTTTTTAATTCTCAAAACTCTCCATTGGGGTAAGGTTGGAAGCCAATAGCCAGGCACGGTTTCATAAGGAAGTGGGACAAACCTTATTTTCTTGCCCACATTGGCACAACCTTCCTGGGATATGCTCATCACCTTGTCAAAGTCCTTTGAAAGTGAAAAAAAAATGAAATCACACTTTTTCCAGCACCCTTTGTAGTTGTGTCCGATACGTGCTTCAGACCCTAGCTCCTCAAAACAGGCCTCTAGGTGCCATGTCTCTCTCCAGGCAGGTTTCCTACAGGATCTAGTCCTCTGTGGTCCCCTTGCTCCTCTTTGAGACAAGGGTACTTCTGCTTCCCTTAAGCTGGCAGTCAAGAGACCAACCACTTGACTCTTGGAGAGCAGTTGCAGTCCCTGGATGCCAACTGCAGTCAAGAATAATTGAGCCCTCAGGTCTTCTTCAAGCAGAATTCAGATTAATTTTCTTCCAGCAGGTATTTATTCTTCAGGTAGATCCTTTTCAAGTCCTGAGGTAGTTCTGTCGTGAAGGCTCTCATTATCTTAATGAGACTACTGGATTTTGAGCAGCAAGCTTGTCCACAGTGTAGGGGACTGAGTCTGACCCACGGTGGATGACACTAGTCGCTCCAAATCCGGGCTTTGCTCCGGCTCACTAGCAGTGCCTCGTCTCTCCCTAAAGGGAGAGTCGATTGGACAGCCGAGTACATGACATCTCAGTACCTCTCAGGGAAGTCGTGGTCAATCAGGTCACAACCGGTTCTCTCATACACAGTTCGGTCTCATATATAAATGACAACAAGAGCAGTATAAGTTCTAAAGATTGGTTTAATAAAACAACTGCATTTTGGATAGCAAAGCGTGAGCTGCAATAACCAGAACTACACAACACAACAATATTAAAATAGTGACGATGAGAGTGAAGCATAAGAATAATGCTATCATAGTGCCACTAGGATCGATGGACTATTCCCTATCTAAATCATATTTCGAGCACAGCATGTTAAGCTCTGATCCTGGCTGTCAGGTTCCCTCGGGAGGATATCAACCCTCATACCTGAGCAAAGGCCTGTAATCTGCGTCAGCATCTGCAACGGAGCAGTCAGCATACAGTTGTGGTTCCCTGGCTGGAATCTCCCTCTTGATGTGTAATAGGACTAGAAAGTGTTTTTATAACTAACACAGCAGATGTTCTAACAAGCACCACGACGGTAACCGCCAACAGCCAGGCAGACGACAATGTACCGCCCACTGCATTATGACCAGCCTATACACCAGCTTTTCCAGGGCAGTACCAATGACATCAAAATCACGGCAGGAACAGAACACAGAAGTCAAAGGACTCACCTCTGGAGACACAGGGAACAACCACGATGCCATGGAGCCTGAGTTGCACATATTTCCCATGCTCATCTACCTTTTCCTGCATTACGAATACCATTGCCGGCGAAGATGACCATGGTGAGTACTGCTGCCTAGCACAAAAGGGAGGGGGGAGGAAAAAGAGAGTGACACACACATGCAACACCCCCACCCCCCACCCCCAACACCATACACACAACCAGATGCACTAACATTATATATCCACCCCGTGGCCCTCAGGAATAATGCAAGGACAAAATGATTGGAAGAAAGTGAGTTTAATACGATTAAAGAACATGAATAAGTGCATTAAATTACAAATGTATATACACATTTATAAATGGAAGGACACTGCACAGTCCTCAATGTCTGTCGGCCACAGGGCCACAACACATAGGCCAAGGCCCCACCTCACTCCTGCCACAACACAGAATGAACACTGCAGGGGCATCAGGTTGAAAATACACAGGCACCTCAGGGGGATGGGGAATGGGGGGCACCTCAGCCGGAAGATGCTACAACACCAGTGGTCCTGTAGGGGGCTACATGCCCTGTGCAATGTCCTGGGGAGTGCAAGGCCACAGTGTCTCAAGTGGGTGATTTGCCCACTGATTGGTCCTGGGGAATGCAGGGCCACAGTCTCTCAAGTGGGTGGTTTCCTACTGTTTGGTACTGGGGAGTGCAAAGCCACAGTCTCTCATGCGGGTGGTTTGCCCACTGCTTGGTCCTTGGGACTGCAAAGCTACAGTCTATCTAGTGGATGGCTTCTTCACTGTCTCTGGAGGGGGCATTGCGCCCAGTGGGCTTCATCCTGGGAAGGATGCAGTGAGTGGATGGCTTCTTCCACTAGTTCTGGGTGGGACATTGTGCCCAGTGTGCTTCATCCTGGAAAGGATCGGGTGAGTGGATGGATTCTCCACTGGTTCTGGAGGAGGACTTGTGCCCAGTGTTCTTCATCCTGGGAAGGATGTGGTGAGTGGATGGCTTCTTCCACTGGTTCTGGAGGAGGTATTGTACCTTGTGATGCAGATCTTAGGGAGTGCAAGGTCACAGTCTCTCACCTGGGTGTCAGACCCACTGGATTTGCAGGGGCCAGGACGCACAACAGCTCATGGAGGCAGGACTACACACTGTCCGCCGGCGGTGACAGCTGCTCAGTGGTGGCAGTGCGGGGCTGGTGTCGGGGCTGGCAGTGGTGGAGGGAGGCTCCAGTCCATCTCCTGCAGCCTCAGACGGGTGCCCAGTGGCCCTGCTGCTGCTGGCAGTGGTGCTGGTGGCGGTGCTAAAAATACAAAAATATCAGGTCAGTGGCGCAGTGAGCACGGGACCCACGTCTGGGTATACCCTTCCCATTTGGGGCGACAAATACAAAAAGAATAGAAGATGGATGGAATGCAGAGCAAATCAAACATTCACTCCCAGTCACAAAGATCTGGGTTTAATCCATAATTTTTTTGCTCACCATTCCACCCCATGTTGGACCCAGCCAAATGTAAATCAGTTTTGACCCTGTTCCTCATGGGAACAGTCCAGCCCGAACTGCCAAGCCAGGTCCTCCCTGGACCGGAAACAAGCATCCTAGGACCGGTTTCAGGGTATCACCCTTCTTCAGCCAGGCTAGCTTGAATTCAGTGGTGCAGTGAGCACGGGACTCACGTCTGGGCATACCCTTCCCACTTGGGGTGGCAAATACAAAAAGAACAGATGATGGATGGAATGCAGAGGAAATCAAACATTCACCCACAGTCACAAAGATCTGGGTTTAATCCATCGCTTTTTTGCTCACCACGCCACCCCAGGTTGGACCCAACCAAATGCAAATCAGTCTTGACCCTGTTCCTCATGGGAACAGTCCAGCCCGAACTGCCAAGCCAGGTCCTCCCTGGACTGGAAACAAGCATCCTAGGACCGGTTTCAGGCTATCACCCTTCTTCAGCTAGGCTAGCTTGAATCCAGTGGCGCAGTGAGCACAGGACCCATGTCTGGGCATACCCTTCCCACTTGAGGCGACAAATACAAAAAGAACAGATGATGGACGGAATGCAGAGCAAATCAAACATTCACCCCAGTCACAAAGATCTGGGTTTAATCCATCATGTTTTGCTCACCACGCCTCATGGGAACAGTCCAGCCTGAACTGGCGGTGCTGGTGGCAGTGCTGGCAGTGGTGGGGGGAGGCTCCAGCCCATTCCCCGAAGCCTCGGACGGCTGCCCACTGGGGCTCCTGCTGCTGGCAGTGGTGCTGGTGGCGGTGCTGGGACCGGTGCTGGCAGTGGTGGGGGGAGGCTCCAGCCCATCCCCTGCAGCCTCAGCCGGCTGCCCACTGGGGCTGGTGCTGCTGGCGGTGGTACTGGTGGTGTGCTGACAGTGGTGGGAGGACGCTCCAGCCCATTCTCTGCAGCCTCGAACGGCTGAACTGCAATGGCTAATCTCAGCTGGTGGTGCCTCCTTGCCCTTCCTTGGTGCAGCTGGTGCAGGCACCCTGTCAGTGTTGCTGCCTGATGACCGGGATCCTCTCCCAAGTGCAGTAGTTGTCGACACTACTGTGCCCCTGGACTGGGTGGCTGAGGTGCCTGCCTGGATTTTCTCACCCTGGCCTGACATGAAGGACGAGGGGGAGGAGGTGGAGGGAAGAGGTCAATGGTGGAGAGGAAAAGCTTCTTAGGGTCACTGGGGCGAGAAGAGGGTGAAGATTTGGGAGTGGAGGAAGAGGAAGTTGTTGTAGGAGGTGTCTTTCTGCTGTGTTTGGATGCAGGTGCATGGGCTGGATGCTGTTGTGAGGTGGATGGCTGTTGGGTATCTGAGTGCTTGTGTTTGGGTACCTTTGGAGGAGGGGGGGCACAGACACAGTGGGAGAGGACACAGGGGTGTGCATGGAAGTGGGGGTGGTGACTGCCAGTGAGAGGCGTTTAGTGATAGGCATGAGGATGGTAGTGGATGAGGATGTAGTGCATGCAGGTGTGAGCAAAGACGCTACTGGAAGGGAGGTGGATGAGGAGGAGGATGGAGCACAGTGGAGGAAGTGGATGTTGGTATGTCTGCATCTGGATGGTGTTTGTGTGAGTGCCATTGGGATGATGTGTGGTGCTTGTGTTTGCCTAAACCACTCCTGTTTGTTGTCCTGGGTGCATGCTGGTCTGCCTGTGCACGTGGGATAGGTTGGGGTTGAGGGAAATGGTATTGGGCAGAGGAGGTTGGAGGGGGAGGCTTAAAACAGGGACAATGGCTGCATCAGGGAGGAGGCCAGAGCCTGTATTGATCTCTGTTGTGTCGTCATGTCAGAGTTAATGCCCTCCAGGAATGCATTTGTTTGTTGCAAATCGGCTGCCAGCCCCTGGATGGCATTCACAATGGTTGACTGTAGAACAGAGATGGATCGCAGGACGTAAATAGCCTCCTCACTCAGGGCAGCAGGGCTAACTGGGGCAGACCCGGAGGTGCTTGGGGCAAAGGAGATGCCATCTCTCCTGGGTGAGCAGGCACGGGAAACACGCTGAGAAGCTGCTGGGAGGGCAGTGCTGGTACAGGGGCGGCGGCTGTACCTGTAGTTGGGGTGGGCACAGAGGTGTCTGGCACCGCCAGAGAGCTTCCATCGGAGGAGGTATCACTGTCAGAACTGTCCCCTCCAGTCTCCTCCTAGGTACTCCCCTCGCCCTCTGTCCCACTGGTGCCCTCACTGTCAGTTGATTCGGCCTCCTGGGCCCTGTGGGATGCAGCTCTCCCCCGTCACTGGCGCCTCTGCTCCTCTGCCAGATGATGCTAATGCACATAAGGACAGGGTGACAAAACAAAAAGGGGGAGCGAGACAAAGAATACCCTTGGTCAGTGGCGGCAACAACACCACTTTTGGCGTTCACAACACACTCACACAGAGGACAGCCCTATGGACTAGGCAATGCACTACCAGTCATAATGCTAGTCACCAGCCCATGGACAGGGATACCTAATGCCAATTGCAGCATACCTGAGACCCACAGACCCCTGCCCAGTGGTGGAGGCCTACTAGCTTGTTTGGAGGAGGTTGACGTCAGACCTTGCCCAACATGGGCCCTACCCTGCACTGGCCCGTCTGGACTAGGGGCACCCACAGGCTCACATTCCCCACCCGGATGCTATCCCACTATGCACACATAGTATATTGGGGCACTGTCCTCACCCCCTTGTGGCTGCTGTGATGCCCCAAGCGACCATCTAGCTCCGGATAGGCCACCTCCAGTATGCGGACCATCATGGGGGTCAGAGTTTGACGAGCACCCCTTCCTCGTTGGGAGGCCAGCCCAGCTGGGCCTCTGCCGTCCTCAGTGCCCAGTGTCTCAGGTCCTTCCACCGTTTGCGACAGTGGGTGCTCCGCCTGCCGTAGACCCCAAGGGTCTGCACCTCCTTGGCAATGGCATGTCAAATACCCTTTTTTTGATGGGCGCTGACCTGCAGAGAAATACACATAGGAAAAGGTAACTGTCAGGCCATCCTGTCTGTTACACTCATGGCCCACCATAGACCTCACATCCCCTTACGCACAGACACAGCCCATCATACATGCAGCACGCTGCCTAGGGCCCTTACCCCAACCCCCCGCACACACGAGGCCCTCACACACAGCACTCCATGCATTCATGCCCCATTCATCGTGCTCACAGTGTACTCACCTGTTGGTCTGGAAGCCCATACAGCATTCGGTACTGGGGTCCATACACCAGTCTCTCCAACTCTGAAGCGGTCCCTTTCCCCAGTGACACGAGCCTTGGTCAGTTCAAGACACAGGTCACAGCAGCACTTGCAGTGTAGGTCCTCTCCTGTTGAAGGTCAGATAGCAAGTGGGTGAACAGATAGAAAATATCGGTCACGTCCGCGGCAGTGTGTACCGTCACTACCGGCGTACATCACCATTGGCCACTGTAACCCATAGGGCCAAATGGGATCCAATGAGGATTTGCACGGCGGTTTTTGACCGCCTCCCGCAATGGCTCACAACGTCAGCAGAATTACCTCATTTCCACCTGTCCCTCCATACAGTAAAGGCAGACACCATTTCAGGGGGAGAAAGGCCATGGCACCTAACTGTGTCACAGTACACATAGGCACCATTTGGGCCTATTCAATAATATAGTTTTACAGTCACAATACGCAATGCAGTGTAGTGTTTGGAAATATGGAATACTGACCAGCTACTTACCGTTTGCCCCCTAGATAGCAACCGCTGCGGATGAATAGGAGATGAAGACATCCCCCGTGTACAGGCCACTGGTGGACTTGGCAACATTGGAGGACAGGCACATTATACTCAACTATAGCCTGCACAGGGCCACAATCACAGATCTGTGTGCCCAATTGGAACCTGACCTGATAGCTGCAGCCCACCGGGATCCCCCCTCTTGTGCAAGACCTACATGTGCCCCATTTCCTGGCAAGTGGCTCCTTCTAATTGACAGTGGGCTTGGAAGCAGGAATGTCTCAGCCAATGTTCTCAATAGTGCTGACCAGAGTATTGTCTGCCCTGATTAAACACATGCACAGCTACATTGTTTTTCCCCAGGTGGAGCATTTGGCCAAAGTGAAAGCTGATTTCTATGCAATGGGACATATCCCTAACATTATTGGGGCTATTGATGGTACACATATTGCATTTGTCCCCACTCCGGAGAAATAAACAGATCTTCAGAAATCGAAAGATCTTTCACTCCATGAATGTGCAGATAGTGTGCCTGACGGACCAGAACATCTCCCATGTCAATGCAAAGTATCCTGGGTCTGTGCATGGTGCCTTTATCCTGAGGAATAACCGCTTCCCATGTGTGATGGTTCAACTCCAGAGGCACTGGGTGTGGCTAATAAGTGAGCCCTGGTTCCCACCCAGGGGTTGTTGTTATATGGGCATGGTGTGCGCCCTAACGGTTAGTGTGTGTCTAACAGTTGTCCCTCAATGTTTTCAGGTGACTCTGTTTACCCCACCTCTCATGGCTACTGAACCCTGTAAGGACAAGGGCAGAGGAACATTTTAATGAGGCACATGGGTAAACAAGAAGAATCATAGAAAGGACATTCAGCCTCCTCAATGCCAGGTTTGTTTCCTCCATCTAACAGGTGGATCCCTGTATCACTCATCCCAGAAGGTGTGCCAGATCATTGTGGCATGCTGTATGTTGCACAACCTTGCCTTACGTCACCAGGTGCCTTTTCTGCAGAAAGATGAGGCTAAAGATGGGTGTGAGGCAGCAATGCACCCTGTGGACAGTGAAGATGAGGAGGCAGAGGATGAGGATGAGGGCAACAGAAGTGCAATAATACGACAGTACTTCCAATGACAAACAGGTAAGTGTAAGTGTAACAGGTAACTGTAATTACACTTTATATTGACAGTTTAGTATTTGACATTGTCACTGGCAGGCTGATTTTCCCACTTTTATGGCCACTTACTGTAATCTTTGGCATCTCTATTTTCAGATATTTGTTCCCTACTATCGCTCCTTGTGTGTTGACTGCAGCCAACTACAGGTCATTCCTATGGTTACATTACTGTAGAGTTATACTGCGGTGTTTAAAGCTTGTTAAACGGATACGTGGTTAAATGATTTGGCAGACTCCATACTTGTATTTATTGAAATGGTGTTTATTTAAGTGCTAATGATTAGAGGGGGATGTGCAATGGGCTGGGGTGATGATGGAGGAATGTCCAGGATAGAGTCCAGTCTATTTGTATCACATGTGCATTGATCAGGGGGGCATAGGAAGGGGACTAATGGCAGTTTAAGGTATACAGGGTGATAGAGTGGAACACAAGGGTGACATTCAGGAGAGTATTTCCTGGCGGGGTCTTGGCAATGTTCTCTGGCTTCTGCCTGAATCGTACAGACTGTTTGTGAGGTGGTTCTCCTTCTACAGGGAGTGGGGTGTTCCTGTGGTGGGGTCTCCTGTCCACTAGCAGCAGTGGAGGTGGAAGGCTGTTCATCGGTTTGGCTAGTGTCAGGGGCCTGATGGTGTGCCACTGCCTCCCTCGTGGAGTGGGGCATGTCTGCCAGCAACCATGCTATGGAAGTCAGGGTGGTGGTGATGTCCTTTAAGTCCTCCCTGATCCCCAGGTTCAGTCCGTCCTGCAGCTGCTGGGTCTCCTGCAACTTGTCCAGTATCTGGCCCATCGTGTCCTGTGAATGGTGGTTTGCTCCCAGGATATTGGTGAGTGCCTCATGGAGAGTCGGTTCCCTGGGCTTTTCCTCCCTCTGTCGCACAGCAGTCCTCACAGCTTCCCTGTTGTCCTTTGCCTCTGTCTCATGAACCATGTGCCCACTGACCCCAGGTCCCTGATCGTCCTGTGTTTGTGGTGTGGCCTGGGGTCCCTGTAGTGGTAGACACACTGCTGATTGACGTGTCCTGGGGACAGAGGTATGGACCCGCTGCGTTGGTACTGTGCTGGTGGTCCTGAGTGGGGAGGCTCTGTGGTGGTTTGGGACTGTGTCTGGGTTGAAGACTGTCCCGAGATCCCTGATGCGCCAGGTTGGTCATCCATATCCAGGCATCCAGAGCTGCTGTCATCACTATGGGCCTCTTCTGGGGGTGGACTGGAAGTTGCTGGCACCTCCTCTCTGTTGAGGTTGGGTGGGGAACCTGTGGGGATATAAATGCAGTGCTATTGTTTCTTTGTGTGTTGTCTTGTGCATGGGTGTGTTGCCATGTATGGTTGTTACTGCTCTGGCAGCTTTGCCTTGTGTGAGTAGTGATTTTGTGGGATAGGTGATTCTCTCTAATGTGCATGCTTTGGTGATGGGTGTCCAAGAAGGTCTGTGAGGTGTGTCTATGCATTGTTGTTGCATTCAGGGCTTGGAAATGGGATGAGTGGATTGTGATGGTGAGGTATGTGGGAGGTGGTGAAGTGATGGGAGTGAGGGTAAGGGAGGGGGTTTTTGATGGCATGCAGGTGGGGGGTGATAGTAATAGAGATTTGACTTAGCAGAGTCCAGTACTCCTCTTACTCCTGCCAGGCCCTCAGGATGCATGATTGCCAAGACTTGCTCCTCCCATGTTGTTAGTTGTGGGGGGAAGTGGGGGTCTACAGCCAGTCCTCTGTACAGCTATGTGGTGTCTTGCTGTTGTGGAATGTACCTTCCCCCGTAGGTTGTTCCACATCTTCCTGATGTCATCCCTTGTTCTGGGGTGCTCTCCCACAGCGTTGACCCAATCCAAGATTCTCTGCCATAGCTCTATCTTCCTAGCAATGGACGTCTGCTGCACCTGTGATCCGAATAGCTATGGCTCTACCCAAATGATTTCCTCTAACATGACTCTTACCTCCTCTTCAGAGAACCTGGGATGTTGTTGCGATGCCATGGGTGTATTGTGAGTGGTGTGGGTGAGAGTGTGTGGGGTGCTGTGTTGGGGTGTGTGATGTAGGGTGCGTGGATGGTGTATAGGTGATGGTGGTGTGTGTCTGTGGTCTTATCTGTGGTCTTGCTATCTCTCTTGTGGCACTTGTGTTGTAATTTAGTAGCGATTAGATTAAGCATTAGCAGAAGACATCTTGTATTTAGCAACTATTGTGAACATTTCGCGGAATCCATTTTGTATTCATGGCAGCCATTTTCTCTGCCACATGCTGCCATGTGCTCGCCATGTGCTCTGTCCTACCTTCCTGCTAACTACTCTTGAAAATCTGTCTAGTGACAAGTTATATTTAGCATCTCCCACTTTGCACATGCCCAGTAAGGTCTGCAGCTGTTAGTAATTAGTAACCAACAGTAATGTGTCTACTAGTCCTTGAAAACTGTTAGCCCCTCCTACCTGTCGACTGTGCATTTCCATATGACCTTATATGTATATAAGTCTTGCTTCTATAATTGTACCACCTCCTTTTAGCCCCTGAGTGGGTATAAAAGGACCATGCTCTCTTAGTTCAGTGTGCTACTTCAAACATTACTGAAGAGTGCTGATTGAACTGTGGTACCACCTCATGAGGTTTAATAAACTTTGGGCCATATTTATACTTTTTGACGCAAAATTGTGCTAACGCAGTTTTGCGTCAAAAAAATTAGCGCCAGCTAACGCCATTCTGAAGCGCCATGCGGGCGCCGTATTTAATCAATGACGTTAGCCGGCGTTAGCCGCCGGCGTTAGCCGCCGGCGTTGCCTGGTGTGCGTGAAAAAAAACGAGGTACACCAGGCAGCGCCGGCGTAGGGGGATATGGAGCTTGGGCGCCAAAAAATGGGGCAAGTCAGGCTGAGGCAAATTTTTCGCCTCAACCCGATTTGCGCCATTTTTTCGACTCCCAACCCCCATAGAAATGACTCCTGTCTTAGCAAAGACAGGAGTCATGCCCCCTTGCCCAATGGCCATGCCCAGGGGACTTCTGTCCCCTGGGCATGGTCATTGGGCATAGTGGCATGTAGGGGGGCAAATCGGGCGAATCAGGCCCCCCTATGCCACAATTTTTTTTTTTTAAAGTACTTACCGGAACTTACCTTAATGTCCCTGGGATGGGTCCCTCCAGCCTTGGGTGTCCTCCTGGGGTGGGCAAGGGTGACAGGGGGTGTCCCTGGGGGCATGGGAGGGCACCTCTGGGCTCCTTCCGAGCCCACAGGTCCCTTAACGCCTGCCTTGTCCAGGCGCTAAAAAATGGCACAAAAGCGGCCGTACGTCATTTTTTTTGACCCGCCCACTCCCGGGCGTGAATTTTGCCCGGGAGTGTAAATACGGCGCACATGCCTCGGAGTCAATTTTTTAGACGGGAACGCCTACCTTGCATCTCATTAACGCAAAGTAGGTGTCCACGCTAAAAAATGACGCAAACTCCATGGACTTTGGCACTAGACGCATCTAACGGCAAAGTATAAATATGGAGTTAGTTTTGCGTCGGAATTGCGTAAAAAAAAACGACGCAATTCTGGCGCAAACAGAGTATAAACATGCCCCTTTGTCTTTTATTTCAGTTTCTGTGCCAACTTCTTCCTATATGGTCTGAGGACTTTGTGCAGAGAAGGGTGAACTCTTTGCACTATTAGGCCTTGGTGAGGCTTACTTAGACAAATTGGTGCCCGAAGAGGGACTCATCGGCGACTCGGACGCCGAACGGATTGGTCGCGACGAAGGATTGGGATCTCGCTGCGGACGATCAATGCCTGAGGAGACCTGAGTCTTGGCAAGCACGGCTTTTTTCCCTTCTTTCTGATTTGACCATCCTGGTGGCGCTGGTCCTCGACTGAGAACCTTTTTGTTCATTCGTCATGCAGTGACCATTTGGTCGATTTTAGAACTTGGCAGTTGGAACCTGGATGCCCTGTGATTGGTAAGAGCCATTTTCCGGCACTTGCTGTGGGTTTTGATGCCTTTGTTTCACCACTTACTGTGGCTCTCGTGTTTTGGGTGACTAGTCAATTTGTGTCCTTTGAATTGATATATAAATTGCAATTTATATAGGCAGGTAATGAGGAACATTTTCTCCAATTTAATTTTGATTTGAACAGCACTTTAACTGCTACTTTGATTATAATACTGCATATCCTGCACTATTTTTGGCATGCCTGTTTTTAGCGCACTTCATAGGATGTGTTGCTTTTGAAATGGTACCAATTTGAGACTGGAAGAATCGCAACCGGCACCCCCAGAGGGGACGCCCAATAGAGATATGTATGTTAAACATGGTCTTTCTTCTATAATGTACAGCACATTATGGAATAAATACACTCGTGCGGATCCTAAGTTACGTTGGCCTATGCATGGGTCATTTGATTTGCGAAAGATTGAGTATGTGGAACAATGTATGTGCAAGAAAAGGTCTAGGCAAGATATATTTGACTGTGTACGAATGTGGGAGAAAGAAGTGCGTGGATGAGTGACGCATGAGTAAGCCTTGCTTGAGAAAGAGCAGCGGAAGAATGTATATGTGAAAGCATTGGAAATGAGAAATAAATAAATAAATGACTTAAAGGAGATAGAAGAAAAAGAACGTAACTGACAGGTAACTGGCCAATACACTGTTTGGCAACCTCTCCATTCTATCCTTAATAAACCGCACGATGATTTTTTGTTACTAGATCACCCTTCACCTCTGTATGTCATTCCTTCTGCCCCTCATGAGTTAGCTGAGGTCTCCGGTACGGAGCAACAGAAGATACGAGACAGTTGTTCTATGTTGCCTGCTGACCGTGCGTCTGAGCTTAGATCTATTGCTCGTAAAGCAATTTGTAGCGTTGTCTCTGCTTCTGAACTTTTAGACAACATGAAAGGGTGGACGGAAAAGGAGTAGCTATATTTTACTGAGGCATTTGGTACAGAAGTTATTGAACTATTTCGGAAATATTCTGATGAGTTAGAGCCCGATGATGTAGCAGCTGATCATAAGCAAATGCATGATGGTCTTTTTGTTTTCTCCCAGGTGGCTGATGCAATCAGGCGTTTGGTGAAATTATGTGTTGCGGCACTCCGTTTGCAAGAGGACGTAGTTGCACGGACATCTCAGACCGGTGGGGTGCAAGCTTCTATCTTCGGAACAGATAAGACTATGATAGTTCACGTGAAACCAATGCGGTAGGCCACGCCTTTTTATGTTCCTCCTAAAGGATTGGGTACAAGTGATGATAAAACTTATGTTGAAGCTAAGGGTTATTTTATTTATAATTGGGTGTATACTCCTTGGAATAGGGCAGATGTAATGGCACTTAAAACAGCATTACCTGACCTGCGGAACAATCCAACCGCCTTTTATGAGGAAGTTGAGGGAGCAATTAGTTCTTGTACTATGACTTTGGCTGACATTGATTTATTTTTCGGATTGATATTACCACCAGATATGTGGAGAACTATTCGTAAAGTTGATGATCGTGTAGTTTTTGGGGCGTCATGGAAAGAATTAGAACAGATGGACGGGATAGGGAACCTGCGAAAAAGCCGTATTAGTTGATTCTAGATCTTCCCGCTGCCATATTAGTTAAGTTAAAAATGATTATTCCCCCTAAAAAGAGATTGGACTGTTTTAGCGTCTTGTAAGCAAAAGGCAGATGAATCGGTCTCTGATTTCTTTACACGCTTTGAAGAAGCATTTCATGATTTTAGCAGCCAGTTATTTTCAGATGATATGGGCAGACATTTGTTCGTCGATAAATATGTCGCAAATCTGTTACCAGGAATAGCTAGTCGTTCATGGACTACCTCTACTCCGGTTTCTCTTTTGACTATGGCTCAGTATTATGAACGCCAGGAATTAGAAGCAAAAGGTAGCGAGGATAAAAAGAGTAAAGAATTAAAAACAAAGGTTATGTTGGCTCAAGCTTATGGTCTGCCTTTTAGAGGTAGTGATAGAGGTGGATGTGGATCTTATGGTTCTTCTTACACTCGTTCGAATTTGTCTGTTGATCAGTGTGCGTATTGTACGAAATTTGGGCATTGGGCTGCCGATTGTCAAGCACTACGTATTCAGCAGTGTTCACGTGGTCGGGGACAGATGAGAAATCGCTCAGGATATTCAGGGCCTAGAAGAAGCACGAATGATCATGCTAGGGTTGATGCTAATGTACGAGGGCAGGATGGGATTTACACTTTTGATAGACAAAACCAATACCAGATGTCCAACTATGTGCAGCCTGATTTCCAAGATTCTGCTTATACATAGGATTGCCTAGGATGGGGTAAAGAATCAGTTGAAGTTCCAGTAGATCAGAGGGGTCCCTATGTTACAGCACATGTTTTGGGTTCTACTGATCAGTTTCTGGTTGATACAGGAGCTACTCGTAGTGCCTTGTCTAAACAATTGGTTCCAAGGGCTTCCCTGTCTGGCTTAACCATTACATCAATAGGTTTCGATGGAACACCGACCCCTAGCCCATTGTCACAACCACTTGCATTCCATGTTGATAAATTTACTGCTCCATGTCCGTTTTTGCTTTCTCCAAATACACCAGACAATATTGTGGGTCTTGATATGCTCAAGTATTTTAGGGCTACAATACGATGCTCTCCTGAAGGGGTGCGTGTTATTTTTAATGATAATCATCCTGTGATGGAAAGAGTTTGGTTTGTTAAAGAGGATATTGCATTAGCGTCACTCCCTAGTACTTTGTGGGCTACTTCAGATACTGATGTGGGACAAATGATTAATCCACCGGTACATATTAGTGTCAAGGAGTGAGCTATATTGCCACGTTGGCCTCATTACAAAATTTCACAGGAGGGCGAAGAAGCACTCACACGAATTGTGCATGATCTTATTGCAGTTGGAGTTGTTGAGGAAGTTCTGTATAATGTTTGTAACAGTCCGAGTCTTCCCATTCTGAAAAAGGATACTGATACTAGGATTTACCGATTCATTATTGATTTACGAGAAGTGAATAAGATTGTGGTACCACAATATCCTATGGTATCTGACATCACAACACTTCTTACTTTGGTTCCCCGACAGCAACTACGTTATCTGTGATAGACTTGAAGAATGCTTTCTTTTCAATTCCTATTCATCCTGACAGCCGATATTTGTTTGGTTTTACTTTGAATAAACAAGTATTTAGATTTTGCAGAGTTCCTCAAGGCTGTACTAGTATTTATAGTCAAGCGTTAAAACGACAACTTGATTATTTTGTTTTGCCTGAAGGTGCGGCTCTCATACAATATGTTGATGACATTTTGTTGGCAGCTGATACCCCTGAGCAATGTGAAAAGTGCACTTTGTCCTTACT